>NW_019396030.1:51031-418479 GCF_000591075.1 Eurytemora carolleeae
AATTAAATATTCTGGTCATAGGAAACTATTATGTGAATTATAAAAATTATCAAAATTCAATGCTTTTAACCTCCTCGAATACTAAACGAACACTTAGGCATCTATTCTTGTTTACAAATTCCGCCCAGAAAGAACTGGTTTCAATATGTACGCAGAGTATACGCAACTGCAATTAACTTTCCTTGCATTAGTACCTTGATTCACAAGAACGTTGCATGGTTAAAAAATTGCTAGAAGTTTTAATTTTCATGATCTTCCTAAATTTTATTATTCACAGCTTTTTAAGATGATGATACCAATTTTTGAGCGAAAGACCTGTTTAAAGAAACCCATTCCTCTCAAGTTCATTATTGATTTTTTTTTATTTCAGGTGCCGTGACAAATTCAAGACGATTTAGCTTAAGCGTTCAATTCCTTTCTTCCATAGACCGTAGCGCTGGTAAATTCATGTTAAGGTTTCTGATTTGTCCTATAATGATAGATATTGAATAAATGATTTCTTCTTATCGTTGTAGATTGTACATTGTAAATTTTATATACTGAGCAAGATGGTTATTTTAATTTTAATTGAACGCTCAAATCAATTTACAGGTCACAGCATTTTCTCTAAACCTTTATTTGAAAACAAATCGCATTGATGTTGTTGGGAAGGATAGAAACAGTTGGAGGAAGGACGAAGTAGATGGAAGGAGGGATGGAGGGGATTGGAGGCGTGCTGGAGGAAATGACCGTGGTTGGATGGGAGGAAGGGATAGGAGAGGAATATTAGTAGGTAGGAAGAAAGCGTAATAATCAAAATTATTTTTATAATATTGATTATTACACTTTCTTTTAATACGCTTAGAAATATTATATTACATTTTTGGAGGATTTGAATACATTCCCAGAATTACATTGTTACCTTTAATTTTAACCTGAAATGACCTCACAAGTCTCCATCAGTAAATTCTAATAACTTTTGTAATAATAGAGAAGAATTGTATAAATTTCGCACCTATGTTCTGACACTCAATAAGGGACAGGAAAAATGCTCAATTTTTTCCCTTATCTGGGTATAGATAGTGGACGGTATTTATCGAAACAATTAAAGGTATTTATATAAATATTTTTCATATTAATAAAAAATATTTTATTCAAGAGGTCTGACTGAATTTTAGGCCATGAAAATAAAGCCAAACATAGATAGATTCAGCAGGCAAGACTAGTATAGCCTTGAAAGACTCAGCGACTAAAAAGCAAACTCTCCGAAGGATCGTTTAATCTGCAAAGGGCGGACCCGGAAAATCAAGTTATAGAATTAGCGAAATAATATCTGAGTATGGTTTTTCATTTTTTTTCTTCAATTCCTAGGAAAATGGAACATTTTCGATTTTTGAGTTATCAAAGACAATTCTTACATGTACTGAATAATATAGTGTTAATAAATAAAATATTTATATAAAAATTACCTTTTGTTATAAAATAAAAGGGGGTTTTATTGTTATTGAATTTTTTGGATATTTCTGAAATAATAATAATTATTTGCACGAAATTGGTGTCAATAATAAGAATTATTGCTGATTTGGCAATGTAGTAAATCCGATAAGAATGTGGTATAATATTGAATAATGAATAATGAAAAGAACTTTTCAGATACAGGAACTAGATTGAGCAAGGTTTAGAGATTAGATCCCTGGAAGGGTTGGAGAGTTGGAACAAACCCTTTCTCAACATCTGTAGGATCAGTTTCAAACCCAAGGTGAATAATTTCTTCTTTATTCTGTTAGTCTTGTTAAACTTAGCGTTTTTGTTTGCAAATAACTATTCTATTATTTCATTTCTGTTTTTGTTTTTCTTTTGTTTTCTGACTTGTTAAAATAGCTGGTTGGATTCATGATATTAATACTTTGTTTTACCAAAGAGATTGAACCTTCTCTCCGTGATGAATCTAGAACTAAGGTAAGGTATCAATACCTGGAACACGGAGCTACATCCTGTTCTGATCATTCTACAAGTCACCAGGCTTTATTCAAATATAATTATTTATAATGGAACTAAATTTTACACATTTGTTTTTATTTTTAGTCATTTATATAACACCATAAACAAATCAAATTATGGACCCCCTCCCCCCTTTTTGAATTTGGTGAACGCTTTAGCAGCAGCTAGGTTTAGGCTTTATGTTGAGATAGGTCCATATAGGGTTATAATAACGTCAGTTTAGGGTTAGGTAACACTTTGAATGTAATCGAGCTTAACGTTACATGCCCTTGGACCAAATTTAATGAATAGTGAGAAGTAGAATATTAAAATCCCCTCCGCAGTGTTTTTGATAATCTTGTTTTCCTTAAAGTTAGATATGTTAGCGTTATCACTTGTTAGGGTTTTATTAGCTGAATAGGGAAAAAATTATTTTTTTAGGGTAAATGATGTCCATTTCCCCCCCAGATCTTAAAAAATAAAATCATTCATCACCCGTGTTTCTTTTACTTGTATAGAACTTGGCAACGATCAACGTGTGAATTCTAGAATATATTTAGGTTTGAGGAACGATGGACAAGGAAGAGAAGGCGGATAACTATGAAAATGTCAACATGGATATGTCGGACGGGTCGGACAACGAGATGTTTGCCTGCAAGGACGAGTATAAAGCCTTCAAAAACCAGTTCTCCAGTAAACCCAAACCTAAGGAGGAGATTAACGAGTATGGAGGAGATTCAGATGAAACTAGTTCCAGGCAGGGAATACAGTTTTCGGGACAGAAGGGAGTAGAGGGGGGTAGTGAGTACGGCGGAGGTAGCGAATATGGCGGAGGCAGTGAATACGGCCCTGTTGCTGCCACAGCTTCAGTTGGATATAAGAATCCGAACACATATCCTGGATATCATCAGGATAGGAAAGGAAGACCAGGGTTTGGAAGAAAATCTCCAAGTCCTAAACCTACTCCAGCCAAAATTGAGAAAGAACCGAAATTGTATAAGGACGAAGAAAAGAAACGATCTAGATCTAGGTAAATAAACTCGTACAAATTATGGAATAGATCTTCCTAAAGTTATCTTTCAGCGAAGCATTTATCATTAAAAAAGTTAACATTTTTGGAACATGAGACCTTGTTTTAAAAACTTAATTTTAATATTTTTTTTTCAGAGAACGGAAGGATAGAAAAACTAGATCAAGGTCTAGATCAGGAGAACGAAAAAAAAGATCCCGCTCTAGATCTCGAGGTAATGGAAGGTCAAGATCTAAAGACAAGGGGAAGGAGAGGAGGAGATCAAGATCCAGAGATAAGGGAAGGGACAGGAAGGATGACTATAGGAGAGATCACGACGGGAAGGATAGAAACAGTTGGAGGAAGGACGAAGTAGATGGAAGGAGGGATGGAGGGGATTGGAGGCGTGCTGGAGGAAATGACCGTGGTTGGAGGGGAGGAAGGGATAGGAGAGGAGGAGGATCAGATTGGCACAGAAGGGACGAGAACAGGTCAGATTCTAATACTTTTTTAAATGACAATTTATTTAAAGTTTGGAACTAATCTTTCATAATTGCATATTTTATCTGAAAATTGATGAAGGGATATACGTTGACGAAACAATAACACAAGTTTTATTTCTATCAAATTAGTTGTAATTTTATACGCAGTTATATTCAGAAGGAACGTTGAAGATCAGATGAAGAAGGTTGAAGAGATGGGTGTGGAGATGCCTAAATACTATAGACCGGGAGCTGTAAACCCGGTCAGCTATGCGGAGCAGGTTCAGAAGAGGAAAATGCTCTGGAAAAAGCCTGGGACTGATGATGATGAGAAAGTATCCCAAGCTGTCGCACCAACTGCTCCTGCATCGGCTCCTGTTAAAACTTCATTCAATAAATGGGAAGCAACAAACTTTGGAGACGAGGGGACGACGGAGAAATTCCGTCGATTGATGGGAATAAAAGCCGCGCCAAAACCTGAAGAGTTCCAAGAGGTGGATGATGCCCCGGGAACGAATGCTGTCAAGATTATGAGTGATTTGGAGAAAAATTACGAGCAGGCCAGACAACAGACACATCGTAACCGAGGAATTGGTCTCGGGTTCTCCAGCAGTGAAGGAATCTTTAATTCTTCAACTCCGTCCTATCCTCCTGTTCCTATGGCCGGCCCACCTAGACCACAGATGGGGCCTGCCAGTGTTGCTCGCCCAGGATACGGGATTAATTTTGTAAAAAAGAATTAAAAATGTTCCCTTTATTATAATTATTTAATATTCATTTTTTTAATTCCTAAATGTTCACGTGAGCTTCTACAAACCCCTTTGATAATGTTGTAGATATTTGTTATATAATTTTAAAGTCATAAATTCTAATATAAGATGAATTTAAAGTTGTTCTGTCTCCACCAGCATGATATGTTAGTTTCTCCATATTTCAGATGTCAAGTATACATGAACTAGAGAACCTGGAGAGAGAGATGAGCCGGGTTCTCGTCTCAGATGAGAAGTATTGGAGGGAGAATGATGCCAAGTTCAGAGCTGTGGCACAAAATGTAACTTACGAACAGTTTGAGGATATTGTGAAAACATCGCATTTAAAAAGTTTGGATAAGAAAGACAAGTCTCCTAATCCTAAAAGTAAACCTAGTATATGGAACTCTATCTCTCTTGCCGGAAAGAAGTCCAGCGCCGAAACAGTAAACACAGCCTTGCAAGAGAAACCCGGACACCTTGTTAAATCATCGGTAAAAAATATTGACGAGTTCTACTCACTCTGGAGATATCTGGAGATAGAAGAACGGATAGATTTTATCTCAGAGCTAGGAGAGGATAACGTAGGACGGATATTTCAGACAGAGATTCCTCCAGAACTATTGGGAGAGATGCTCCACTCCTTCCTTGCCTTCCGTCCTACAACTCAAGATATAGCCGCCATTGTTAAAACTTTAAGTAAGATTTTTTTTTCAAATTTAATCACCTCGATTTTGTTTATTTTTAAAATAAAACCTATCAAGTATGATTTATAAATTAAATTTTAGAGAATTATCATCGCCAATGTATGTCAAAGCGATGATTCACAACAAGGATTTAATGCAAGGAAAGTTATTTCAGAGGTGTACGCATCTTTTGTACTGCAGTGTACTGTCAGTGGGCGGTAATGTAAACACAAGACGGATGTCGAAGCCTGAAATGGGATCCATCTTTCACATAAATAATACATGAAATATTCTGGTCATAGGAAACTATTATGTGAATTATCAAAATTATCAAAATTCAATGCTTTTAACCTCCTCGAATACTAAACGAACACTTAGGCATCTATTCTTGTTTACAAATTCCGCCCAGAAAGAACTGGTTTCAATATGTACGCAGAGTATACGCAACTGCAATTAACTTTCCTTGCATTAGTACCTTGATTCACAAGAACGTTGCATGGTTAAAAAATTGCTAGAAGTTTTAATTTTCACGATCTTCCTAAACTTTATTATTCACAGCTTTTTAAGATGATGATACCAATTTTTGAGCGAAAGACCTATTTAAAGAAACCCATTCCTCTCAAGTTCATTATTGATTTTTTTTTTATTTCAGGTGCCGTGACAAATTCAAGACGATTTAGCTTAAGCGTTCAATTCCTTTCTTCCATAGACCGTAGCGCTGGTAAATTCATGTTTAGGTTTCTGATTTGTCCTATAATGATAGATATTGAATAAATGAGTTCTTCTTATCGTTGTAGAATGTAGATTGTACATTGTAAATCTTGTATACTGAGCAAGATGGTTATTTTAATTTTAATTGAACGCTCAAATCAATTTACAGGTCACAGCAGTTTCTCTAAACCTTTATTTGAAAACAAATCGCATTGATGTTGTTGGTTTTCAGAAAGGGTTGAGACAGATCATATGCCATATTTTAATCCACGAGTCGTATTCTAGAAAAGCCGCGGTTTTTGCGACATGATCCCTTCTTAAAAAATGTGCTAGGATAACTCTTGTGAACCATTAAATAATAGTATTAGTAACCTTGAAGTTAACAGTCACCTAACTAAACTTGCGTTGACGTTTAGTTAAACTATGTATATATAAATTTGGCTTGGGTGTTTGTTTGTTTGTCTGTCTGTTTGTATCCAATAAACGTCAAAACGGCTGAACCGATCGGGCCCAAATTTTTTGTGGGACATCACGTGACCACAGGGAAAGTTTATGAATGATAAAAATTTTAAAAAAATGTGTTTAAAGGTTTTTAATTTTGTAAAAAAAAAAATTAATTCTTGAAAAGCCGCGAATTTTTTTTTAAAAATCCGCAAAAATTTTTTCTTCTTTGTTTTAAAATGTAAACAAAAAGAACATGTTCACATTTTAAATATAAGATGGGCGCGAAGCGCCTTAAAAGCCTAGAAAGAAGGGCGCGAAGCGCCTTGAATTTCTAGTAATCTAATATTTTTTATTTTGTAGTTTTTGAGCGGATTCTAACAGGTTTATTCGTAGGAAGTCAGCTGATAGAGAAACTGCTAAGCTGCTTATCTGACCGTCAGCAGGACCTAGCTGACCTTGGGGTCACCGAGTACACTATACATGCTGCTGCTGAGAAGCTGAATATATCAACTAAGTACACGGAGAATGGTCCGGTCTGTAAATAAAGAGAATACATTTTTATATTTAAGAAACCAACCTGGTAACTCAATGGAAGGCTGAAATCTCTAAGCTTAAAAAACCTCCCCACCCCTTAAAATAAAATTTTGTAAGTTTGCTTAAAATCCTTGTTGCGTATTTAGTAATGTTATTTTTTATTCTATGTTCCTTTCAGTTTATTTTTTACCCACGACCCAGCTAACATCTGGGGAAAGTTACTAAATACTAGATAATAAGCAGTTTGGACCATTTATGCAAACAAGATATGTTCACCTGCTAGTCTTTAACACTAATTATTTTCTCAGTTGCCTTGAATTAACAAATAACATGTATACATTTATTACCATCGATCTTTGTCTTCAGGGGTGTATATTTTTTTTCTCCTCCCCCCTCCCCCCTGCTTTGAAAAGATATAAATGCTTGCGCCAGATAATTCTGAAAAATTTACACTCCTGGATTTTTATAAAGTTTTGTTCGTTTTAACTTTTAAGTATTTTATTGTGATTAAAATCTATCTTGTGATAAAGTCCTTGTATGTATGTATAAAATATTAGATTCTCATCTAACTCTTTTCTAACAAAATGTTTTAAAAAAGGAAGTTTAATTTTTTTTGTATTGTTTCTGAATAATTTCGTTTTAAGAAGTATGTAATTGTATCGTAAATTATTAAGATTTAGTTTATAAAATAAATTCGAAATTCTTTTGAAATTTAGTTGAGTCCTAATACTTTCAGAAAACTTGATTTAAAATGTTGACAAATATCTCCGTGATATGATTTAACCCTCCTGAAGAATGGAGGTTAGTATTGAAGGACGAGCACGAGGTAGAGCTCGTGGTAAACCTAAATCAGAAGAAGAGAAACCTAAACCCTTAGGACGGGGACCCTCAGCTAAGAAATCTTTAATCAGAGCTCAACCTGAAGAGAGTAATAGAGAACCTGACCTTCTCAGTAGACGGAGAGATCAGAGACCTGAGAGAGACGGATATATTACTGAGAGAAGAAACGACCGGGAACGTAAGTCGGCTAATTATTCTGATGGACGATGTGAACTGAAAACTCGTCAAACACCAGCGCAGGACAGAGATATTCTTTCTCGTCACAATCGTCCAGGAGCTGAAACGTCAGCGGATTTTCGTCATGAGGGACGATCTATACAAAGACATGAATTGAGACGAGAGCAATCTGATCAAAAACCTGGAAAAGGTGGAAGACACCGAACTCACCACCAGGCAGAAGGGTTTACAAGAGAACATACAAACAATGATTTGACGACACAATCTGAACGAATGAAAGATAACCTGAAAATTACGGTTTACCAGGGAAGGGATTCCCGGAGATTAACTCAGCATGAAGTTGAAGATGAGGATGAACCTCGTCGGAGAGAGGATCGGAGGTTTCCCTCCACTCGAGGAGGAAGAATGGATCGGGGAAATTTTCATGGAATGGAGAAAAATTTTGATAAAATGACTGTCGGAGATGGATTTCGAGGACGAGGCAGGGGAGGAGCGACGGGTAGAGGACGCTCCGATCAGAGAAGAAAAAAGGATCCAGAGTTCGATACTGCACATACCCGACCTACTCACCTGGTCTCAAAACTTGGTGATTCCGGAACCCCAATCCTTCTCACTTCGAACTATTTTGAGCTTGAACGTCGACCTGATATTCGACTTTTTCAGTATCGAGTCATCTTCTCACTAGAGGAGGATCGTACTTTCGTCAAGAAAGCGTTACTCCGACAGAACCAGGATCTGCTACCCCATTATATGTTTGATGGAACCTGGATGTTCTGTTTTATAGAACTATATCCGGCTAACTCCGATCCCCTAGTCCTCCACTCAACTCGTCTTAACGGAGATGGAAGTCAGGATTCATGTAGGATTACGATCAGGTCTGAACAAATTTTATTAGGGATGTTTATTTTCCCTGACACTTCCCCCTCCCCCTGATACTGAAAAATAAGTTTTTGTAGAATCGGAAGAAAAATTTTAAGCGGCACAAATAAAACAATTGTCTTTATGTATTTTTTTTTCTCTTATCAGGGAAAAATCTTCCTATAAAAAGAGGGAAAAATTCATTTACTAACTTCTTGGACTGATACAGTCCGTAGGGTGCAGATTCACTGGGTTCGCAACTTTATAGCCCGGTGTCACTTTAAATAACAACACACATTATGTACATTATTAGGCATGTTTTCCACTCATTTGCAGACTAAAATTTTTAATGTGTTCTAATACCGTCTTTGTATTGCACCCGGGCTAAATATTACCCCGGTCCGGATGTAACACTACACCTGATACAAAATAACTAAGTATCTGCTCAATGTCAATGCTCAAGGGTTGAGGCGGGATATTTTGAGATTGAGGCTTGATTTTGAAATATCAAGTGATGCAGAGATCCTTTTATATTACGAGATAAGTAAATAAATCCCAACTCAATCTCAAGATGTTTTCTCCAAATAATCATATTTTTTTCTCTTAAACCTTGGGGTGGAGAGTAAATTATTTCTGGTGAGAAGTACATAAATATATTTACCTCTTAAGATATAAACATGAATATCATTTTTTGATTCACATAAAGATTGCTCATTCTACATATTTTATAATCAGAAAAAAAAAGAATTTTAATATTCGTTTTAGATTGATTGGCGAGGTTGCGAAAGCAGCAAGTAATTATCTTCAACTCTTATCTATTATTATGCGACAAATCATGGAGAAGCTGGACCTGGAGCTCATAGGACGGAACTACTTTGATCCATACTCTGCCAGTCTTATTAGAGAATATTTTATAGAGATATGGCCGGGATATATCACCTCCATCAGGTATACAAGTACTATCAGGTATACTAATAGACCTAGATCTAACATAGTAGGTTGTGTATAGTTAAGATAAGGGTAATCTAGTATGTTGTGTTTAGATAGGATAAGGATAACCTATTAGGTTGTGTATAGATAAGATAAGGTTATATCATCTATCAGGTATATTAGTAAACATAGATCTAACCTAGTAGGCTTGATAAGGATAAGGATTGATTAGATTTTTTTTCAAATTTATTGCTAAAATTCAAAATTGCTATTCGTCGTAATTATAAAAAAGGAAAGATAAACCTCAATGTGTACACGTCCAGTATTATCCTATGTTTAGGCAACATGAGAAAACTATCCTAATCTTTAGGCTACATGAGAAAACTATCCTAATTTTTAGACAACATGAGAAAACTATCCTAATCTTTAGGCAACATGAGAAAACTATCCTAATTTTTAGACAACATGATAAAACTATCCTAATGTTTAGGCAACATGAGAAAAGTATCCTAATGTTTAGGCAACATGAGAAAAGTATCCTAATTTTTAGGCAACATGAGAAAAGTATCCTAATGTTTAGCCAACATGAGAAAAGTATCCTAATTTTTAGGCAACATGAGAAAAATATCCTAATCTTTAGGCAACATGAGAAAAGTATCCTAATGTTTAGGCAACATAAGAAAAGTATCCTAATTTTTAGACAACATGAGAAAAGTATCCTAATGTTTAGGCAACATGAGAAAAGTATCCTAATGTTTAGGCAACATGAGAAAAGTATCCTAATGTTTAGGCAACATGAGAAAAGTATCCTAATGTGCGCTGAAGTAACGAATAAGATTATAAGAACGGATACAGTTTATGAGCAGATGGGAATTATCTACAATCGGCGACCGCCGAACTATAGACAGGCAGTGGAGCGAGCTTTATTGGGCTCAGTTGTAATGACGAGGTGGGAAACTATTTTTAAAGTTTTTTTCCCCTTCTAATTCTTTTTTTATACCATTAAAAATGTTCTTTTCCAATTTTATTTCTTAATTATATATTCTTATATCGCTCCAACCTCTCCCTGCATTTACATTTAATTCGTGTGTTTACGTATTTTAGGTATAATAAGAAAACGTATAGAATAGATGGAATAGACTGGACACTTAATCCTGATTCTATATTTGACTGTGGTGGCAGTAATAAACCGTACTATAGTTACTACCAGGTTACAACATTTTCTCATGCTAGGTTTTTTAGGAACAATTTGAGATTTTCTTCGTACTATAATAAAAAAAATGTCGCGGATTTTCGAAAATCGTTAAAGTGTACATATTCTCCAGGCGACATTTTTTAATTTCACCCATCTTTAAACTCTCTAAGGTCGTGTTACCACAAGGAATTTGGGCCCGTTTTCACGAGTTTGAAATTGGTTGTTCTTTGCAGCCTTTTTTATTTAAACAATCTAAGAAAGAAAAACGCTATCAAAAATAAAACAATTCCAAAACGTTTTTGATACATTCTGTGACACGTGCGTCGTGCAATGCATACTGAAGTTTCTAGATTATGGTTGAGTTTGAAAGCAAAAGAAAATTACCCCCCCCCCCCTCTTTAAGTTATCTATCCTTTCTCTTATATTGTTTTTTTTTTTTCAGGAAAGATACAATTGTATAATCCGGGATCATGCCCAGCCTCTCCTAGTGAGCCGACCTAAAGATAAGGATAGACGAGGAGGTAGATCTGGACCTATACTTCTAATCCCGGAGCTATGCTTCATGACCGGACTAACCGATGAACAGAGATCAGATTTTAGACTCACTTCATGTCTGTCAAAGGTTATTTTTCTAAATTTCTTTGTTCCTCAAAAAGCTTGGTGATGTAATTTCAAGTGATCCTCCGGCCGCAATTAAAACTGATTTTTTTTAGTTGCAATTTTCTGTAAAAGGTACTCAAGTGGATTTATCAAGCACCGAAAGGGAAATAAAATAAGAAAATTAATATCATTTCAATAGACAAACGACAATATCTTCCTCATCGTTTATACGATAAATGGCTAAAACGTTACCATTGTGAATCGGACAATTTAGGGTCATTTGAAATTTAGTCATCAGTCTCTAACTAGAATCTTTATTTAGATGGATTGGTATCAAATATAACCTATATATAAATTTTGTTTTGTTAACATCACTGAGTTTTTTATGTTTGAAGCCAGAAAAATGTCAATACAACGTTTCATCTATAAAATAGAAAAAATGTCATGTTTTTTGTAGTTTAAACAAGAACGTAAATGCTCAAAACAGTTTTGCTTCGCCATTTTTCCGCTCCGGGTTGTCAATGCAATCTGAAAGTGTCAGACATCATTGGAACTCTTTTATAACTAATCCTAATCCTAATTTCTAAAAACTTGTCTGAATATAGTGGACTCGAATGATACCGACTGAGAGGGTTGGAACCTTGATGAAACTCTCCGACAAGCTCCATAATGTGGAGGAGGTGAGGAAAGAGCTGGAAGCCTGGAACATGAAGTTTGCTCCAAAGCTTCTTGAACTCAAAGGTATGTTTATACGTTTGTTATGAGGATAATTTTATTGCAAATAATGATCTGGAGGTTTCCTTTCGGATCTTCTTCAGATTTTCCTGATTGATTGATTGCCTGATAATAGGACGAATATTGCCCCCTGAGACGATCACACTGATAAACCGGACCTCGTACTGTAGTTCAGAGGCAGATTGGACGAGAGAACTTCAGAAAGGACTCTTCAATCCTGCACAGATTAACCGCTGGTAAGGAGGGATACATTAGTTTGTGTGTGTCTATTGTATCCGGATGTTTATTTGACTGAAATTGAATGACAGAAATCTTTCCTTACATCAATTATATACATTTTACAAAAAGCTTCCGCAAAATTCAATAAACTAATTGTACTCTGCTAGGATATTAATGTATCCTGAGCGGGATGAAGAGAAATGTCTTGGGTTTCTTGACACCATGAGAAAGGTTGCTCCAGGTTTGGGAATCAATTTAGGAGAACCAAGGTACTAGAATTAAACCTTTTCTAAATTACTACAAACATAGTTCAACAAATTAAAGTTATATTTTCAGATCTGTAATTTATAGACAAATAGTATTGAACGGGAACCTTATAGATTAATGTTTCTAGATTGATTGTATTATACGGGATCCTGATAGAAGAATGTTTCTAGATTGATTGTATTATACGGGAACCTAATAGACGAATGTCTCTAGATTGATTGTATTGAACGGGAACCTTATAGATTAAGGTTTCTTGATTGATTGTATTATACGGGATCCTAATAGAAGAATATGTTTCTAGATTGATTGTATTATACGGGAACCTAATAGAAGCATGTTTCTAGATTGATTGTATTGAACGGGAACCTAATAGAATAATGTTTCTAGATTGATTGTATTGAACGGAAACCTAATAGAAGTCTGTTTCTAGATTGATTGTACTGAATGGAAACCGAATAGAAGAATTTTTCTAGATTGATTGTACTGAATGGAAACCTAATAGAATAATGTTTCTAGATTGAAAGTATTGAACGGGAACCTTATAGAAGAATGTTTCTAGATTGATTGTATTATTCGGGATGCTAAAAGAAGAATGTTTCTAGATTGATTGTATTATACGGGATCCTAATGGAAGAATGTTTCTAGATTGAAAGTATTGAACGGGAACCTTATAGAAGAATGTTTCTAGATTGATTGTATTGAACGGGAACCGAGCTGGAGAATATGTGAGAGAACTAACCAAAGTTATTCAAGATGGTCCAGAGATGGTAATAAATCTTCAAACTGACGAAAAAATAGGTTTTCTTATGGCTGGAATTTTTACTTTTGCTTGAAATTCAAGGCCCGTGATAAAAGATTCAGGAAAATACGACTCAGGTCTAAGCTGCCGTTGGGCCTTATTTACAGCTTAGGCTTTCGGGTTTAAGTTGCATCTAATTTTGCAAAAACGATTTAATATTGTATTTGGCGTGTTTTCATGGTTGAAATTGTCGATTTCCGGGTTTTGATGAGAACAAGACTCAAGATCGAGCCTTATTTTCTAATATCACGTGACACAAGCTGTCGTCAGAGTTAGGTCTAAGATGGGAATTTACAGATGGGTTCAAGGAATTACGACCCCAGTCGAAACTTTTAAACCATATTGTTTTCCTGCTTGTTTTTCAATCCCAAAGGAGGTTTTACATATATGACATTTTTCAATATCTCAAATAATGGTGATAGCCGGTTCTACTTTTGCAATTTTTCTCTGCTGATGCTCTATGAACAGGATATGACGTCAAATCTTCAATATCTCCGTTTGGTACCTCCGTGGCTCCGACTTTTTATCTCCGGCCCCAATGAATTTACAGAGCCCAAATTCAAAACACATACACCTAAGGACCTATATAATTTAATAAAAAAATAAATTAATTTTTTTTCGTTCTATCATGCTAAGACAGGGTGTTAAAAAACTGTTTTTTCTCTTTTTTTAAATGTTTTTTTTTGGGGGGATTTCCTATTAAAAATGACGAAAGAAAAGGGTAATGAAATGTTTCTTAAACTACTATGAATCTTTTTCAGAAAAGTCGGGTTTAAAAAAAACTGCACTTGTACATCATCCCCTACAGGGCGTCCAAAAAAATATTTTCCACACATTTTTAAAATTCTATGAGTTTTTCTGTCAATAATGGTGTTAGCCGGTTCTGGTTTTACGTGTATACTAATCTGATATTCTAGGAACAGGAAAAGTAGAACCGGCTAACACCATTATTTATTGAGATATCGAAAAATGTCAAAGATGCAACACCTCGGCTGGTTTTAAGGGTTTTTAATCAGGGACTACGATCTTGTCCCGGCTGACCACTTTATTGTCCCGACTGACCACTTTATTGTCCCGGCAGACCACTTCATTGTCCTGGCAGACCACCTTTTTGTCATGGCTGGACTTTAAACATTATTATTCCAATGTATGATTGATCGTCTATGAGAAGCGACACTGCTTATTTCTTTATGTGACAATTAAATAAACCTAGTAACCTAGGATAACTGGAATACCTAGTTAACCCAGGTTGACCTATTACATATCCCTTTCATTAATAAAAGAGAGGTCGCTGAAGTACCTGACGTTGGTTCAAACCCCTGATTCACGCATTCAAAGTTGAAGATTAATGAGGATTTGAACCGAGTTCAGCGACCTCTCCAATTCATTAAATCGGTCACTGGTTTAAAATCTGAATTACCATGTAGGTAATGTGCGTAGTTCCCAATGATAAGGGAGATCAGTATGCAGCGATTAAGAAGAAGTGTTGTGTAGAGCAGCCAGTGCCTAGTCAGGTAGATAATTATAATTTACATCCCTAGTGACCTCATTATTTTCCTTCTTTATCCCATTCCCGACTCGATTAAGAGTTGTCCCGGCTGCTGTAGAAATGATCGGGAGGGAACATTTAGTATTGAACGGGAATCTAATAGAAGAATGTTTCTAGATTGATTGTATTATACGGGAACCTNAAGTTAAAAAATTTATTTGTCAGGTTATTACGGTGAATCGGGTTCTGAACAAAGAGAAGGGATATCTTTATATGGCGACTAAGGTTGTGACTCAGATGGCTTGTAAGATCGGTGCTGAACCTTGGGCCTTGGAGATCCCATTTAAGGGGGCCATGGTGGTTGGGTGAGTGTTGAGAAGCATCGCCATTTCCTTTCTTTTTACTCACTTTACTCTGAATCATTTAAATCTTTTAAAGGAACTGTAAGCGTAATTTTAAGTGCATGGATGGTCACTCGAAATTACGCTGACAGAGCACCTGGTCTTGTAGCATACACATCTTTTTCTGTGTCTTGTAATCTGTATATGCATTTAATATCTAATAACAAGATCTAAATCCCCCCATTATATATATCTGGTTTTTATACCCTTTATCCAAGGTTTATGTTTCCAAGGGTTTTCTTTCAATAAAAAATCAAAGATGGTGCATCCTTTCCCCCCCCCCCAAAAAAAAAAATATTGAAGAAGCATAGGAAGATGGAAAATATTCCTGCTATATCCATGGTTCCCTTGATATTCTGTATCCTAATTGGGATAGGTACTCCTTACTTGCTTAAATATTAGGGTAGGTACTTCTTACTTTAATATTGGATAAGAATAAAAATTATTGGGATAAGTAATTTTATAGTATTATTGATTAAACTAGACTATTTATCATAAATATCAAAATAATTTTAAGAAAATTTTAATTTTTAATTTTTTACAACTACAGGGAAGTTAAAGTAGTAGTAAGTAAAAAATTATTTATTTATGAAATATGAGAATTTTACTTAAGCAAAATTGGCCGCGGGGGAACCCGTGGATAAGTATAATTTTTTATTTCCTGAAAAAGTAGTTCTATACAACTCTATCGTCTTTTGTGATGTAAATGCTCAACTTTTTAAACAAAAACTTCGCAGAACAGGTCTTTATTTTACTTAATTGTCCCAAGGGATGTTAGGCAACTTAACGTCCCTCTGTTGGGGGTATCATAGGTCGGCAATGTTAGTCAAAGGGCGGTGATATCTATTTATGTCATTGTAATGGGTATTATTAAGTGCGAAAAAGTTTTTGCCGGGATTTTTATTTTTTCTAGTTTGTTTAAGATCAAATTTTTCTAGTTTGTTTAAGATCAGAATGAAAGTATTTTTATTTAGCACGCATGATACCCATTTCAATAACATATATTTTTTTGTTCAGTTTTACTAAAATTATTTAAACGCAGGTCGATAAAATTACTGTTGTAGGGTTATTAAGTAACTTTATCACCCTACAATGAGACAAATTATGTATGAAATTTTAAATTTTAATAGCAGGGTGAAAAAAATACTTTTTTGCCCTGTTTGTAGGGCGATAAAGTCACTTAATCACCCTACAATGAGAAATATTAGGTGTGATAAATTCCATCAAAATTGAATAAGATAATTTTAGGTGATGTTTCTCCGAGCTTTATGTAAATATAGAGAAGTTAAACATTCTCTTCCCAATAGAATATTTTTCTACAGGTAAATTCTAGTGATTTGGTTTTTTAAAATTTATTTTTATATTCGGAATATTTTATTTTCCATATAAAATATGCATAATTCATCACAGTGAGGCTCAATCTGTTCAATGCATAAAGTTAATGCTCAGAGATGAAATTAATTCTATGCTAAAGAGTGGGTCAACCTGAAATCGAAACATCAAATTCCGGGACCGAGGGAATCCTGAGTAAATCCACATTTAAAATTTGGAGAAATTCAGGTTTCAGTCCTGATTTCACAGATATTTGACAGTTCAATATATTCTAGCACGACTATGTTAGGACAAATATGGAGAAGTACGACCCTTATTATTTTGCCGCATTTTGGGGGTCATAAAAACAATATTTGGTCTAAAACGCCTCTAAATGGTAGTTTCTGCGCTATGCTTACAAAATTTAGATTAAAAAAGGAGAAAAAAAATTATAAAACGTTCTTTGTATTTTATTAAACAAATGAGGAACAAATGAAAAAATTCTCTTTTTTAGTGCAGAAATATTTATTATTGTCTGAGGTTACCTGAGTAGACATTGTTCTTTAGTTTCTCTAGATATCCTGGATGATGTATCCGGCCCAACCTTCCACAGAATGACAGAACTTAAAATCTTGATTAGTTGACTTTGGATCCATGGTTTAGATGATGAATTTCAAGGGTTTGATGATAAATATCTAGGTTTAGATGCTAAACTCCATGGTTTACTTTGAACTGGTTTAAGGCGGCACACTCTTTGGAGTCATTTACTTGAGGATTTGGTTTGAACCATTTGTTTGGTTCTGATAGCCATTTCAGTGATGAGTGTGACTGCTTAGTCATCTGGAGTTTGATAATCTGGTTTGACTGAATCCGTTTTTTCAAGGAAGCCCTAGAGATCTGGGTGAGATCTGGGGTACCCAGCTCAATGAGTAAGGACTCAATACGTCTAGTCCATTGGTCCATAGTATCAGACATAGTAGTTTGTGCTACTGTTTTTAGAAGTATGTCATTTTCCTTTGATATGAGACGGTGAGCAAACAATAGTGCTCTTTCGTCCAGACGCATCTGGATGGGTTTCAGCCCCGCCTCCATCCATCCCATAACCTGGGATGAGGATTGAGGAAGCTGTAGGATGAAGGAAGCCACGGAGTGTTGGATTTTCTCCAATTCCCTAACTGTAGACTTGGAAATTACCATCGCTTCTGATCCATACAGGAACTGGGGAATTGCGCAACACTCCCACAGTTTATAAGCTGTAAGGGACCTATCCAGGCCCCAACGGGTGCATCCCATGATGGTATGAGCGTAAGCGCGGGCGGACCCAATCATAACGGACTCTCTAGGTTTAATTAGATTCCGTCCTTGGACACTAATGTCAACACCAAGGTATTTTGCTACTAGAGCAGCCTCTATATCTGGGCCTGAGTCGCTAACCCTCCAGCTATTCTGATTAGAGCCATAGGAGAGAATCACGGTTTTCTCCACCGCAAGCTTCATGTCCATTTCAGTACAGTATTTTTGTACAGCTCTAAGGAGTCTATTCATACCTCTTCTTTTGGTCCTTGAGATAAGAACCAGATCATCAGCAAAAAAGAGGGCGGAAATAGTCATGCCACTAAAGTGAACACCCTCTTTCATAGAGTGTAAAACTTTACCAAGACCAGAAACATAAAGAGAAAACAGCAACGGAGACAAAACGCATCCTTGTTTAACACCTCTCGTGAACCACAGAGGATTTGACAAACCTCCGCATAATCTAACTCTCACATTGTCATTGTAATACATTGACTGTATAATCTGCTTAACCTTTCCCCCAAACCCCAGGGAATCAAGTTTTAGGTAGAGAAGTTCTCGATTAACAGAATCGTACGCTTTAGCAATGTCACAAAAAGCTAGGGAAACAGTGTGGTTTCGTTTTTTTGCACGCCTGATAGCAGCCAGGAGAATGAAAACACAGTCTGAGGTTGACCTTCCCTTCCTAAACCCGAATTGGGTCGTCCCGTAGAATCCTTCTGTCTCACAAATTTTGTCCATGCGTGAATGAATTATTTTGGTGACCAAGTTCAGAATCACGCTGGATACCGTTAACGGTCGTTTTCCTGAGACTTGCAGGGAAGGTTTCTTTTTGTCAATTAGGGTCATTTTACCTGTGTTGAGGACCTCTGGAACCTGACCTTCATTAAGAATACCGTTAATCAATGAAGTAAGGCAGTTGAGGGCTTCTGGCCCTGCGAGTTTGAGCATGGAGGAAGTTACGTTATCAACTCCTGGTGCACGGTTGATTTTGAGTTTGTCAATGCAATCCTTTACGAGGAGAACTGATACCGGAGCACATACCTCTGGCTCGTACATATTCTCATCATTTTCTGGGATTATCCAGTCATGCCAAGAACTATTAGATTTGGCCTGGACCTCTTTGATTAACTGTTCATTTCTATGAGAGAAGACAGTGGATTTCTTTCCTGAGAAGATGAGAGAAAGTTGCTCGAGAACTATTTTTTCAACTAAATCTTTATTAGTAAGCAGGTTGCCATGTTCGTCTTTTATTGCTGATAAACTGCCCTTTTTTCTCTCTGACCTTTTAACCAATGCCCAGAACTGTTTAGAATTGATTTTTACTGTTAACTGTAGTTTTAGTCTTTTGTCTGCTCTTCTTTGCCGAACCTGTTCTTTGAATCGGATTTTTAGAGTTTTTGCCCTATCCCTGTCTAGCTGGATGTTTGGGAAAGCTATGTTGGGATCTATGTTATGCGATACCGCCCACCTTTCCTTCTTAGAGATACTTGCCTCTACTTTTATACAACGGGTTCGTAGTTTCCGGATTGATTTGCACGTGGAAAATCTTTTGGAATTGATGATTTTCACATTTTGGTCTGCGAGGGCAGCCGCTTCCACAGCTGACGTTTGGAAAAGGTCGCATTTTTCATCCGTATTTAGGGATGACCATGAATTTTCAATAAGAAGCCTATCTAATGTGGACGCATATGTGGATGCTGTCTTTGCCGAAGGATTGTGGGCACGTGAATATGCGTCTGGATGGGGAATTCTTTGAATAATACCCATGTTTAACTCCAGAAGTAAGGAGGAGTGGTCGCTCCCCCATAATACCTCTTTATCCAAATCCACCGTCAAACTAACAATGGATTCATTAGCCCCAGCGTCTGCAAGTACATAGTCCAAGCAGGAAGTAGAGTTCATGGTTCTTCTTGTGAAGACCCCTGAGCATCTGGTTTTATCTGCATTCAACAGCACCAGGTTAGTGTTACTTATGAAGTCTCTCAGTAAGGTTCCGTTATAGTTAATGTCTGGTGCATTATCCTCAATGCCTCTAGCGTCATTCCCTATGTGACCATTTAGGTCCCCTAGAATAATGCAATCAAATCCTTCCTGCTGGATGGTGGCCATTTCCTGTTGTATCATAGTATAAAGTTCTGAGTTCCAAACCTTGTACTGATCGTTTGTTACCTCAGCAGCACAGTAAACAGAACAGAACGCTAAATTTCTGCCATTTTCATGAACCAAAATCCATGAACGCTCCGCGTCTAAGTAAGGGAACATAACCAGTCCCGGATCCCATCTAGTATGGTTCAGTTCCTGTTTTAGGATTATCATTTTACCTCCCCCTTTCTTACTACCAAAGGCTCTTTCCTTTGTATACACAGTAAATTGGTTTAAGCAGGACAAGTTGTCATTAGTACCATGGACTAGATGGGACTCATCAATGAAACAAATATCAATATCCTCCTCCACTAGCACATCCGCTAGGAGTTCAATTTTAGTATCCCTTAGGATACCATTGGCATTCCAGTGAATGGCTCTCAGCCATTTATTGTCCACCTGAGGAAGGTTAGGGACAAAAGCTGCTGCCTTTTTCCTGTTTCTGGTTTTACCCATTGGGCCTAGAAGAGAGTGCTAACAGTGAAAAATGAGTGCCGGTCTCTGAAAGTATAACTTCGGTCAAAACCATAGTATGAAGGATTGTGAAAATTAACATTATAAGAATGTAACTATTGGAACCTGTAACCAATAATTTAATTAGATTTTGTAATTTGGGAATGATAACCAAACCTTTGAGACTGTAATCAATTTACTAATTACACTGCCCTCCTTACTAGTATTTGTTTAACGAGACTGTAACCATTAAAATTATTGAGCCTCTTAACTTAGTTGATACTGAACGCACTAAATTTAACCTTGCCCATTTGGACAGCAAGCATTAGAGTTTGAGAAATTAATGAAATTAAAGAATGAAAAGAAAATAAAAAATAAAAAATTTAAAAATGGAAGAATGAAAATGGAAGAATGAAAATGGAAGAATGAAAATGGAAGGATGAAAATGGAAGGATGGAAAAATGGAAGAATGAAAATTGGAAGAATGAAAATGGAAGAATGAAAATGGAAGAAAGAAATCGGAAAAATGAAAATAGAAGAAACAGAATGAACGAATGAAAATGAAAGAATGAAATCGGAAAAATGAAAATGGAAGAATGAAAATGGAAGAATGAAAATGGAAGAATGATAATGGAAGAATGAAAATGAAAGAATGAAAATGAATAGCTTTAAACCATTAACAGTAACCAAGGTTGCTTTCAACACTAACTTAACCAATACTGCCCACATTAACTAATCTTGAGTGTAGCCTTTTAATAGGTTTTTGAATAAGTATCATTTGATTTTTACAATGAAAATAGTAAACTTTGGAAAAGAGAACAGGTAACTTTTGAGACTGTGCACACTTAAATTATAGATTATAATTTGGATTTGTAGCCAACTACATTATACGACTGTAGACAGCTAAATTTTATGGAACAAAAAAACAACCAAAAGTAAGAAAACACAATAATGAATTACGGAAGTAAAAATAACTATACCTAATAAGACTTAATAGTGAAAAGGTCTGTTTAGTTAAATAATCAGACTTCCCAGTGAACTAGAATTTAATCATTTATCTGAAAGAACTGTTATTTACTAACCCAAATAAAACAAAAAATAATTAAAATAAATTTAATATGATTTATTGATAACACAACAAAAAGGTGAATGAAAATTAATGCATATGATACTAAAAGAGCATACAATTTATTAATGCATTGAGTGATGAGGAGGGATAAAACATAATCATAAGCATTTAATTATCCAGGAATAAAACTGCTAGCTCATGGTACAATAGAGTATTGGTGACAGGCCAGATCATAAAATCATAGAATTAATTTAATCTCTGAGCACAAACTTCATGTCTTGAAAGGATTAATGACTGAGTAATTCATTGAATCATTACAAATGATAAACCTTAGGCTACAAATTTAAATTAGCTAAGTCATCAAACTCTTATTTTTAGATACTTCTCAACTGTCGACTTTCATAGAGATAGAACTGAGATGTCGAACAAGATTGGGGTAGGTACTCCTTACATAGTTGAATATTGGGGTAGGTACTCCTTACTTAGTTGAATATTGGGGTAGGTACTCCTTACAAACTTGAATATTGGGGTAGGTACTTCTTACTTACTTGAATATTGGGGTAGGTATTCCTTACATACTTGAATGTTTGGGGTAGGTACTCCATACATACTTGAATATTGGGGTAGGTACTCCATACATACTTGAATATTTGGGTTGGTACTCCTTACATATTTGAATATTGGGGAAGGTACTCCATACATACTTGAATATTTAGGGTAGGTACTCCTTACATAATTGAAGATTGGGGAAGGTACTCCTTACACACTTGAATATTGGGGTAGGTACTCCTTACATACTGAATGTTGGGGAAGGTACTCCATAAATACTTGAATATTTTGTTAGGTACACCTTAAACACTTGAATATTGGGTTTGGTACTCCTTACTTACTTAAATATTGGGGTAGGTACTCCTTGCTTGCTTAAGTATTGGGGTAGGTACTCCTTACATACTTGAAAATTGGGATAGGTACTCCTTACTTGCTTAAATATTAGGGTAGGTACTTCTTACTTACTTGAATATTGGATAAGAATAAAAATGATTGGGATAGGTGATTTTATAGTATTTTTGATTAAACTACATTATTTATTTCAAAATAATTTTAGGAAAATTTGAATTTTTAATTATTTACAACTACGTTACAGGGAAGTTAAGGGAATTTTACGTTAGCAAAATTGGTCGAGGGAACCCGTGGTTAAGTGTAATTTTTTATTTCCTGAAAAAGTAGTTCTATACAACTCTATCGTCTTTTGAGATGAAAATGCGCCACTTTTTTCACAAAAACTTCGCAGAACGGGTTATTATTTTACTTAATTGTCCCAAGGGACGTTAAGTAACTAAGTAAATTATTTTAGGTGATGTTTCTCCGAGCTTTATGTAAATATAGAGAAGTTAAACATTCTCTTCCCAGTAGAATATTTTTCTACAGGTAAATTCTAGTCATTTGGTTTTTTAAAATTTATTTTTATATTCGGAATATTTTATTTTCCATATAAAATATGCATAATTCATCACGGTGAGGCTCAATCTGTTCAATGCACAAAGTTAATGCTCAGAGATGAAATTAATTCTATGCAAACTTCATGTCTTGAAAGGATTAATGACTGAGTAATTCATTGAATCATTACAAATGATAAACCTTAGGCTACAAATTTAAATTAGCTAAGTCATCTTGAAACTGTAGATTAGAAGTAGGACCAGCCTAGAAGTCTGATTTTATTTCATTTGATTATTAATGTAATTAATTATTTAGATACATTTAATTTTATCATACATTTTACTTAATTCTTTATTAATATAAGTATATTTTTAGTTCATATAGGAAGTTATAATCATTATTATATGATATCTGTTCGGTTCCATAGTAGTAAACGTATCGTGTAAGAATTCCCATTATTACACGGTTCAGGAGGAACAATTTTAATATTGTTCTCTTCCTAGCGTTTGCGAATGCTTATTCTTACACTGTATGTGTAGAATTTTCCTTCTTTAACGCTGAGACCGTGTAAGAATAGAAATTATTACACGGTCAGAGCGTGAAAGAATGTATATTCTTACACGCTCCGAGCATTAAAGAATGGAAATTCTTACACTAGTTGAAGAATATTTATTCTTACACGCTCCTTATATTGATCTTTTCAGTATAGATCAATATTGATATTAACTTAATTATTTTGTACTGACAACATGCACAGGGCAAACTTACCTTTTTCTTTTATTTTAATACATGCAAACTTACATTTTTATACTTAAAAATAACATGCTTACTTACCTTTTTCGTTAATATTAAAACATGCAAACTTACCTTTTTTACTTTAGTAAAACATGCTCACTTACCTTTTCATGCTCACTTACCTTTTTCGTTTTTTGAAGTATTGATATATCTTAATTCAGGAATTTCTATTTAAATCTTAACCTTAGTCCTGACAGAAGAGTGGAACCCCCTGTGTTTAATTAGCATTTTCTAACCTTTCCAAAAAAAATAAACCATGAACTTAAAACTTTAACCTTCCATTGGACATTTTCATCAAACTGCTGAGTCTCAAACTGCCCGACTGCCTACTTTATTCAATTTGGTTTTTAGTTTTTCTTCATTACAAACCAAGTTTGGTGAGATTTTGCAAATCTCTGCATATTTGTATTAGTACTGGCATAGCTTGTCAATCAATTGTTTTTTCACTTTATAAAGCTTTAAAGTACCTCAGCCTGGGTCAGCAGTCACCATATCTCGCATAGCTCGAGATGATGAAGTGAAACCACAATCAAAACCAAAAATAGTTAGTTTAAAAAAACTTATCACTGAAATACTAGTGTCCGAAACTTTTAGTGGGGTCTTAGCACTCCATACTCCATAGCAATGAAAACAAACCAGTAAATCTTGCTTCATGAATAAAAGACAAAGATCTTCATCAGTTCATGTCGAACTGATTCTTACTAGATAACCTGATTTATCTCTTCTTTTTGGAAGATTTAGGATCTAATATCCAGGAAATGATTTCTTCTGTAAAAGATTTCACGATTTTGTTCAGTAGATTAACACAACCCAATACAATACCTTCTCCCCATCTAAAAAAAAATCAGGGCACATTCAACATGCTGTATCTAAATCTAGTATTAACTTGAAAAACAAGCAAATTCATTCGAAATTGGTAAACAAACAAACTAAACTAAGGAAACAATCACACCAGATGCATTACGTTCAAATTAAGAACCAAGTTTTACTTATAAAATGGGTTTTAACGTTTTAACATTAGAAAAATAAAAAAACATAATTATTATTATTCATTTTTATATCTTAAATTTTTTTTTCTAAGTTCTGTTTTAAACTATTTTCGTAAATTGTTATATAAGAAAATGTGGAATTGATTTTTAAGTTGGAATTAAAATTTTCATTTTACAATAATTGTTTACACAGGGACGGAGTAGGCGAGGGTCAGGTGTCCCACGTGATCGAACACGAGGTGAACAGATTAAAAGAAACATTTAGAAAACTTTCTCCAGATTATGATCCAAAAATAACCTTTGTTATAGGTAACTATTATTGTTTAAACTTTCAAAAAAATAATTTCTGTAAATGTAAATTAACTTGGATTTTCAGTGAGTAAACGGATCCATACAAGGTTTCTCACCAAACATGTAAACCCTGTAGACGGAGGATTACCGGATTATGGGAATCCTCCCAGCGGAACCATAGTCGATGATGTTATCACACTACCAGAGAGGTAATGTTTTCTCTAGTTCTAGCCTCGAACTCGGAGACAGATATCCGCATCAAGCTAAACTAACTAGACCTTAGTGTGCCCCGGTTGTATTTAATTTAAAGATTTTTTTATTCATTAGAGTTTCTATGGACGGGAGCTCAAACCTTATTATTATTTTAAACGTACAGCACAATAGAAAGATATATAAAATAGAAGACACGAAACTTTTACAAACATACAACCATGGAGAGGGGGCCGAATTGGTTCGAAAAGAAATATTGGCTATGCAACCAGGAAATCTAAAGATACATATCGATTTTATTAAATCAGAGCTGAAAACTTTAGAATGGTGGATATCAGGATTAAGGCTTGATCCACTCTTTTTCTTAATCTCCAGATTAAATATTGCTTGTTTACCTCATGACTTTAATCTTCAGATTAATTATCCGACTGGATATCTAGATATTTCATTCTAAAGTTTTCAGCTCAGAACTATCTTGTCGTGCTTATTATTACACATAACTGAAGTATCATCCTAACAATAGAATTATCTTTAAGTTTTTTTCCTATTTGAGTTAGCAGAACATTACCTATTTTTTGAAAATATTGTCTTAAAAACTTTTACTATATTTTTCTTCAGGTATGATTTCTTCCTGGTGTCCCAGTCCGTCCGACAGGGAACAGTCAACCCGACCAGTTATAATGTTATCATGGATGAGACAGGGTTCAGGTAGGATAGGATGTAGTAGACAGAGTTTAGGTAGCATAGGATACAGTAGACAGGGTTCAGGTAGGATTGGATATAGTTGACAGATTTAAGGTAGCATAGGATACAGTAGAAAGGGTTCAGGTAGGATAGGATATAGTTGACAGAGTTAAGGTAGGATAGGATATAGTTGACAGGGTTCAGGTAGGATAGGATAAAGTAGACAGGGTTCAGGTAGGATTGGATATAGTAGACAGAGTTAAGGTAGGATAGGATATAGTTGACAGGGTTTAGCTAGGATAGGTAGCAGTAGATAGGGTTGGTAGGATGGATTATAGTAGACAGGGTTCAGGTAGAATAATATATAGTAGACAGGGTTCAGGTAGGATTATATACAGTAGACAGGGTTCAGGTAGGATAGGATGATATACTGTAGATAGAGTTCTGGTAGGATAGGATTCAGTAGACAGAGTCCAGGTATGATAGGATATAGTAGACAGAGTCCAGGTATGATAGTATATAGTAGATAGGGTTGGTAGGATAGAATTTAGTAGACAGGATTTAGGTAGGATATACAGGATATACAGTAGACAGGGTAGAGGTAAGATAGGATACAGTAGACAGGGTTCAGGTAGGATAGGATATAGTAGACAGGGTTGGTAGGATAGAATAAAATAGACAGGGTTCAGGTAGAGTAGGATACAGTAGGCAGGGTCCAGGTAGGATAGGATACAGTAGACAGGGTTCAGGAAGGTTAGGATACAGTAGATAGGGTTCAGGAAGGATAGGATACTTTAGACAGGGTTCAGGTAGAATAGGATACAGCGAACAGAGTTCAGGTAGGATAGAATAAAGTAGACAGGGTTCAGGTAGGATTATATGCAGTAGGCAGGGTTCAGGAAGGATAGGATACAGTAGACAGGGTTCAGGTAGAATAGGATACAGTAAACAGAGTTCAGGTAGGACAGGTTAGGAAGAAAAAAAACTGATAGTGCTAAAACTAAAACATGAATTATTGTAGACCTGACCAGTTGCAGCGGCTGACCTATAAGCTGACCCATCTATACTTCAACTACTCAGGCTCAGTTCGTGTTCCAGCTCCTTGTCAATACGCTCATAAGCTCGCCTTCCTTACTGGAACAGCTCTTCACGCTGAACCTAGCGAACATCTTTCAGATCTTTTGTACTTTCTTTAGTTCAGAGATATTCTGTACTTTCTGTAGTTCAGAGATATTCTGTACTTTCTGTAGTTCAGAGATATTCTGTACTTTTTTTTAGTTCAGAGATATTCTGTACTTTCTTTAGTTCAGAGATATTCTGTACTTTCTGTAGTTCAGAGATATTTTGTACTTTCTTTAGTTCAGAGATATTCTGCACTTTCTTTAGTTCAGAGATATTCTGAACTTTATTTAGTTCAGAGATATTCTGTACTTTATTTAGTTCAGAGATATTTTTGTACTTTCTTTAGTTCAGAGATATTTTTGTACTTTCTTTAGTTCAGAGATATTTTTGTACTTTCTGTAGTTCAGAGATATTCTGTACTTTCTTTAGTTCAGAGATATTTTTGTACTTTCTGTAGTTCAGAGATATTTTGTTCTTTTTCAGTTTATAGATAGTTTCTCCGGTGCCCTGAGAAGTTAAAAAACAATGAGTCTGCACTGTATCTCTACTTCATGACATATAAGACCAAGTATTAAAATGTTACCTGAATTTCCTACAAAATGTGTTAAAAGGTCTGTTCAAAAAGGATTTTATTTACTTTTTCTTCTGTTATTTCTTATAAAATGCGTGTGACGATTGGATTATTTCAACTGTATTTTTTTAAAATAAATAATATATTTTTTAAATTATTAAAAATAATCATTTTTTATTGAATATATTAACCCCAGGGAGAGAAGCTGGCCGACGCTAGCTGACAATTTTATTATGATAATTATGTTTTGTACTCAAACCGTTTTCTGATCCATACTCTCTTTTTACTAGTTTACGGCAGTGTGCTAAACAATGAATAATTCAGTTCTGTATTGGATCCAGAGTACTCAACAGCTCACCGAAACTATTATCAATAATTTCTACTTTAAATTGGGCTTTTCTCATCTACAACGCTATAGAAACAATTTCTAACATATTTTCTGAATTGAAAACTTTTAAATCGATTAACTAATCTCTCATTAAGTAATGAATTTCGGAGATTTGACCAGAATGGTCAATCATGTTTCAGTTTTGAGTTAAAACTATTATTGAATGGAACAGGTCAATTTAATCCTCCCTCTAGTGGAAACTAAAACTAATTTATCATTGGCCCTGTTACCGAAGTTTCACACATAAGAGATGATTTAATCTTCCCACAATCGAACTCATAATTAAAAGTTCTCAGTTCTGTTAAAACAAAGCTTATAACACGGTGCAAAAACAATTTTGATTTTTTTCTCTCATTTCGAGTTGATTTTAAATCATTTTTGTCTCTTTTTTACAAATGTCATCCTTATTCATTTTTATCTTTAACACTGGTTTATTTTTAATTTTCCTGAAATCATTGTTTCTTGTTTCTTGAACTTTTTTTGTCTTCTTTTTAGGCTTGCTTTATCTTGTTACCCTTTGGTTCATTCTGGATTCAACTGTTCTTGCTTACTCTTATCTATTCGTTCTGTTTCCCTGATTGAATTTGCTTTCTGAAATAGTTTTCTTGTTTTTAATTTTACTTTTTACTTTCTTTGAATGTTTAATCTGTAAAGAGAAGCATGTCATGTCCGATTAACAACGGTACCTATTAAACCATTATCTGATCAATTATGTGAAGATATCGTTGTTTTCCTAGTAAAAAAAGTTTTTCATTCCGATAATTTCCTAATAGTGAAGCAAAAATGCGCAGCTTTAAATGAAAATTTATCAACTTTTTAAAACGAGAAAGATAATTACTATCATGCATATTTGATCAGACAAAGCTTTAGGTTGCCGTTATGAATTAGGAGTAACTTAAAATTACGTCTCCATTTTTTTGTATTGTCTTCATAATTACTTCTCTTTTCAGTTTGTTTCCTATTTCTACAAATATATTTTGCTTCTTGATTCTTTTTTAGATCGTATTGTCCAACGATACTTCGGACCTAAAAGCACGTGGTTTTTCAGCAGCACAAGCTGCTGTTGGTCCGATGTACCGTAGGTCGGATACACACTTCATTTAAAAAAGTTAGTGCATCCGACCTACTGAAGTTCGGTTGCACAGCTTTCTTAAGTTGGTTGCACTCTTTTATGTAGGTCGAATTCCCAATATTTGTAGGTCGGATGCACAACACTAGTTGGTCAGATGCACAACTCTAGTATGTCGGATGCACAACTTTAGTAGGTCGGATGCACAACTTTCGTAGGTTGAATGCACAACTTTGGTAGGTCGGATGCACAACTTCAGTAGGTCGGATACACAACTTTGGTAGGTCGGATGCACAAAGAAGTATAGAAGCATATTTAAAACATTTTCAATTTGGAGTTCATTAGAGGTCATCAAAAGGCCGGCCAAACACTGAATTCTTTGCTTTTGCTGTATTGCCTGGGTTCCTAGCTTTCGTTTGATATGCATACTAGCTGCATTGTTAAAACATTTTCAATTTTGAAGTCAATATAAGGCCAACCACTGGATTTGTTGCTGCTACTGTATTCCCTGGGCTCCTAGCTTTCGATTGATATGCATAAAGCCATAGTTGAAACATTTTTATTGGTCGAGGTAATTAAAGGTCATTAGAGGTCATCAAAAAATTGGATGCTTTGAACCAAAAATGAAGGCAAGGACCCCGACCCCCAACCTACATTAAATGTGACATCTCCACCATCCCCTTTGTGTGCAACTTGAACATCGATTCTTATGGTAGCACTGTCAACTGAGTCAACTACATACTGTCAATATCTGCAGTTCTTGCGTAGGTCGGATTAACAAAATATAATGTACAATTGACCTACAGGTGTCGTAGATCCGAAGTATCGTAGTACAGAAGTAACATTACCCTTTTTTAGCCTATTTCATTCTTGGTTACCTGTTATGGTTTAATCTACATTTATCACATTTATTGATTAAAACTTAGAAATTATAAGATACGAGGGAAGAGGGAGGGGGGGGGGAGGGTATGTCTGGGGCAGCTTATCTGATGTTAACGGAAGATAGTAAATATATCAGTTCGATTGTGATGACACAAATTAGATAATGTTTTTATTTAAATTAAGTTAAAAGTAATCTTCTCGTATGACGAAATATGAAAGTTATAAATAAACAAAGAAAGATTCAGGTAGATAAAAGACCTCCGTGGATAGGGTATGAGATTCAAGAAGATCAAAGATATGTGGGGATAAGATTCAAGTAGATCAAAGATACGAAAAGATAAGATTTAAGTAGATCAAAGATATAGGGGGATAAGATTCATGTAGATAAAAGATATGAGGGGATAAGATGCAAGTAGACCAAAGATATGGTGGATAAGATTCATGTAGATCAAAGATATGTTGGGATAAGATTCATGTATATCAAAGATATGTGGGGATAAGATTCAGGTAGATCAAAGACATGTGGGGATAAGATTCAAGTAGATCAAAGACATGTGGAGACAAGATTTAAGAAGATCAAAGATATGTGGGGATAAGATTCAAGTAGATCTAAGATATGGGGGATAAGACTTAAGCAGATCAAGGACACATGAGGATACAAAAGTTTCAGGTAGATCAAAGATATGAGGGGATAAGATCCATGTAGATCAAAGATATGTGGGATAAGATTCAAGTAGATCAAGGATATGTGGGGATAAGATTTAAGCAGATCAAGGACACATGAGGATACAAAAGTTTCAGGTAGATCAAAGATATGAGGGGATAATATCCATGTAGATCAAAGATATGTGGGATAAGATTCAAGTAGATCAAAGATATGTGGGGATAAGATTCAAGTAGATCAAAGATATGAGGGGATAAGATTCAAGTAGGTCAAAGATATGAGGGGATAAGATTCAAGAAGATCAAAGATATGTGGGGATAAGATTCAAGTAGATCAAAGATATGAGGGGATAAGATTTAAGTAGATCAAAGATATGTGGGGATAAGATTTAGGTAGATCAAAGATATGTAGGGATAAGATTAAGCATAACATAATTTGATGTTTGTATCACTTAAATAATCTAATCTCTCTTGAAGACTATCTGTCATTATTTTCATTGAATTATCATATTTATTGAGTCACAAAAAAAGTTGAGTTTTTGTCACAAACTTAAATTTTCTAATCCCGATATCTATGTAACCTGATGTTGTAAACCTTTTATATTTCTAACATAGATTATTTGATCTAGCAGAATTTTATAGTTTTAAATATCTAAGATCTAATCGACATCGGGGTGCAAAGAAATAGAGATTAGAAAATCAGAGTTTGTAGCAATTACTCAATTCCTATCTTTTCTTTAACCCTAGTTTTCTATGCAATTATTAAGTAAATAAAAAGCTTAGATTAGTAACTAATAATATTCATAATATAGATCTATTTGTTTAATTTTGCATTTATGTATTTATTCAGATGAATTACTGTGCAAAATAAACACAAGAGTTCAAGATGGGAAAGTTAAATGTAAACAGGGTAAAATCATCAAATTATAATTATTAGAAAATGTTGTATTTTATATTTACAACAAACATGGGAATTGAACCAGAACTGCGAGATCGTCTTTATATAGAGTTAGCATTGCTTCATAGCTTATATCTTTTATAAACAATAAAAAACACTATTTTGATATTTTTTTTTCTGACACAAGTGAAGAGGGACAACTGTATTTTGTTTGTATACAGAAGCATTTTCCTTTTACTAAGTACAACATGGAGTATGTGCTAACAAAACATAAACAACCAAATCATAAACTCTAGAAGACGAAACTTTCACAGATTATAATAGATTTTCTTTTACAAAGACGACCTTCAAATCTTTAAAGGAACTGTAAAGAAAAAATTAAAGGGGTATAGACTGAAACCTAAGCATTTCTGGAGTTGATCGAGACCCATAATAGTTCTTTCTGATGTTCGTGTCTCGAGAAATTGATCTGTGTCAAATTTTTACGAAAATAATTTATATATATAAAATTTGTATAAAAATCGGACAATTAACCAGATGATATTCAGCAAATACGCAAACAATCTGAAAACGATGATATCCCAGAGGAGCCTGAAAAACTTAAGTTTGCCCATATAATTATTTGAATTTAATAATTTTTTAGTTTTAATAGATATAGTTGATAATATAATTAATAAGACCGTATCACGTGACCAGACCAATGGCAGTACAGTATCATTGTCACTTGTCTCCGTCTGTATTACGTAACAATGATACAACGCACATGCTCTCTCTCTGACTTGTAATTCCACGCTGCCTGCACGGAACTTCTTTGTGATTCTAATCATTCTGCCTCATTGGTTTATTGTGAACGAAAAAACCCTTAAATCTTGAAAATACAACATCATGTGTTCTATCGTATTGTTAATTATCTATGGTCTTATCCATAAAATGTCAAAATGCAGAAATCATGTTGATCATAAAATATTTCACCTTCAACTGACAAATTAAGTGCTATTATAATGTTGATATTAATGCAGAGGGATAAATATATCTGAGATGAAATAAAAAATAATAAAAGAAAAAATATGCATTTAGAAAAAACGGAAAATTTGCAGATCATCTATTTTTTTCATGAGAAAAAATATCCAATATTGATTTATTGGATGTTATTGTAAAAGTGAGCACAATTAAACAGAAATGTTTTTTTTTTTTTTCAAAAGTGTAAATTACTATAAAATGAACAATTCGGTTTTGATACAAATGCAATTATTATGGGTAGTTCTAACATGCCAAGACAACATATTTAATTAAATTAGTTTATTTGTATCTTCAAGTTGATACTGGTGCAAGGATTATTTATTTTAAATTATTTTATTCCACGTCCTGTCCCTGAAACAACAAATTTAATTCTCTATTGTTTAATTCAATCAGATTCGATTAGGTAAAGACCTATAAATGTAAAACAGACATTTTTAGCACATGTATAATTGAAATATTGTTACCGACAAAGGAGGGATTAAAAACGATATTAAACTGAAACTATGAATCATGTAACAAGACAAAATCAGAACTTGTATCATTCCTTATAATTCCTGCCATTGTATTCTGAATATTATTGTTTTCTGGAACTTGATGATTAAACTGAACTAGACTCTGCTTCCCTTGAAACTAACTTTATTCTTCTACTCAGCAGCAGCATATTCTATACTTCCTTATCTCACAATTCATATGAAAGATATAGGAATAAGGTGAGCTAAATAAAAATGGAAAATCTGAACTATTTCTTTTTAATTTGTTTCTAGTGATATTGATATAGCTCTGATCTATACAATTCTTCCATTCTGCGTGTTTGTGGCTCCTCCGATAGTTGGGTTCCTTGGAGATAAACTTGGGAATATGTGAGGTATTGAACTAGGGTTCCTTGGAGATAAACTTGGGAACTATGTGAGGTATAGAACTAGAGTTCCTGGGTGATAACTTGGGAACTAGGTGAGTCATAGAAATAGGGTTACTTGGAGATAAACTTGGGAACTATGTGAGGTATAGAACTAGAGTTCCTAGGATGTGAACTTGGGAACTATTTGAGGTATAGAACTAGGGTTCCTAGGAGATAAACTTGGGAACTATGTGAGGTATTGAACTAGGGTTCCTCGGAGATAAACTTGGGAACTATGTGAGGTATAGAACTAGAGTTCCTGGGTGATAACTTGGGAACTAGGTGAGTCATAGAAATAGGGTTACTTGGAGATAAACTTGGGAACTATGTGAGGTATAGAACTAAAGTTCCTAGGATGTGAACTTGGGAACTATGTGAGGTATAGAACTAGGGTTCCTAGGAGATAAACTTGGAAACTATGTGAGGTATAGAACCAGAGTTCCTGGTAGATAAACTTGGGAACTTTGTGAGGTATAGAACTTTAGTTCCTTGAAGATAAACTTGGGAACTATGTGAGGTATAGAACTAGAGTTCCTGGGAGATAAACTTGGGAACTATGTGAGGTATTGAACTAGGGTTCCTTGAAGATAAACTTGGGAACTATGTAAGGTATAGAACTAGAGTTCCTAGGATGTGAACTCGGGAACTATGTGAGGTATAGAACTTTAGTTCCTTGAAGATAAACTTGGGAACTATGTGAGGTATACCCAGGAGATATACTTGGGAAGTATGTGAGGTACAAAACTAGGGTTTCTAGGATAAATACTTCGGAACTATGTAGGCTATGGAAAAACTATTTCTAGAACTAAAAAGGAAAAATTATGGATAAAATTCTCAGAATCTTGTTGCTCAGGGTATTACAACTGAATGTGATTGGATGTGGAGTATTCCACACACTGCTTCTCTTAGTTCCTGTTAATACTAGAAATATACAGTATTCTTCAACCTCAGCTATTCTAGGAACTTCCCAGTTCAAATTTTTTTTTTAATACTAAAATTTCAATGTTACCGGATTAACTCCGGAATTTTCAACAGTATGAAATTCTAGTCTATGAAACCTTAGCAATTGTGCAAAAGTTTATTCTTTTCTTTTATCTATTTAAAAATATCTTTTCTAAAATTAGAAACCAGCATTTAGTATTACAGCAAAATTGAACCATTAGGATACAGGTATGTAAGTAGCCACTTCTTCTATTTTACGTTAATGTTTATACATTTGAACTCAGATTTATTTTAATATCATGGGATGTTGGTTGTAGTTGGATCTGAGCTGAGACTGAGCTGGGATACCTGCAATAATACTCAGATCTTCTCTAATCTACAGAACCTAACTCAATACAGGGTTGAGCTCTTTAACTGTTCTCAGTCATGTCAGGAAATCAATTTGGACAATTTTACATTTTGGACAATAAATCTCTGTCAATATTTAAAAAGTACATTTTTTTGAAAGAGGCCAAAGTTTTTATATGAAATTGAAATAGCGCTAATCATGGACTCGACAACTTCTATGATTTGATGAGTACGCGCTTCATTCATCAATATTAGTTATTCCTGCAGGATACAACCATAGTTTCACGGGATATTCAAGATAAATTTATTTCCCTAGGCTTTGAGGGCGCTTCGCGCCTTTCTTCTATTTCAATTGTGAACATGTTCTTTTTGTGAGCATTGTAAAACAAAAACAAATTTCGGGGATTTTAAAAATTTTCAAAAATTGAATTTTGTTAGAGTCAAATTTTGGAAAATTCGATCATCCATAAGCCTTCCCTGGGGTCACGCAAGGTCCCACAACAAATTTTGGCTTGATCGGTTCAGCCGTTTTGACCTTTATTGGATACAAACGGACAGACAGACAAACAAACAGACAATCAAAGTAAATATATAGATTAATCAGAATATGATAACAGCTTAATCCCGGGATTCCCGACATACAAGTTTTGACCTCAGTTCTCCCATATTCGGTGAGGGAATGTCTACACAGTTATTTGTAAAAACATTTTATCTACCATACATTCTTTTTGTCGCCATTTTTTGATCATTTAAATTCTCCATGATTTAAAGGAGGACATAGATATCTGTTCTCTCCTCTCCCCGCACTGTATTCAGTCCTTGACTCCGGGTTCTATGCAACTAGAAGGGTTGATTTTAAATCCTGTTATGGAGATGGAGGGAAGAGCAAACGTTGCTTTAGAGTTCGGAGCAGATCCATGCAGCGCAGATTCAAGATCTCAGGTTCTTTTAACGATCAATATATCTATCAGTTCCGACCGATTTTAATATCAATATGATCTTGAATTAGCTGATTTTTAATTCCTTTCCAATTCATATGAATCTGAACTACCTGACCATTAATTCCTGATCTATTGCTAGGTACTTGAACTACCTGACCATTAATTTCTGATCTATTGCTAGGTACTTGAACTACCTGACCATTCATTCCTGATTATTGTTAGGTCCTTGAACTAAGAAACCTATAATTACTGATCAATTACTAAGTATTTGAACTACCTGACCATTAGTTCCTTTTCATTTCCCAGGTACCTGGCCTAAAATTCCTGTTCTATTATTAGGTACCTGAACTTCTTAACCAGTTATTCCTTTCCGATTCCTAAGAACCTGACCAGTAATTCATGATCTATAACTAGGTACTTGAACTACCTGATTATTAATTCCTGATCTATAACTAGGTATTTGAACTACCTGACCATTAATTCCTGTTCTATTGCTAAGTACTTGAACAACCTGACCATTAATTCCTGATCTGTTGCTAGGTACTTGAACTACCTGACCATTAATTCCTGATCTGTTGCTAGGTACTTAACACCTGACCATTAATTCCTGATCTGTTGCTAGGTACATAACACCTGACCAATAATTCCTGATCTGTTGCTAGGTACTTGAACTACCTGACCATTAATTCCTGATCTGTTGCTAGGTAATTGAACTACCTGACCATTAATTCCTGATCTGTTGCTAGGTACTTGAACTACCTGACCATTAATTCCTGATCTATTGCTAGGTACTGAAACTACCTGACCATTAATTCCTGTTCTTTTGCTAGGTACTGAAACTACCTGACCTATAATTTCTGATCTATAACTAGGTACCGAAACTAACCGACCATTAATTCCTGATCTGTTGTTAGGTACTTGAACTACCTGACCATTAATTCCTGATCTATTGCTAGGTACTGAAACTACCTGACCATTAATTCCTGTTCTATTGCTAGGTACTGAAACTACCTGACTTATAATTTCTGATCTATACTTGGTACTGAAACTACCTGACCATTAATTCCTGATCTGTTCCTAGGTACTTGAACTACCTGACAATTAATTCCTGATCTGTTGCTAGGTACTTGAACTACCTGACCATTAATTCCTGATCTATTGCTAGGTACTGAAACTACCTGACCATTAATTCCTGTATAACTAGGTACTGAAACTAACCGACCATTAATTCCTGATCTGTTGTTAGGTACTTGAACTACCTGACCATTAATTCCTGATCTATTGCTAGGTACTGAAACTACCTGACCATTAATTCCTGTTCTATTGCTAGGTACTTGAACTACCTAACCAGCAATTCCTGATCTATTGCTATGTACTGAAACTACCTGACCATTAATTCCTGTTCTATTGCTAGGTACTTGAACTACCTGACCATCAATTCCTGATCTATTGCTATGTACTGAAACTACCTGACCATTAATTCCTGTTCTATTGCTAGGTACTGAAACTACCTGACCTATAATTTCTGATCTATAACTAGGAACTGAAACTACCTGAACTCTGCTCACTCCAATGTCAAGTTGAAACAGATCTTATCAGGTGTAAAACATTTTTTAAAATGAATTCATTCAATGGAGTAATATATCTATCGCAAGACCACGCGACATTCTACTTTGCCGTGCCCTTATTATGTGAAACTTTTAATCTGGGGATCTATGAAATTAGTTAGATTTTATAGATCCTTTAAATAAAAGTGCCCACAGTGTAAATCAATATCAATCGATCGGGGTTAGTAGCATACATAACAAAATTTTACAGCTCAGAAAATTTTAAAAATTTACCATTGCTGCAGAAGCAAATTTACCTAAATTATTTCCGACATTTGTTGAGTAAAAAGAATTGAGGACAAAGATATCGTTTATTTTACAGATTTATAGTTCTCACGGTAGTATAATTTGACTGGAAAGTTAATATTTTCTAAAAAAGAGTGAGTGAGGCATTAAATTTGATTTGCTTTTTGCTTCTGATGCTTTCAAATTACACTTTTGATGCTTTACTACACGGTGAAAGAGTCCAAAGTGTTGAAATTGAAAGATCCAATATATGAATAATCTAGTTACTGTGTTGAAGAGGAAGGTGAGGGGAGGATGGTCACCAACTTTGTTTACTTTATCCTACGTGTCCTTGCCACGATGTGTTTAGCCTGCTGCTTTATCATGCTGGATGCGCAAACAATACAGGTGGTCAGGGTGTACGCGACATACCATCTACTGAACTTCTGACCAACTAAATTTTCGACCTACGAGAGCCTTTTTGTATTGTTTGAGAGTTTTGTTAGGTTAAGACAATTTCTGGGCCGTGCGCTGCGGCAATGACAGGCTAGGTTGCCGAACGCCTCGGCTAGTCCAGGCTAGGGAACCGGGCACTGCGTCCACATGTCCATCTTGCAGATGAAAAACCATGTGCGAGTAGGTCAGAAGTGTAGTATGGTGGATGTGCGTAGGTTGAAAGATACTTTGTTTTTTCTGATTCTATTCATTTGTTTTCGTAGATGTGTTCTCTAGAGGAGGAAGCTGGAAATAAAGGTTTGACAAAATCATATTTTTTCATTTAATTTTTTAATGTTATTTGCATAAGCGCGCAGCTGCAATTCTATGACATATACAAATGACAACATAGTTGTGTCTTCATTAAGGTTCGCGATTAAATGCTTAGATGCTCTTCTAGTCGTCTTGGCTCTGTAATTTTTTTATTAAAAGTTTACTTTATTCATTACTGTTAATATCTTTTGCTCAGCTAACACGTAGTTAGGATGATAAATTGGACGCCATCATCAGCTTTATCCCGAAGCCAGTTTACATTATTTGTATATATTTGTATATTTGTATAATATCTAATATGTTAGTTATATATTCAGGAGCATACGGGAGACAGATCGTGTACCGAACCTTGGCTCAGGCTATTGTTTCACCTCTGGTATTGTTAAATATTTTTTTTTTAAATGTTGTTTATTTTTATTTCCGACTAGAGCTCAAAACGTTTATCAAAACTTTAAAACTGAAATATTCAGAATATTCATTGTTAAATATAAAGGTAGCTTTATCTTCCGTCATGCGCTCTAAATTACGAAATAAAAAATCCCATGACTGCAAAATAACCGATTGTTTATCGTTGATGAGCGATTTTTTGTTGCTTATTTTGCGGTCATTAAACTTTTGCTGTCAAATAAGCGATTTTTTATTTCGTAATTTAGAGTGTAATTCGCAAGTCAAGAAGTGATAACTTAAGTATATAAATCAAGGATATATTAAACTCTAGGATATAAACCAAGGAAATAAACTTAGACAATAATTCAAGGATATATCACACTCAAGGATATAAATCTAGGTAACAATTCAAGGATGTATCTAACTCTAGGATATATCTAACTCTAGGATATAAATCAAGGATATAAATCTAGGAAATAATTCAAGGATATATTTAAGTCTAGGATATAAATCTAGGCTATATCTAACTCTAGGATAAAAAACTACGATATAAATCAAGGATATATCTAACTCTAGGAATATTGGATATAAATCTAGGATATAGATTAAAGTAAAGTAAAGTAAAAAATTATTTATTTATGAAATATAACAAAAACTTACAAAATTAGGTGTTTCAGGAGAATATATTTAAAAACCTCTAAAAGTAGAGGTTGTGGGAACATTTCCCCCCAATTCTAAAAAAAAAATATAAAAATAGAAATAAAAGGAAAAGGAAAGGAAAGGATAAAGAAAGTTACATATTTATTGTTTACACTATATTTAATATAATTAATATATTTAGAATGTAAATCTAGGATATAGATAAAGAAAATAATTCTATGAAATATCTAACTGTAGGATATAAATCTAGAATATAATTCAAGGATATATCTAACTGTAGAATATATTAATCTAGGTTGGTTTACTGATGGATACAATAACTGAGCTGACTGGATCTATGAACTATATTGCTCCGTTTGTAATCTGTGATATTCTTCTTCTGGGAACAATTATTTGTATCTTCTTAATAGACAAGGTTATAAAACTATCAGGAACCAAGTCATAAACTCTGATTTTATAATCCCTATATCTTTGTTACCCAATGTGGTGGACTTTAGATATTTCAATCTAGGAATTCATTTAGATATTCTAACAGCTATATATCGATCCCAAATGATGGAGACGATCAGACCTGCTTCAAAACAGGATTTTAGGTATACTCTATCGCAGTGAACATTACGGAGTTACACTATAAACTAAACTTTAATTTATATCTTATGTCACAAGTCAACATAATTACAATTCCTACGTCGTTATCTATTTCACATGTAATTAAGACAATCATATTTCGTATTTACCGCACAGTTAAAGTTTATGTTCACACCTTCGGGTTGCAAAGATATAGGGATTAGAAAATTTTAGTTCCGTTATCTTTCAACAACAAGAAATTATAAAAAAAAAGATTTAGTCGTACTCGTGTCATCATTTTGTTTAGGATATAGGGTTACCAAAGGATTCAGATACTTTTGGAGGATTAAAGCTGATTTTTAGTAACATCTCCTGCATCATCTTCCTCGTCATGATGTTCGTGTGCGGGATTATGTTCGGGTTCGTCGAGACATTTCTCTTCGTCTATCTCAAGGTTAGCATCATACCTTGACATATTAAAAAGAAAAGAAAAAGTCATTGTTTTAGATCCTTTTTATATTTTAACCCTGGAGTAAACAAGCTTCTGGCCTTAAAAAAGACTGTAAACGCAATTTCAAGTAACCCTCTATGCAAAAGTGACAATGCCTGATTCACAACGGTACCCTTGAAACCTTTATCTGATAAATAATGTGGAAGAAATTGTTTTTCTAAAAGTGTATAATTCAGATAGTTCCATGTGTTTTCTTGAAGTAAAAATGCATAAGTCACTTTCGTAGAGAAATAGAAATCAGAATGGATAATTATCAGTCTTACAAACTATAAACATAGATACCTACTTCATACTTTATCATACACCTGATAGGGAAGAAAAATTGCACTAATTCTCAACCAAATATTACAATTTCAATTATTCAATGTAGTGTGCACATTTAAAATTTTTAAGTTAATGCTATTTTTTAGGAAGATCTAGGTGCCCCGATCTATCTACTTGGATTAACAATTACTACCGGAGCTTTAATCTCAATACCCTTCCTCTACTACTCTGATAAAATAGTTGATATGTTTGGAACGGTTAATATCATTATATGGGCTCTACTCATGTATGGTGTAAGGTAGAAAATAAACGAAACCCTCGCAATGTCCAGTTTTTTGTGACAAACCAATAAAAAATTGTGTTTTTGAACGAAATTTAGGGATGAAAAAATTCCTCAATAAAAAGATTCAAAAAACTTGTTAACTCTAACCAAACACAGATTAGAATATCTTACTCTGGATCTCTTTATCTCAGGTATGTTGGATACTCTTTTATAAACTGCGCTTGGTATGCTTTTCCATTCGAAGGTCTAGAGGTCTTCACAATATTCATGCTCAGTGTAGCTCAAGCTAAATATATCAAGGTATTGTATCGTATAGGGGGTATAACCGATTAGAAAAAGTGTAAATATATGCTTTGTTTGTTAAGTTAAAAATTTCTGTTTTTGAAAATATAATCTAAGCTGGGAACTGTATAATCCCGAATCGTTTTATCTCGATATCAACTTTGAACACTTTTAATTTGAGGATCAATTTCTTCATTTCAGTTATCCCTATAGGGTACAATTAGACTGCGGATATAGAATAAAGATTAAATTAATCCACAAGTTCCCAAAAGACCTAGATCAAGCATTGATCTCGATATCCAAAACACAAAAGTTCCCAACTCTGAGCTAAAAACTTTAGAATGGGATATCCTTAATCTTGATCTGTTAATTAATCTGGAGATTAAATTCATGAGGAAAACAAGCAATATTTAATCTGAAGATTAAGAAATGAGTGGATCAAGCATTAATCCCGATATCCACTATTCTAAAGTTCCCAGCTCAGATTACATTTTAATTTTATATATTTTTGATTGTATTACATACAAAATTAAGACTACTCTTAAATTTTTTAGTACTATACCAGCTTTTTATCTGGCACGCATATATTGTTCAATGTACATGGTACATTGTACACTGTACATGTTCGTGTTATCGGCACGGATATATTGTTCAACGTACATGGCACATTGTACACTGTACATGTTAGTGTAATCGGCACGGTTATATTGTTCGATGTACATGGTACATTGTGTTTACATGTTTAAACGGCTGGTATGTATTGTTCAATGTACATTGTACATACATGTTTCAGCGGCTGGTATGTATTGTTCAATGTACATTATACATACATGTTTAAGCGGCTGGTATGTATTGTTCAATGTACATTGTACATTCATGTTTAGACGCCTGGTATGTATTGTTTAATGTACATTGTACATATATGTTTCAGCGGCTGGTATGTATTGTTAAATTCAATTTTTGCAAATTTGCAAATTTTTTTGCAGATTCTAAAAGTAGAGCACAAGAGCTTTCCAATGATGTATCATTTGTCATATTTGGACATCAAACATGGGATTTAGAGGGGGGGGTCAAATTGACCCCCCCCAGCATATCCTGGTTTTCAAGTACCCCAGCAGGGATAGGGTTAATGTACATTGTACATACATGTTTCAGCGGCTGGTATATATTGTTTAATGTACATTGTACATACATGTTTAAACGGCTGGTATATATTGTTTAATGTACATTGTACATACATGTTTAAGCGGCTGGTATGTATTGTTTAATGTACAAACATGCATTTAACTGGCTCAATCATAATGTTTACCTATGTACTTGCATTACACTGTACACTTTAAGGCATTTGCTCCCCCTGGAACTCTGGCAACCCTGACCGGTTTGACCGGCGGAGCACACTACGGGTTCGGGAAAGGTATCGGAGGTTTAGTCGGAGGAGTTCTCAAGGATCAACTACAAAGTACAGCACTTGCCTTCAGGTTAGAGATAAATATGCTCTTCTGTCTTCATCCATAGTTTAAAAGTATCCATGAATATACTTCTCTTTTAATAATTAAGTCTTTCTAACAAACTCAAACGTTCTAAATCTTATATTTTTTCAACCTGACAGCGTAAACCTTTGATATTTCAAACATAAAATTATTTTTTAAAAATAAGGTCTACGACATTGGGGTGCAAAGATATATGAATTAAAGTCGGAGTTGGTAGCAAATACTCAATTTCTTTGTTCTATCTTAAATAATTGAAAAGTTAAAGAAAATTTTGAGGTTCTTTAAGAAATTGAAATTTTAATCAAATTTAAATCAAATCAAAATCATGTTTTTTCACAAACTCAACTCTTCTAATTTCTATATCTTTGCAAGCTGATGGTGTAAACCGATATTATTTGATTCAACAAAATTAATAAAAGTTTAAAATACCTAAGGTCTTCGGCATTGGGTTGCAAAGATATAAAGATTAAAATATCAGAGTTTGTTGAGAGACTCAATTCTTTTATCTTATTTTTAAGAATTTTCGGAATTGCTGCGTTTGTATTCGGGATCATCTATGCTGTATTCCATGGAGTCTATGGACGGAAAGTGGACGCACAGAGACAGGTTATTTAAGTTAAAGGATCTAAAGCAAAGATAATTTATTTTGAAAAAATAAACCGACTTGTGATATTTATCTGTTTATTAAAATGACGAATTGTTATTTTTTATCAAGATAATTTTGTTTTAAAATAAATTATTCGGTTTTTAAAGAACTTGTTATATGCTCTTCTTTTATTTATAATAATTAGTTTAATTTTTCTATTTAGATTAAACTAGAGCTTCAATTAAACCTAGAGAAAGAGAACAAAGAACCGTTTCTATCAGAGAAGATGATTTATAAACAGTCAAAAGCTACAAAAGTTTGAAAAGTTTTACAGTTAGTAAAAATATATTATAAAATTAAATGAACATAAAAATGTATTTGACAATTCTGCAGTGTAAAATCTTGCATATTTAAAGATTTAAAGATAAATGAATAAAAATAAAATTTTATAATTTATTAAAAATTAATGTAACAATTGAACTTGTAATATTGATGCCGGATACAGATATACATAGATACAGAAAAAGATGGTTTTAGATACAAATATGTAAATATTTTTGTACAAATACAGGCAGATGCAGATAAGATATACAAATAGAAATACAGTTATATTTACATAAACAAGAAACCGAAAACTATTTGAAACAGTAACAGAAAGCTAAGCTGTTTATCTAGAAACAGGAAGCTATATCCATTATCTAAAAACAGGCATCTATGCTGTTTATCAAGAAACAGGAAGCTATGCTGGTTATCTAGACACAGGAAGCTATGCTGGTTATCTAGACATAGGAAGCTATATCGTGTATCTAAAAACAGGGAGCTTTACTATTTATCTAGAAACAGGAAGCTATATCGTGTATCTAGAAACAGAAAACTATATCGTGTATCTAGAAACAGGAAGCTATATCGTGTATCTAGAAACAGAAAACTATATATTGTATCTAGAAACAGGAAACTATATCGTGTATCTAGAAACAGGAAGCTATATCGTGTATCTAGAAACAGGAAACTACATCATGTATCCAGAAACAGGAAACTATATCGTGTATCTAGAAACAGGAACTATATCGTGTATCTAGAAACAGGAAACTATATCATGTATCAAGAAACAGGAACTATTTAGTGTATCTAGAAACAGGAAACTATATCGTGTATCTGGAAACAGGAAACTATATCGTGTATCTAGAAACAGGAAACTATATTGTGTATCTAGAAACAGGAAACCGCGTTGAAGTAACATCTCCAATAAACCTTGTTTGCTCCAGCTCCTCCTCTATCCTGAACATAGAGTATATGAATATACAGAGCTTTCAGACGTATGGAGTATACAGATATACAGAGCTTTCAGTAGTATGGAGTATTCAGATGTCAAGAGCTCTGTATATACAGATATACAGAGCTCTAAGTAGTATGGAGTATACAGATATACAGAACTCTCAGTAGTATGGAGTATACAGATACACAGAGCTCTCAGCAGTATGGAGTATACAGATAAACAAAAGCTTTCAGTAATATGGAGTATACAGATATACAGAGCTCTCAGTAGTATGGAGTATACAGATATACAGAGCTCTCAGTAGTATGGAGTATACAGATATACAGAGCTCTCAGTAGTATGGAGTATACAGATATACAGAGCTCTCAGTAGTATGGAGTATACAGATATACAGAGCTCTCAGTAGTATGGAGTATACAGATATACAGAGCTCTCAGTAGTATGGAGTATACAGATATACAGAGCTCTCAGTAGTATGGAGTATACAGATATACAGAGCTCTCAGTAGTATGGAGTATACAGATATACAGAGCTCTCAGTAGTATGGAGTATACAGATATACAGAGCTCTCAGTAGTATGGAGTATACAGATATACAGAGCTCTCAGTAGTATGGAGTATATAAATATAGAATTATAAATAGTTTCACTGGTAATACTGAGAGCTTTATTCATGTTTATACTCCCTGATTTTGAATAATTTATGTTACAAGATAAAGAACTATTACTTTGCAGATATATATAAAAAATACCGCACTTTAACTTTTATCTTTTTTATATCTTAGTTAATAATTAGATTAATAGCTCGTCTAACATCTAATTGACGCATTAACGGGTTGATAGATCAGTTAAACCCCCCCCCCATGATGAGTTCCTCTCCCCTTCCTTTTTTAGTCAAATTAATTAATTAAGTACTAAGAATTGCCACCAGAAGCACAATGAACCATAAAGACGATTATATTCTAACGGTTCCTCCTCAACCCTGCTCTAGTGTCAACTATTGCACAGAGGAAGCACAGATCTAGAGATACAAGATGAGATCAGAATCCAACCTACAATTCTGAGACGTATTGTTGAAAATATCTGATGGATCTGCATTCTACTGTTTACACTTGAACTCAGTCCTTCCACGAACCTGAGAATGAAGAGTGGGATATGTGATATTGTTTTGATTCTTTTCCTCCTAGGAACCTTGTTCTTTATATAAACATATTATATACACCAATCATAAGTATTTTATTTCTTTTAAAATAAGTAGTTTTTACGGACATCAGAAGAAAATTGCCTTTTTGTTATCATTGAAGTTGTAAATAACACAGTTTTAAATCAGGGTTCCATGAGTTTTCATGATTTTGTAAAAATATGAATAATACTGAATATAAAGAACACAGGAGGACGAGTTGACAGCTTTATCTATGGGAATGTTCCTGATTGTGCAGTTCAAGGTCTCCAGGTTGGAGCAGGGTTGGGAACTGTAGCTGGGGCTGTTGGTGGAGTAGCTGTGTCAGGCGGAGCAGCTACTTTAGCTACTTGTCCAACCATGGCTATAACAACACTAGCTGGGAGCAGCTTAGCTGGACCTGCTGCTCCATTAATAGCTTTACTTCTCGGAGCTATCCTGGGGGGTGTGGCAGGAGGTACAGCGGGAGGGGCGTACACATGCCATGTAGAGCATGGACATTACGTCATCAAGTATAAAAACCCTGCTCCACACTCCTACCAGTACAGGGCTCCCTCGCAGTACAATAGGAGTCCTTACCTACACCTCAAGTAAGTTATTTAGTGTTTAAATATTCAATTTACGCTCTGTTCACTATTTAATGGAATCTACAAGGATAAATCTGAATAAATTTGTTTTTATTAATTACAAACAATTGAATATTTTTGTTACAAACAACAATAGGTTTATACTTTCATTATTTTTGAAAATTTATTAAAAAATTTGAAACCTTTTTTACTCCCGTGATACCCATATAGGTTCCCTGCTCAAATTTCAGCCAATTTATATAGATTAAAAATTAGAAGTAAAGCCTGTTTAAAAATTGTTTTTTGAACTTTTCTGCATTCTTATTTCTTTCTCATTTAGAGCCAACTTTAACTCTGTTTAAGAACTGTTGCTTTTTGACTACCTTATGTGAAGTTTAATAAAACTTGTGATAAACAGAGTGATAAGGTTTAACACATTTATAATCCTAGAAAGATGGGTTTTGCGGAAGGAGCTGAACAGGACAGGGTTGGATCGGACGATTATGATGGGACGGGACTGAATCCTTGGTTATCGTCTTTAACAGACAGGTCAGACGAGACTAGCATGCTAATGAGAAGATTCGGATCTGCTGTAGACGAGGTTGAGGTGGATGAGGACGGTTGGAGGGTTTCACTAGACCTGGAGAAGTTACAAAACCTAACATCTCTCTCCTCCGATACAACCTTTTCTGATTCTTCCGAATCCCTAATATCAGATCAGTACTCAAACCCTGAACAGATTATCCTCTCTCGATCTTTAGAAACTCCAGAGTTTTATAATGTTCCCTTGAAATCGGTCGAGGAGAGGACGGATGAACTCAGGGTTCAGATTCTCAAGGACAAGGTGAGAAGATTTAGAGACAAGATGGAGCAACTCAAATCAAACTAAAACCATGAGTGGAAACAGAAACCAGAGAAATGTACAAACGAGGCATTTAAATTACTTTTGGCACAATTTATTTTTGGTTTCTGACTTTAAATGACTGATAAAGGGACCCGGTTGTGCTTAGCTAGTCGAAATATGTATTTATTTGTATTTTATATTTTCGTGGAAATTTTTTTTTCCTATAGAAAATAAATATTTGATTAAGGTTTTAGTTTTTCTTTGTTTACAAAAAAACAGATCAGAATCAGCTGCCTATTAATTCAGCTACATCATACACCTTCCTCAATAAGCCACAGAGATCCAGGCATCCATAGAATTATGTGTAAATTTTCAAGACCTGATCGACTTTTAAGTTCTGCAACGCATTGGCCTTTGGTTTAACCATACTAAAGAATTGTCCAGCCCTAGCATGTATTTTTTAGACCTACAGCGAGCTTGTTTAAAGTAGTAATTAACAAAATGGCGGATTTTTTGCTTGAGAGCGTTCATATTTTGGATCACTGTGAAGCCAAACCGTCGTAAAGGCAGCTATATATTAAGCCTACCGCAGTTAAGGCAGCTATATATTAAACCTACCGTAGTAAAGGCAGCCATATATTAAGCCTAGCATAGTTAAGGCAGCTTTATATTAAACCTACCTTAGTAAAGGCAGCCATATATTAAGCCAAGCATAGTTAAGGCAGCTTTATATTAAACCTACCACAATAAAGGCAGCTATATATTAAACCTACCGTAGTAAAGGCAGCCATATGTTAAGCCTACCGCAGTTAAGGCAGCTATATATTAAACCTACCGCAGTAAAGGCAGCTATATGAGAAGGAGAGGTTCCCCTCCCTCCGTTCTCCTCTACAGCTCGCTGGACAGCCAACATTATCTAGACAAAACAGGAAATACAGTAGTCCATGAAGTACAGTGGTCCACGAAATATAGGGGTCTATGAAATGCAGTAGTCCACGGAATATTGTGGTCCATAGATTACAGCGGTCCACATGAATATAAAGGTCCAAGTAGTAGAAGTCGTCTTCCTATTCTGATATAGATCGAACGTTTCTCTTCTCTAACTGATGACAAATATGCTTGTCCTGTTTTCTAGAATCTATTGGATGAGGTAATTATCTTCAAAACAAGTATTGTGTTAATTAAAAGGTTAGAATTAATAGATGAATAAAGAATACAGGATTATCTTAACATTTTGACTGAAAATCTATATCTATCTATCTATCTACATAAAATGGAACTTATGGAGGAGAGGGATGATCTAGAAGAGTATTAAAAATAAGTCTCGATAATTCTTTATTTTTATGTTATAATTTCACCTTGTCTAGAAGTAGAGCTGTTTTCTTATCTTTGGCAGGACCAGGAAAACTATCAGATCCGTCCTTACTCTTAGAAACTGATCCGTCTACTCCAGCTCGTTTGCTCACGGTTACATCATAGTTCTTATAAATAAATAAATTCTTGTTATGCTGACTTTGTTTTTATATTTAAGCCTGATAGAACCTGAATATCTCCGTAGGGAAGAATCTCAGAGATCTTGGTTTCCTCCTCTCCAGCAACATTACTTAATTTATTTCAAATAATCAAACGATTATCAATATATAAACTGTTTGCGTCCAACAAACATCAAAACGGCCGAACCGATTGGGTCCAATTTTTTGTGTGGCAACTTCTTTGACCCTAAAGAAGGTTTATAGCAGGTCGACATTGATAAAATGGACCTGGAAAAAATTTCTATATTTCTTATTTTATAAATCAATCAATTTAAAAGATCCGCCAAATTTTGAGTTTCATAGTTACGAACACCATGAAAACATAATTTTTTTACATTTTTAATCAATTTTAGAATAAAAGAAAAATCTCCAAAGTAACTGATCTCTCTCCTCGTACTCAAATTTTATAAACCTTAAATATCTTTGCCACATCGTCCATTTGTTGGCAAAGATATAGGGAATACAAATTAGGGGCGAGTGATAAGTTCCTTTGAAACATTTTGTTAGAATAATGATAAATGCAATATATTCTCAGGTCCGTGTTATGTTTACAAAAAAACTTAATGCCTAGTTTTACCAAATGCATCTCGCAACCCCTTGTAAAACAATAAAAACCCTTGCGGGGAGGGCACTGACTAATATTTGTTGATTGAATAAATATAATTGATTTAGAGTTATATAGATTGTATAATCTACGGGATTTTGTGTGGAATATAAAATTTTGATATTTATAGTTTACAGATTTATTGACAAATTTCTTTTGTGAAATATGTTCCTAGCCATCTAATTAGATTACTGTATAATTTTTACTTTATTTTTCGTTGTCGTTATTTAATAATAAAAAAAAACTAATTCTGAAAGCGTATCCACCCCCAAATCAGGAGTTTTGAACGTCGAATTTGCGCTCAAACTCAGGATTTACAGATCTTTAAAAAGTGAAATATGTCTCAAATGAATCCTAAAGAAGTTTTCGACAACACTGCATACTCAGTTCAATTACCTTACTTAGCCGGTCACTCCCTTTAAATCTTTTAAAAAACAAAGCAGTTCGACCAGTTTTGGAAAACCCCATGAATCTGAAAATAAGTCAATACTGCAAAATCTAATCCTTGTGATAAATTCGTCTCTTCACCTGTCAGCTCCGAACCCAGGCGCTAACAGTCCTAGTTTTCCGACTCCTGTTCTAAACTTGCTCCTGGATACCCCCTGGAGCTCCACTCTCAACTCCTCTGCTGGAAACCATTAATTTAATCATTTACCTCCGAAGTCTGGTCTAGTTCTAGTTTAAAAATGTATTAATGTTTTATTCTGTTCATTATGGAGCAGATAAGGGATGGGTGGGTTATTCTGTATATTACGGAGCAGGGGGGGGGGCGGTGAGTTAAAAACCCTGGGATGTTTTGAAAAATTATTCATACAAAAACCGTGAAGATTTTAAAAGAAACTGTTTGCTTTTTATTGCGATTTTAAATTTAATAGTTTTCAGACACACCTAAAATTTGTCAAGATTAAAAATTATTGTAAATATATTATAGTATAAAACATTAATGTCTGGTATTTAACTATAGACAATAAACATATATTAAAAATTGATTCTTTGCAGTTGAAAGGTTAACCTTGGTGTGTATTAGCTATTTAATTATTTAAACGCATGTTGTTTGTACGGAGTAGTATAGAACATATTTTTTAAATATATTAAACATCAATCTATTAATCATAATTTCGTAAAATATAATGCATGAAAATATACCATTTATTTTGAAAAAAAAACATTATTATTATTTCTTTTAGTGTGTTGTGTATACTGTATATAACTAAAAATTGTAAGTCTGAGATTGCTTTCTCTCCACTTTTACTCCTAGGTTACAAATAGTTGGTATTTTTTGCTAGATCATACTAACATAGTTCCTGTTAGTTCTTATAGTTGATTCTTTAACATAGATCATACTAACATAGTTCCTGTTAGTTCTTATAGTTGATTCTTTAACATAGATCATAACATAGTTCTTTATTGATGATTCAGTATCATTAATAGAAATTAAATTTCAGTTTAAAACAATGTATTCTTTAGGATTACACAGTTCAAAATGTAAGTTGAAATATTATTTCTCAGATATATGAAGATATCGAACATAAATTTAATATTACTTATTTTTCCAGGAATGGTATTATTCTCTTTTTTATCTGCCTTATCCCTGTCAACTACGGGTTCTGCTTCCAATGCTCTCAATTCTCCGGGTCCACTCCTTGTCCTAAACCCGGAGATGGATTTGCCGGAAGGATACCAGAGAACAGGTTACCTCCTGATCCCGGAGCAGTCTGTAGTTTAGTCACATCAAGCTCAGGTTTGTAAGTTGGTAAAGTCAGGTTTGGGAAAGTAGATCTGTCATGTGAGAACAACATACTGTTTTTGTAAGAAATGAACTTTTCATATTTTAACCGGGACGTTTTAATCACCGTGACAAAACAAGGCCCCCGATGTATGATAGAACTGTGAACTGACGATAAACCTTACCTTTCCTTTAATACTTATATTGGTTTTCATTAAGTTTTAAAATCCATGGTTGTTAGGTTTATAATTATTTAATTAAAATAAAGTAAAATTTGAGGTTTAATAAAGTTTAAATAAAGGGAAATAGAAATAAAATAAAGTTTATTTTTATATGTTGTAAATATTTAGGAGAAGTTTATCATCAAGGAACAGTTCCATATTCTCTTTGTCTTAGTGAAACCTACAGGTTAAATTTATCTTTCATATTGATCCTGCAATCCTTCATCCTTCATTCGTCATATTCATCCTGCAAACATTCATTCTTCATATTCATCCTGCTATCCTTCATTCTTCATACTTATCCTGCAATCTTTCATTATTCATCCTGCACAATTTATCATTCATCTTTCATCTGTCATCTTTCAATTTTCATTTTTTACCCTTCATTCTTCATATTTTATTCTTAATCCTTTATTCTTCCTACTTTATTCTTTATCCTTTATTCTTCCTTTATTCTTTAACCTTTATTCTTCATCCTTTATTCTTCATACTTTATTGTTCATCCTTTATTGTTCATCCTTTATTCTTCACACTTTATTGTTCATCCTTTATTCTTCATCCTTTATTGTTCATCCTTCATTTTTCCTCCTTTATTTTTCATACTTTATTCTTCATCCTTTATTCTTCATCCTTTATTCTTCATCCTTAATTCTTCAACCTTTATTCTTCATCCTTTATTCATCATTCTTTATTCTTCATGCTTTATTCTTCATCCCTCATTCTTCATCCTTCACTCTTTAATCCTTCATTCTTCATCCTTTTTTCTTTATCCTATCCTGTGTGTAGGAATAGTATGGCTCAGATGATTGGTAGAGAGAGGTTGCATCATGGTGCTCTTGTTTACTGCTGCTTTAATGCTGGATGTAACTGGAACTCTAGCACTGCTACAAACAATATTCAGGTTTAGTTTCTTTTCTTTGGATACTACAGACGCGGAAATTTAAGAACCTCGTCGGCATAAACAGACTAGAATATTTTATCTCTTAGGCTTCTAAGCTTCTATCTGGATTTGCGTCTGAGAGCTTGGGGGAGAATATATCCCTGGCAGAAACGTCCTTACTCTGGTTGTGCGTCCTACTAATCCTACTAGTTCTAGCTCTAGTCATCCTTGCGCTCTTCTACAGATCTAAACTTGCTCTACAGAACACAGACAAGGACGGACTCATTCTAGGTTTGGTTTATTTTTAGCTAACATTTCGTAATCCCCATTAAAAACATGGTATGAGCTATTATGCAAATCAAAAAACGTTTCTGTTCTTCTTAGAAGGCTGGTTGGATTTTCTTTTATGAACAAATACGACAAAAAAAAACCTGTAGATTAGAATGAGAAAATAAGCAAACCTATTTTAATAACAATTTTATTTGTTAGAAAATGAAGGATCCCGGGTTTCCACTATTGATGAATCCCGACTCCGAGGAGGGTTTGTTGAACCAGGATACAGGTATGAAAGTATGCGGGACCAGGTTCCGAGTGCACACGGAGAATATTTGGAAACTCAACGAGGACGGTCTGAATGGAGAAGAGATAGTTTAAGGTGAGAAAGCATCTTTAAAGAGATCCTTCATTATATTAGCATGTCCGATTAACAATGGTTGCACGTTAAACATTTAATTCTCTTTTTAAGGATGACGTAGTGCTTACGTATATTGTCAGTAAAAAACACTCGCATCTGTTGATAATTATGTTTGCAAGCTGTATTATATTAAAAAAATATTTTTTTATCTATTTTCCGAAAGTCTCAGAAAATAATAATTTTCATACGAATTTTTAGCAACGGCGTTTTTAGATAAAATATCCTGAATTTTAGAAATTGTAGAACGGACAAAATGAGCCACCATTCGCTAGGTTCCAGGTGTTTTCGGGAGATTGACCAACAAATTATTGCCTTGAAAATATTAATTTAAACACGGTGCTCACTTTATCAAGGTCATTAACAATTTTATCTACAGGCCTTTTATATATAAGTGCCACTAATATCATAAAAGGATATTTTATTCTTGAATCATCTATTGCCTGACAACTGAGAAAACATGTTTTGTCTTACTCTTAGATCCGGACCATTTGAGGACGAGATGTCGATGCTGAGTCAGGACGAATATTTATCCTCGTCTTCAAGAATAGAAAACAACTATGTTCAATTTCGTCCTCGTCTTCCTCCAGGTCCCCTGGTGGAGAGACGGGTTTCCAACCCAGGAGTAGGAGCAACTAAACCTCAAGGATCATCAGAACTCCTGAGACTGGAATCTATCCAATGAAGAGAAAATAGTGCAAAAAATGTATTTTGTAATAATGGTAATTTTCAAGGAAACAAAAATAAATTTTGGAGAAACCAAAAAATCAAATTTTGATTAAAAAATAATTCTAATAAAGTTCTAATTGTTAGTAACCCTCTATTCTAATTGGGATATGACCGATTCACGAGATTACCCAATTTTTCTGTCTTGAAAAGTGTTTGATTCTCATAATTTCACCCATGGTTTCTTTGGCAAAAAATCCGGAAATAAACCTGTAGAAAGCAGAAACAGGTTTGTTTGAACTGTTGTGATTGGGAAAGGAGGGTCACCAGAAATATTGTCTACAGTCCCTTTAAATGAACTGTAGGAGGGATTTCAACGGTATTATTTTAACCATTATCTGATCATCCATGACGGAAATATTCTTATTTTTCTCACGGAAAATTAAAATTTTACAGAACTGCGATATTTCAGAATTAAGCTCCAGTTGCCAATAATTCACTTCCTTAACGTAGAGAAATTTTAAACTATCCTTAGCATGCTATAGAAATTCCACGAGTCGTTTCTTAGAAATAAACAGGCAAATATATTTCCATTTTCACTTCTTTAATTACAAGGTTTAAAGTGAATTGTTTTAAATAATTAGTTTACTTTAATTAATCACTTAAAACTGCGTAGACACTAGACAGTCTCTTTAAATTTGACATTTCTTAAACATAATTAAAAAATAAATAAAATGAGCAATTAACAATTTTACAACTAAGTGACAGGATTAAATTTCAAATTGTAATACAAGGATGTCCTAAATCACATTGGATTGTGCATAGCTTCATAGGGATTTAGTTTTTACCACAAACTCTGATTTTCTTTGTGTCGGAAACCTTTAATATTTCAAATATGAATTATATTGGATTAATTAATCTCAGTATAAAATATTAAAGGTTTACATTGTCAGGTTGCAAAGATATAAGGATTCATAAATTTGAGTTTGTGGCAAAGACTCAATTTCTTAGGATTTTCAGGGCCAAACAGAAATTTAAAAAAATCATTTTTCAAAAATGTTTAAGGCTAATATGCTACTTTTGGTGTTAAAGATTGGAGAAAATTTAATATACTAAGCTGACTTTAGATAATAAAATATAATATAATATGCTGACTTTAGATAATAAAATATAATATAATATGCTGACTTTAGATAATAAAATATAATATAATATGCTGACTTTAGATAATAAATGTCCAGTGTACTAATAAGAAAACCCTGATTAGAGAATAAATATTCCTGAAACTATTTTGCATTTTTAAGATTTAGTTAAACAGATCTGTATTCAAGCAGTTCTTTATCTGAAAATATCTCAACCTGAAAAAGGAAAAATGCATGGTTTGTTTAGAAAATACTAAAGAAAAAAGAAATTTGTAATAAATTTTATCAATTTCAAACCCATTCTAAATAGAGAGGTAGATACCTTACTCCAGGACCATGTAGATTATTAGGATGATCTTCTATATCAGGTCTACCAGTTATAAACTGAACCCAGAAAACACTGGAGGATATTCTACAAAAACAATGTTATTTCCAGCGTTTTGAGAAAAAAAAAATTTAAAGTACCTTGAGTAGACTGACGCCCCAATCTCTTCTCCATTCTTAGGGTTCAGAAATCCTCCGCAATATCTAGGTGTACAAATATACAGTAGATCCAGGATATTTAGCTACAATATCTAGGTGTACAAATATACAGTAGATCCAGGATATTTAGCTATAATATCTAGGTGTACAAATATACAGTAGATCCAGGATATTTAGCTACAATATCTAGGTGTACAAATATACAGTAGATCCAGGATATTTAGCTATAATATCTAGGTGTACAAATATACAGTAGATCCAGGATATTTAGCTATAATATCTAGGTGTACAAATATACAATAAATCCAGTATCTTTAGCTATAATATCTAGGTGTACAAATATACAGTATATCCAGTATCTTTAGCTATAATATCTAGCTAGATGTACAAATATATAGTAGATCCAGGATATTTAACTATAATATCTGAGTGTACAGATGACACGGTATCACAATTTTATCCTAATATCTTTTAAAGTTAAATTAAAATTAATATCTCAAAAACATTTCAAGAACATCTTACTTTACAATTTTGAAGATTTACCTGTCTATACTAAGAGTATTCTTGCTGAGAGTAAGGTTTGATGTTCCTCCAGGGATAAGAAGATAATCCCTAGCACAGTTCTCATCTCCAGCAGCAGACAGAGCTATACCAGACCCAACCTTCATCCTAGATAAATAGAACTAGACCAGACCCGACCTTCATTCTAGATAAACAGAACTAGACCAGATCCAACATTCATCCTAGATAAACAACACTATACCAGATCCAACCTTCATCCTAGATAAATAGAACTAGACCAGATCCAACCTTCATCCTAGATAAACAGCACTATACCAGATCCAACCTTTATCCTAGATAAACAGCACTATACCAGATCCAACCTTCATCCTATTTAAAGATAAGTATACCAGACAAAATATTCATCCTAAATAAACAGAACTATACCAGGCCCAACCTTTATCCTGGATAAACAGAAATATACCATACCCATCTTTTATCCTAGATAAAGAGAACTATACCAGACAAAATATTCATCCTAAATAAACAGAACTATACCAGATCCAACCTTTATCCTAGATAAACAGCACCATACCAGATCCAACCTTCATCCTATTTAAAGATAAGTATACCAGACAAAATATTCATCCTAAATAAACAGAACTATACCAGACCCAACCTTTATCCTAGATAAACAGAAATATACCATACCCATCCTTTATCCTAGATAAACAGAAATATACCATACCCATCCTTTATCCTAGATAAACAGAACTATACCAGACCCATCCTTTATCCTAGATAAACAGAACTATACCAGACAAAATATTTTGTGCATTTTAAACTGAAACCGCTTATTTGTACGTCCAAGATGATAAAATTACATATAAAAGGGTTAATTTATATAAATATATACGCATATATATATGTATATATATAAGTATTTATATTATCAATTTACCTTTTGTTTTTATTTGTTGAACTCTGTTGAACTGGTTCTAACATAAACTGGTTTGTATCAGCTCTAAATTATATAATATCATGATCTTATAACATAAACTGGTTTGTATCAGCTCTAAATTATATAATATCATGATCTTCTAACATAAACTGGTTTGTGTCAGCTTTATATAATAAAGATATTATGATCTTCTAACATAACTTGGTTTGTGTCAGCTCTAGATAACATCAATATCTCGATCTTCTAACATAAACTGGTTTGTATCAGCTCTAAATTATATAATATCATGATCTTATAACATAAACTGGTTCGTATCAGCTCTAAATTATATAATATCATGATCTTATAACATAAACTGGTTCGTATCAGCTCTAAATTATATAATATCATGAACTTCTAACATAAACTGGTTTGTATCAGCTCTAAATTATATAATATCATGATCTTATAACATAAACTGGTTTGTGTCAGCTTTATATAATAAAGATATTATGATCTTCTAACATAACTTGGTTTGTGTCAGCTCTAAATTATATAATATCATGATCTTATAACATAAACTGGTTTGTATCAGCTCTAAATTATATAATATCATAAACTGGTTTGTGTCAGCTTTATATAATATAGATATTATGATCTTCTAACATAAACTAGTTTGTGTCAGCTCTAGATAATATAAATATCATGATCTTCTAACATAAACTAGTTTGTGTCAGCTCTAGATAATGTAAATATCTTGATCTTCTAACATAAACTAGTTTTTGTCCGCTCTAGATAATATAAATATCATGATCTTATAACATAAACTGGTTTGTGTCAGCTCTAGATAATATAAATCATAAACTGGTTTGTGTCAGCTTTATATAATATAGATATTATGATCTTCTAACATAACTTGGTTTGTGTCAGCTCTAGATAACATAAATATCTTGATCTTCTAACATAAACTAGTTTGTGTCATCTCTAGATAATATAAATCATAAACTGGTTTGTGTCAGCTTTTTATAATATAGATATTATGATCTTCTAACATAACTTGGTTTGTGTCTGCTCTAGATAATATAAATATCATGATCTTCTAACATAAACTAGTTTGTGTCAGCTTTAGATAATATAAATATCATGATCTTCTAACATAAACTAGTTTGTGTCAGCTCTAGATAATGTAAATATCTTAATCTTCTAACATAAACTAGTTTTTGTCCGCTCTAGATAATATATAAATATCATGATCTTCTAACATAAACTAGTTTGTGTCAGCTTTAGATAATATAAATATCATGATCTTCTAACATAAACTAGTTTATGTCAGCTCTAGATGATATAAATATCATGATCTTCTAACATAAACTAGTTTGTGTCAGCTCTAGATAATATAAATATCAAGATCTTTTAACATAAACTAGTTGGTGTCAGTTCTAGATAATGTAAATATCTTAATCTTCTAACATAAACTAGTTTTTGTCCGCTCTAGATAATATAAATATCATGATCTTCTAACATAAACTAGTTTGTGTCAGCTCTAGATAATATAAATATCATGATCTTCTAACATAAACTAGTTTGTGTCAGCTCTAGATGATATAAATATCATGATCTTCTAACATAAACTAGTTTGTGTCAGCTCTAGACAACATAAATATCATGATCTTCTAACATAAACTAGTCTGTGTTATCTCTAGACAACATAAATATCATGATCTTATAATTTCTTTAATCTATTTAAACAACTGCTGTTTGTCCAATATCTTAAGTTAATCTTATATTTTCTCCACTTTATTCGTCGTTTACGCCTTAAATGTCCAATATTTTGTTTCTCTATATGTTTTGGACTCCCAAAGTTTTGTCTGGAGTTTATGAAAAAATACAAACTCAGTGCAGAAGCAAAATTTATTATTCTTTTGATTTACATGTCTGCTGTTTATTACTAAGTCAAACAAAAACGTTTTCAAAGATTTGTTCTAAGCATTCTTTACCTAAATTCTCCAAAGCAGGCCCCCTGCTCCGATCTTATGCAGATTTTATAGTTCTAGCATTAAAAATTATAATACAAATATTATACACTGTTTGTACATAATTTTGTACAATAAAGGGCTTGATTTCTGTATTTTAAAAAGGGGGTTTGATGGCTCAGAAAAATGTCCAGTTATACATAGAAAAAGAGAATCAACATTAAATAGTTTCGAATACGATTCCAAAAGTATTTCTGAGTCACTCGACCTTTCAAAAGTGGATTTTTTTAATAAATTGTTAACCTGGTTGTTTAGGTACTGAACCCCCTCGAAATTGAAAGATTTCAAACTTCCCTGAATAAACATTTTTTAATAATCTAAAAAGATTTGAAAGTTGAATGTGTTTACATATGTCGTCTTCCAATAAAAGATCATTTCAACCAAAACAGATGAACCAGGAAACCCCATGTCTTTATTCAGAAAATTAGTTTTTACAGTTTCTGGAAGGAACAAAACCAAACTCAGTCTGAGTGAAATTAAATTTAATGTCCCAGAAATTGCAGTACACTTCTTTAACTAAAAGGTTTCTCGTACAGGAAGAGACTTCGGAAACGAATGTAAAATATCTATTTATCTTTAAACTTACATTTCTGTGTCCCTGTTGTACAATATCTATTTTATCTTTAAACTTATATTTCTGGGTCTCTGTTGTACAATATCTATTTTATATCTTTTAACTTACATTTCTGGGTCCCTGTTGCTTAAATCCTTTCTTTTTTTTAACAAATCATTTAATTTTCCATTAAAATACTATTTAAAGCAGTATTGTACAGTTTTTATCATTAAATTATTTTAGTTTTAATAATTTAAGGACGTCGTCTAAAGTCTCATTTATTGTAAATAACCTTGTATTTCAACTATGTTCAGAAATGAAGACTTAAGAACGCGGTATTTATACACACTGCAGTTTCTCTTGTACTTGAAGCGTAGAGTCCCTTTAATCTCTTGAATATATTGAATGGTAGTTTACCTGATTACCAAAATGATATTGTGTACATCCTGCAGGAGCCATTACAGATGAATCTGTTCCACAACCTTTATATAATACTAGCTCAAGTACCCGACATTGCTTTTAGAACAAACAATCTAGGTTTGAAATATCAAATATTTACACCATCAGGTTTTAAAAATTTGGGGTTAAAATTTGGACGGCCCGGATGAATACATACGTGCGTCGTCAAATATAAAAATTGGATTTTTTTTAAAATGCTGCTTCAAGTATTTTTTTTGGTTTTTATCACTTCCTCATTTCATCGATGTTAATATAAATAACTTACTTATTTGAGTAATCCATAGGCCAAACTTGTAAGGAATTCCTAAAATGTTCAGGTTTGAATAATTTAGATAAAAAAATACATTATTTGCCATTTATAAATAATAATATATAACAAAATATGATATCTCTTCAGTTCTTCTTTCTTTCAAATAATATATGTGTTGATTTTAATATATTATTTTAATATGTGTGTTGATTTTAATATATGTATTGTGTAAATCTTTAAATCTTATAGCAAAAATATTATCATAGTTTGAAAATTTACATATATCTTTAAATCATATCGTTAAATAATTTTAGTAACTTAGTACATTATGCTTCCTATTCAATTTGACATATAACACTTATCGAATTTGTTTTCTTTTTGTGCAGTTTGAAACCCAATAAAGTATGCATTACTTAAAAAAAGATTTTTCATACAAATCTTAAACTCAATAATATATTTTACTTTGATAATTCTGTTGGTAAAATTATAAAATTTAACCAAAGAAATGAATCTGTAGAAGTATTGCCTCATGAAATATTTGAGGAACGCTCGTTTTAAGCAAATTTTTTGCTATCGTCGATCAAATGTTTCGCCAAGATCACTTATTTTCTTAAAATATTATTATGTACAGTCTATTGTAATATTATTTTATAAAGTATATTTAGAAATCTCAACCTTTGTTTAAATATCTAAAGAATTCCTGAATTTGCTCCAAGTATACCTGAAGATACAGATGTTATTGTAAAGTCTAGATGTTGGAACCCAATATCCTTGTCCAGATGAAGGTAGAAGTGCTGATCAGGGTTTATTCCGCATAGTCTATGAAACCCTAAAATGTATCAAATTAGATTCTTCAATAAACACCAAACTAGATAGAGCAAAGTATGTCTAAACTATTTTAGAAAAAAAAAATTTCGCTAATCTGATCTACTATTTGAAAAACATCAGGACAATTGTAATACGATGCTTTAATATTTAAAACACTAGCACAAAATGTACGGTAAATACGAAATATCTACTTTTAATATTTGAAAGTGAAGTGGACTTGCTGACTAAAACCAATACAACTGAATGACCGTGAAATGGTTCTTTAAATAATCCCACCTGAAGGCCAGATAGACCCGGATACAACCAGGTATTGATCTTTACAATCTCCAGCTGTGGGAGCTAACATCTCGGTATCAACAAAATCAACCCGAACCTGTAATAATTGTCTTTAATAGGATTTTAAGAAAAGTGATTCAGATCTTTCAAAGCAGGACTGATGTCAAAATCCAGTTTAGGGGCATTTAATAACCAGCATCAAAAATTTTACTATGTCTACTATGTCTAATTGTTTTCTTATGTCTTCCTTTGCTTACCTATGTCAGCCATAAACTAAGTTTGTCTACCAAAGTCAACCTATGTTAACCTATGTTGGTTATGGACAACCTTCAGCGTTGTTTACTTTATATCTATGCCTATATGTTTTCTATGTATTGCCTATGTTTGCCAAATTTTACCAATGTCTACCAAAAACATCCACTGTCAACCCTTCACGTTAATCTTTATCTACCTGACAGACTGATGAATCCTCAACCAACATACGGAATTGACATGTTCCAGCCACCCTGGAAATGATTTTAATTTTTACAAATAATAAGCTTTATCTTTTCTTTTCGTTTTATGAAAAAGTAATTTTAAATGCGGGAAAAATGTTAACAAGTCCATATTTTTTTTTAAATTGAACTTTAGATCTAAGATTAAAAAATTTTTAAAAACCATGAAAATGAGAAAAAAATTTAAATCCCTTCAATTTTTTCTGATTTAATTTTGCATTATTTTAAACACCTTCCTGGTACCCCTCCCCAACCCTCTGGTTATCTCTAGTATTCTCAGAAGAAAGGTCGAAAGTATAAAAGTTAAAATAATTCTGTGGTATTATTGAACAGAAAAGTATAGACGAGATCTTGTAATAATAGAACACTCTGCTCAGAAAACTAATTCAAACTTCACATAGATTCAGGCTGCTTGTAAAAAGTCGCATCAATGTTTAAGACAGGGTCGACTTTGAAGTGTCGCAACGCCTTGGGCTTTGATTTTACCGCTATAATTTACTTATGCTTTACATGTAAATTTTAAATCACATGTTGCTAGCTTTGGGTTTTATAAGAAGTAATTGGCAAAATTCTCATAGATTTTCGCTTGAGAGTTTGAGACCATTAAATCACAGTGACTTAACTCCTCAAATATCCGCTGCATAGATGTTTACTCGGCCGACTCCTATCCCTTTAACTTTTGTCCTCTCTTGACTTTTAAAGGTTTTATTATCCATTTTTTATATTATTTAGATTTTATATACCCTATACTGAAAGGAATTGATTCTTTGCCACAAACTCAGATTTTCTGATCCCTATATCTTTGCAACCCAATGTCGTACACTTTAGATATTTCAAACTTTCAATTCTGTTAGGTCAAATAATATAATAAAAATAATAGTCAAAGTTTGAAAAATAAAAGTTGCAAAGCCATCAGGTTGCACAGATATAGGGATTAGCAAATTTGAGTTTGTGGAAAAAACTGAATTCCTTTTCTAAAAATCACAATTAGTTATTTTCTACTACATTTCAATAGAAAAAAATGTACACCAATTTTGTCACATTGTTATTTAGTCAAGACAGATAGCATTTTTCTTCATGAGACAATCTGAAACTTAAAACCAAAAAGTTTTAAAGATTTTCATTTATTATTTGCAAAATAAACGAATGAATGTGTTGAATGGATTAAATGAAATTTAACTTCTCCACTAACCTGTCATGACTGGGATAGTGCGGGTTGATCATATTTATAAATGTATCACTTCCCTTAACATTATTTTATCGTACTTTTTTTAAGGTTTCTTGATGAAAAAAAATATCTTTACTCTAAAAACGTTAAATTTAATGAAGGTCATGCGCAATTCACAACGGTAATCTTATTTAGATCATAAATGCGTCGTTTTGCTGGTTTGAAAAAAGTATTTTTTCTGATAATTTCTCTATCGTTTCTGAAGCAAGAAATATACAAGTCACTTTTGCAGAGAAAGCACATATAAAAATATACAGTTTTCGAAAACAATAAATGAGAAAAACGAATTTCTAATTATTCTTAATCAGACAAAGATTTTGAGGGTACTATCGTGAGTCGGAAATACCAACAATTGGGGTCACTTCAAATACGTTTTCAGCCCCTTTAAGCCTGTCTCTTTTTGGGTTTCAACAGAGTTTATTTTTGTAAAAAAAATTAATTGGAATTAAATCTGTGCACCAAATTTTCTAATCCTTTTCTAATCTTTGCAACCTGATGCTTTAAACCTTTGAAATTTAAAACTTGAATTATTTGATCTAACATAATTTATAGTTTGAAAGAAATGAGGTCTGTGCAAACAGTGGGATTAGAAAATTTGTTTCAAAGACTTAATTCCAATTCAAAAATTTTACAAAAAAAAACTCTGTTGAAACCAATAAATTCAAAGTTTGATCCTTTCCTGATGTCCGCAACTATATACTCCGGGAACTATCTGCCGTCCAACTCTTCTCCCAGATCCAACCTTCTCTAGGATACAAGGATTCAAGGATACAAGGATTCAAGGATACAAGGATTCAAGGATACAAGGATACAAAAATACATGGCTTAATGGAAACACGGACAAATGATACACGGAAAAAGTGATACTGAAATAAAAGGATACATGAAACAAGGATTCTTGAAAACAAGGATACAAGGATACTAGGATACAAGGATACAAGGATAGAAGGATACAAGGATCCAAGGATACAAGGATACAGGATAACAAGAAAATAAGTACACAGAATATAATTGTACAATGATACAGGGATACAAAAATACGGATGAAATCGTACAAAGATGCTAGGATATAGTGTTTATTAACGTTCTATATAAAAAACTGTCAATTACTGTCTCGTAAATGAATCTAATCAATTAAACTAAATCAACTTAATAATTTCCTCTCATGAACAAAACTTATAAAAAGAATCTAATTAAAGTTTCAGCTTTGTAATCCAACTTCAGCTTGGTTGGATCTAACTTTAATATTTCTTTCTTATCTTTTTTATTTCATCAAGTTTTGAAGTGTATTTTATCCCCAGCTCTTTATTAAAATTAATTACTTTGCTATTTAATCATTGAAGAGTTGTTTTTCTATTTTTCAGATCTCTAGGATTTAACACATCTTACCTTTGTAATATTGCTGCATATCTGGGGGGACAGGTAGACGTTGTTGAGAGGATACTCCAGGTACTTTTATAAACTTGATATCCTTCAGTTTCTCAAGGGTAGGAGAAACATTCTGGGTTTCTTCATACTTCTCCTGAGGTAAGGTTTCTCTGGGTATATTTGTAAACTGAAAAATATTATCAGGATTAAAGGAATCTTCAGGTACACCTGTAAACTTAGAGGAATCTCCAGGAACCTCTGTAAACTGGAGATCTGTATGCTCGATAGGATAATCTGTCGCCCTAATCTCAAGTGGCTTTATTGTAGATTCAAAATTTGAATACTTATAATTATTTTCGTTACTAAATGTTTCTCCATCGGACTTGTTTTTCTCCAAGTTTCTGGGAATCCTAGATTCAACATACACTTCTCCAATATCGGTCCAGGTCCTAGAAATAAATTATTTAGAAGCAGGAATGAAAACAAGCCTGAAACAGACAGCAATTCAAGAATGAAAATGCAACCAGACTGGAAAGAACATTATCATGAAAAGAGAAAAATATTTAGGAATTAAAAACATCACAAATCTTTACATTCTTGTTTTCTCACTTTTCTTTTCTTTAAAAATATAAATTTAAAGCCGCTCTTTATACAGGGTGTTACAAAAAACGCTCTGTTAGGTTCTGCTATTAAGAAAGTTTTGACAGCTTGAAGTTTGCCATTTTAGCTTGGTTGAACATTGGTATCGAGATAATATGAAGAAAATATAAAAATTATAAAATAATAGATACAAAATATACAAAAAGAATTGGAAATATTGAAATAAATGAATTTCACTAATTCTTATTTTAATAATATTTCTATTCGAAATATTGCTTACAATTCATTTCTTAGAAAATATACAAAAATAACTAAATCGACCGAAGATGAGAGCCGTAGTACCATGAAAGGAACTTTTGGGACACCCTGAACTTTTCCGACGAGCCAATATTTTTGATCCAATGAAAATGTTGAAATATGCAGAGTTTTTTTTACTATTGGTATACGGTTCTGAAAAGTTCCACATGCATGTCTAGAATTCTATTCCTCTTTTCGGTAACATCTCTTTCTAATCTAATAATTATTTTATGCATAAACCCTTTCCCAAACCTACTGTTTCCTGGTTCCAAAATAATCCAAATCTGATGAAAGTGAATCTTGGATTAAAAAAGAAAACACAGGTATAGGAGTACAGAGAGTGCTAGTATCATGCAATATTTCTTTCAGGCATTTTTATGTTTCACAAGAGAAAGTAATGGAAATTGAATTCTACCGGGGGAAATGAATTCAGTTTATTTCATTTTCCGATTAAGATGAAACTTCTGCTAAAAAAGAGACTGTTTTAAAAAGATTAGTCAGGAACTTTATTCTCTAATTGCTTCTGTAAGGAATTGAGTCTTTGACACAAACACTGATTTTCTGATTCCTATATCTCTGCAACCCATTGTCGTAGACCTTAGATATTTCAAACTATGAATTCTGTTGCATCAAATTATCTTAGTTTGAAATATCAAAAGTCTACAACATCAATTTCCAAAGATATAGGGATTAGAAAATTTGAGTTTGTGACAAAGACTCAATTCCGTTGTGACCTTAAATGGTGGAGAGTATTTATTTGATCTTTGTCTCGTTCACTTCTATTGCTTGATATGTGAGCATACTGGGAGCTGGGTTGAGGATGGGTTAAACCTTGAGATATATTCTTCGAAACCAGGAATAGGAAGAAGAATACAAGGGAGAGAGGATCCATTAATATTACAAGTAACAGGTTTAATACTCTAGAAACTAGGCTATACTGAATAGAAAACAGTGACATCTTCCATCATTAATCCTCTCTCCATATTTAGATTTATCTATCTACCTCTGGTATAACGGGGACCTGGAGCCCTGAAACATATATAACAAAGATTTATTTTCTTTAAAACTAGATGTAATGTTTGTTCTCAACTAATAAATTTTAGAGAAAAGAGAAAATGCAAAATTCCGCTCAGCAACCAACACCCTTTATAACTTAGCTAGTAAACAACTTCTTAACCTACCTACCTTACATTCTAGCTAATAACCAACCTTTTAACCTACCTACCTTACATTCTAGCTAATAACCAACTCCTCAACCTACCTACCTACCTTACATTCTAGCTAGTAACCAACTTCTTAACCTACCTACCTTACATTCTAGCTAGTAACCAACTTCTTAACCTACCTACCTTACATTCTAGCTAGTAACCAACTCCTTAACCTACCTACCTTACATTCTAGCTCTCAACCTACCTACCTTATATTCTAGTTAGTAACCAACTCCTCAACCTACCTATCTTATATTCTAGTTAGTAACCAACTCCTCAACCTACCTATCTTATATTCTAGTAAGTAACCAACATGTGTCAAATATTTTGTACCTTTTCTACAGCTAAATCTAGGGCCCTGAAAGTGTAGGAGGCTTGAATCTGCCTGGAATGTCAGATATACATCACAGTTTCATCTCACATTTAAATTCTTTTTAGAATCGAGGGACTAAACTCAGAAGGGACTAAATATTTAATAATAAATGTCGCTTTTTAACGGAACTTCTAACACAATAAGATTTGCGTTCTTTACAGAAATAACTGAATAAAAACATTGTTTTACTTATAGAATCTACTTTACAGTGGTGGAAGAATGCACTAATGTTTAGTACTGGAACCATGAACTACTGTTCAGTAATGGAACCGTGAATTACTGGTTCCTAGAACTGCTGGGACCATGTACAAAATTGTAAACATTTACCACTGTACAGTACTGAAACCATTCAATATTATTTTTCACTAAAAACATGTACATGTACAGCTGTACAAATACACATGCGTTTTACTGCAGTTTGTAGGAGGAATGTAAACATTTTAAGTTTTTCTTTTCGATCAGATTTTTGTTCTACTCCTCCTCAGAGATCAGAGAGTACATTTACTAATGATCTATTAATCTAGAATATGCGATATTTTCCACAGTGTGTTGCATTGTGTACAGCTGGAGTACACGACCAATTAGGGGACATCTATCTGAAGGGATATTTAAGGATCCTTAGGATACGAAATACAAAACAATTAAAAATTGACTAAATTCATAAATGTTATGTTTATGGTAAAAATGAGATTTTTTTTTCAAAATTGTAAAACTTAACCCCTGAATGGGTATGATATGCAACCAGTGGTGGTCAGATGGCAGTCAACAAATTTGTGTATCAATTTGTGTATCAATTTGTGTATCAATATAGCAATATATCAATGTGCTGGTACGACTTTAGGCCTACTTAGCCAAGCTTGTGAAAGCTGATTAGTCTTTATATATCTAGCTGGTGATCCTTCCAGAAAATGCGAAAATGCAGTACACTTTCTTGTAAACAAAGATATGGGAGTTCCTGGTGTGGGCATGATCTAAAGCATTTTAAGATTAGATAGTTTTACAATGTATAAGTGAGAAGATATGCTTTAATATATATTAAATCTAGCTGCAGGGTTGGAGTAATAAACAATCCAATTTTGCGGCAGTAATCCAGGAAAAAGTTAATATATCTCAATCTAGTTTCAGAGTTGGGATAATCATTAGATTTCCAAAAGGATTAACCCTGGTCTAACAATACAAACAAAGATTAGTTCTCCACAGTTATTATACAGATATTGTTGCTAGAAAACAGTCCTTAAAGATTCTGTAACCGTAATGTGACCCTCCATGCAAAGATTCGAACCCCAATTCACAACGGAACCTTCATCTCATCATTATAGTGTGAAAGAGATTGTGGTTCAAACGTGTTAAATAAATTATAAAAATTCTAATTCAAACTTGACCAGACAAAGCTTTTACAGGTACCGTTGTGAATCGGGCATTGTCCAATTTACAAGGAGTTTCACTTGAAATTGCACTTAAAGTCATTTTACTACTATTTTGTTTTTAGGATCTATTTTTCTACTTTTCCTAATCATTGAAATATTATAATCAGGATCCTAAATTCAAATGTCATATGTCATATTATTTATAGGATACAGTTTTCTCCTGAATCCTAACCAATGTCATGTTATTTTTAGGATACAGTTTTCTCCTGAATCCTAACCAATGTCATATNCCTGAACTGTGATTTAGAATCATAGTTCTCCTGAACTGTGGTATAGAATCATAGTTCTCCTGAACTGTGATTTAGAATCATAGTTCTCCTGAACTGTGGTATAGAATCATAGTTCTCCTGAACTGTGATTTAGAATCATAGTTCTCCTGAACTGTGGTATAGAATCATAGTTCTCCTGAACTGTGATTTAGAATCATAGTTCTCCTGAACTGTGGTATAGAATCATAGTTCTCCTGAACTGTGATTTAGAATCATAGTTCTCCTGAACTGTGGTATAGAATCATAGTTCTCCTGAACTGTGATTTAGAATCATAGTTCTCCTGAACTGTGGTATAGAATCATAGTTCTCCTGAACTGTGATTTAGAATCATAGTTCTCCTGAACTGTGGTATAGAATCATAGTTCTCCTGAACTGTGATTTAGAATCATAGTTCTCCTGAACTGTGGTATAGAATCATAGTTCTCCTGAACTGTGATTTAGAATCATAGTTCTCCTCAACTGTGGTATAGAATCATAGTTCTCCTCAACTGTGGTATAGAATTATAGTTCTCCTGAACTGTGGTATATAATCATAGTTCTCTTGAACCCTGGTATATAATCATAGTTCTCCTGAACCCTACTATATAATCATAGTTCTCCTGAACCCTGGTATAGAATCATACTTTTCCTGAACCCTGATATAGAATCAGAGTTCTCCTGAATCCTGATATAGAATCATATGTCTCCTGAACCCTGATATAGAATCATAATTCTCCTGAAGCCTGATATAGAATCATACTTCTCCTGAACCCAGATATAGAATCATAGTTCTCCTAAACCCTAATATATATAAATTGAACCTGCAGCATCTGGATATTGGATTGAACCGATGGTATATTGATAAATTACAAGACATTTATATAAATCTTCTTATTCAATATTTTCTTTTGCAGAACTTTCATCTCGAGAATAATTTTTATGCAGACATATTTTGTTCAAAATAAACACAATTATAGAGTTGATGAGGCATAGAAAATATTCTACACATCTACAGTGATATCTCCTAAAGATGAGACTATAATGACGACATAAAACCGTTGTATTTAATCTGAAGGTGGAATTTAGTCTTATGCATTGATAGTAATTGTTTAATAGTAAAATGATTTTATGGGTTATGAAAGAAATAAAACATTCTCTCTCTCTAAATCTTGTATTAAAAAAAAGATACAAAATGAAATATATTTTGGTGCATTGGCTCTCCTTTATTTATTAATTTTTAATACAAAATATATCTTGTTATATAGATTTAAATACACACATTAGTGAGAAATTATGGAATAAAGGATGGTCTGAGTTTAGATCAAGCTAAAGCTCAGGATGCGGAGAAAGCTCAGGATGGGTTAAATACAGATTGAGACAAGAAAAGACCAAAAAAAGGGATGGAAAAAATTGAATCAAAACTATGTTAAGGAAGGACTGAGTCTAAACCCTCATGAAGATAAGGATGGACTAAGTCTAAACACTCGTGAAGATGAGGATGAACTGAGTCTAAACCCTGATGAAGATAAGGATGAACTGAGTCTAAACCCTGATGAAGATAAGGATGGAATGAATTTAAACCCTGATGAAGATAAGGATGGACTGAGTTTAAACCCTAATGAAGATACGGATGGACTAGGTCTAAATCCTTATGAAGATAAGGATGCACTGAGTTTAAACTCTGAAGATAATAAGGATGGCATAATCAGATGAGTATAAAGATGGACTCAAACCTAAGTATGTAGTATAAAGATTAGGATTAAATTAGCATTTACCCTTTGTACATTTGAATAATTCTACGTCAAGATAAAGATGAGAACAGGAGGAGATTAGATCTCTAGACCAGACTAAGGAAGAGGATGAACTGGAAAATGAGAAAGATCGAAACCACAAACCAAATCTGATGCTTCTCTGTCAGAACTTCTGTACCAAAAACCTATAAAAAAATAGATGTGCCGAGGAAATGTTTCATTAATTAACATAATCCTAATTCTTGGTTTGTATTTCACAATCCGCTCTCATTAGTTATTAAACATATAGTTTACCTTTTGCATAACTCGACCCATTATGGTGAGAATAATAATCCAATGTTTAGAGTAGTCGGAGTAAATAAATGGGGGGCTATCCTTCACAACACAAATAGCAGCTCCGTTCTCTAAACAATCAGTTTACTTTATGGAAATAGTCCAGAAACAGGTTTACCCACAAAGGCTGAAACTTTTAATTTTATTTTATCCATTTGAATGATTGATTTTAATCTTGGTCTAAAATAAAGCCTTTTTAAGCTAACAAACTGTTGTTACTGAAAAAAACATCAAATAGTGTGTATAGAAAGGAACCGTTCCTTTGCGCTCAAATTCTGAACGAAAAATCGGCTTTTTCTCCGAAATGTAAGACTATTACCGATGAATAGCTGATAGGATGTTTAGTTTACCCTGAAATTACCCAAAAAAGTGAACGGTCCCTTTAAGGAGTTGGGCGCAGCCAGATAAAAACAGGATTTTTTTTCACAGATTTGTCTTGCTTCAAATTTGTATTTTCAGAAACTTGAGAAAGAAATTGAGTCTTTGCCACAAACTCTAATTTTCTAAACCCTATATCTCTGGAACCCAGTGTCGTAGAGCTTATGTATTTCAAACTATGAATTCAGTTAGATCAAAAATATAAGTTTGAAATATCAGGCTGCAAAGAAATAGGGTTTAGACACTTTGCTTTAAAGATGAAGACTCAATTCCATTACAGAATTTTAAGGTTTAAACATTGTCTAAATTGAAATTTTAGAAAATGTTTAAACATTAACTTGCAGGTGATATTTGGTTTGGTAAATAGCTACAAAATAACTGAGATTTTCATACACAATATTAGATTTTAATCAAGTCAAAAATAGTAAATTTGTTTCTAGGTTAATTCTGGCGCCTGGTGCTCATTGCATCACAGAGAACATTGAATCCAAATACCTTCAAAAAATTTGAATTCAATTTTCCTCCAAATATTTTCATAATCTCTGTTTGATTTGATTAAAAACGTCACAAAAAGTTTATTTATTTCTTTATTTAATCCGACCTCTAGTTTCCGTAACCTAATGAAAAATGTTCTGCAAAAGGATTAGAATTTAGATTCTTTCTAGATGTAATTTTCTCTTTATTTCGTTCTTCTCTTTTCCTAACTTTATTCAGTTCTTCTTTTTTCTCAACTTTATTAATTTCTTCTCTTTTCCTAACTTTATTCTGTTCTTTTTTTATTATTTAAATCTTGTTTCTTATTTTATTATTACTTCTATCTCACTTTTCTCCATGCATTGTAAGATATTGTTCAGCGGGTAATCAATGTTCAAGTTTCTAGTTTTCAAGTTCTATTAAACTATGGAAATCTTATTTACATATACTTTCTCCTATGCACATCTATTCAAACCTAGAATAGAGCGAACAATATGCAGCATACGGGTTTGGGATCATAGAAAAATGAAATTTTGTCCAGAGCTGGGAACTCTTGTATTGTGAATATCGAGATAAATGGCTTGATCTCGATCTTTTGTTAATCTGCAGATTAATTTAATCCGTATTCAATATTCCCAATGTAATTGTAAGTACCCTGATGGAAAAACTGAAATAAAGAGATTAAACAATAATAATCAAATTAAAAGTTCCCCTAGTGGATATCGAGATCAAGCGAAAACAAAAGTTCCCAGCTCAGATTAGTTTAACAATGGAATCAAATCAGCAAGAATTAAATTCTGTTTTGTATCGTAAGGTGAGGAGAGGGGGGAGAGACCATTTTTATCTCACTATACCACATAAAATTTTCCTGGTCCAAACCAATGACTACTTCCGATTTCCGAGATATTAAAACCTACCCCTAATGCTCGTGTAAGAGAAACAACTCCATGTTTAGCAATGAAGTATGACGCTGATTCCCTTGACATGGCAGTAGCTATACCGGCCAGAGAAGCAGTATTGATAATCAGACCTCCTCTACCTCCATTCCGTAGATCCATCCTATCCATTGCCAGCTCGGAACCGTTGATCACTGCCATCTAAATATTATGCTAAAACTGTCAAATATTAAGATTTGACAAAGAAAAAAATTATGAAATAGTAAATAAGGCCCTTCCTTAAATTTTTTCAGTTTATTCAAAAATCTTTACTTTAAGATAAATCATCAGAAAGTTTGAATACACAAATATATGCCCAAAATTTTTTAATTAAAGAGGATTTTCATGAATTTTTACAAAAGACTAATGATGTTAAAGATATATTGAGAAACAATTAACTGACAGCTTCATCATTGCCCGCTATATACCACATATAAGATTCTAGTGCGTTTTAATAATTTCAAATTACATTCCCGATTCTCGACAGTAACCTTTAAACTTTTACCAGATGATTAACAATACGTGATATTCTGCCAGTTTCCTTCCTATTCTCTGCTGCATAATTCGTCACTGTTACAGAGAACCCAAAATTGAAAATTATGAAATTTCAGGTAGAAAAATAAAAAAATTTCCATCTTTTTTGCCCAAATAAAGTATAAAATACATACTATATCTATCTCCATACACTTCCTCCAGCCTGGGATATGATTGATTCCAGCATTATTGCAGAATATATCAACCGTACTCGAGAAATAACTTTCACATCCATTGTACAAAGCTTTTAAATCTTCTTCCTTGGTCACATCACATCTAGAAACAATATTATTTAAACTTTTTCTCAAAGAAAAAATTGTCAGATTTTTGTTTAATTTTGTACAGGGTTATCTACAAAATTAGACTTCAGAGGATATTTCAGACAGGACACCAATTTCAACCTTTACATTGTTAAAGAGTTTTTGGTCGTCTTTACAGTTTTATCCTTTGTGGGTAACCATGTATTTTATTCCTAAAACCCCGTGAATATCATATTGAATGTCATATCGCTTAGCAAAAAAAATATCTTCAAATTTTACGACGTTCCTAACATCTGAATTAATGGCACGCAAAAATCCCCCTGATTAGATATCGCAAACAAAACTCGTTTTTTTCAGGTTGAAGTGATAAAGTTATCTAACTTGAATCGGAAATGACGCTAAAACGACCCAAGAAAAATTATAGTGAACTTAAGGCAACACAAGAGAAGGTTTTCAACAACAAAATTATATTGGTTAACATATACTTTCGACAATTACTTATGAAAGCAACTAAATGGTTTATACGGTGAGAAACAAAGAATTCTGAAATTGGAAGTCGACTTTTAGACTCAAGTTATGACTTTAAATAGTCCAATAAACATGAGACACAGCAATTGTGCAGTGTTAACAGACCCATTTAACTTAATAAGATATTTAAAAACTTAAAATTAAAACTATTGGCATTGTGACCACATCAAAAAATGCAGACCACATTTTGGAAAACGCTGTATTTTGACTGTTTTGTGATTATTGTTTCATAAAAAATATATGCTAAAATCAAGTTCCTTATGTTGAATGCCGCAAACTTTTTTAAGGTTGAAGACTACTTTGAATTTATCAATTAATTCATATTATTCCGGCTTATTTAGAACATCGCTGTAGTTTTAAGGAGTTACCCACAAAGGATAAGACTTCAGAGACGATAGTGTGTATTTATTTACCTAATAAAATGAACTTTATTCTTCCCAAACTCCGTAGAAAGATCCTGTAATGTCTTGAGTCCAGTTTCCTCGTTCATATCTGACAAGCAAACCTGAACAAAAGTTATATAAAGTTCAGATTAAACCTAAACAACAAGGTGTTCAAGGGTTCAGATTAAACCTACACAACAAGGTGTCCAAGAGTTCAGATTAAACCTGAACAACAAGGTGTACAAATTAAACCCATACACTAAAATATACAGAGACCAGATTAAACCTGAATACAGAGAGAATAGTCGACTAGAGAATACAAAGGACAGATTAAATCTGAACACAGAAAATACAGAGTACACATTAAACCTGAACACTAGAGTATACAGAGTTCAGATTAAACCTGAACACTAGAGTATACAGAGTTCAGATTAAACCTGAACACTAGAGAATACAAAGGACAGATTAAATCTGAACACAGAGTATACAGAGTACACATTAAACCTGAACACTAGAGAATACAGAGTTCAGATTAAACCTGAACACTAGAGTATACAGAGTTCAGATTAAACCTGAACACTAGAGAATACAGAGTACACATTAAACCTGAACACTAGAGTATATAGAGTACAGATTAAACCTGAACACAGAGAATACAGAGTACACATTAAACTTGAACACTAGAGAATTCAGAGTTCAGATTAAACCTGAACAATAGAGTATACAGAGTACACATTAAACCTGAACATAAGAGAATACAGAGTACACATTAAACCTGAACACTAGAGTATACAGAGTTCAGATTAAACCTGAACAATAGAGTATACAGAGTACACATTAAACCTGAACATAAGAGAATACATTAAACCTGAACACTAGAGTATACAGAGTTCAGATTAAACCTGAACACTAGAGTATACAGATTTCAGATTAAACCCGAACACTAGAGAATACAGAGTACACATTAAACCTGAATCCAAAATTTAAAAGAGTATCGTTGAACGAAACTCCCGAGTTTCCTTTTTGGGGTCTTAACATTTTGTAGATTTGAATTAAGAGATTCTAAAAAATTGGAGAATATAAAAAATAATATTTCATTACATAAATATTGCCATTTACAAAACTGCCTAATCCCAATCGTGAAACCCGGGTTTTAAAACTGGTTTTCATAACGATACCCTGTCTTAAGTTTTGGGCTCTGAACACAGAGAATACAGAGTTCAGATTAAACCTGAACACTAGAGTATACAGAGTTCAGATTAAACCTGAACACTAGAGTATGCAGAGTTCAGATTAAACCTGAACACTAGAGAATACAGAGTTCAGATTAAACCTGAACAATAGAGTATACAGAGTACACATTTAACCTAAGCACTAGAGTATACAGAGTTCAGATTAAATCTGAACACTAGAGAATACAGATTACAGATTAAATCTGAACACTATAAAGAATACAGAGTACACATTAAACCTGAACACTAGAGAATACAGAGTACACATTAAAGCTAAACACTAGAGTATACAGAGTTCAGATTAAACCTGAACACTAGAGAATACAGAGTTCAGATTAAATCTGAACACTAGAGAATACAGATTACAGATTAAATCTGAACACTATAAAGAATACAGAGTAACATTAAACCTGAACACTAGAGAATACAGAGTACACATTAAACCTGAACACTAGAGTATACAGAGTTCAGATTAAACCTGAACACTAGAGAATACAGAGTACACATTAAACCTGAACACTAGAGAATACAGAGTACATATTAAACCTGAACACTAGAGAATACAGAGTACAAATTAAACCTGAACACTAGAGAATACAGAGTTCAGATTAAACCTGAACACTAGAGTATAAAGAGTTCAGATTAAACCTGAACACTAGAGAATACAGAGTACAAATTAAACCTGAACACTAGAATATTCAGAGTTCAGATTGAACCTAAACACAGAGTACAGATTAAACCTGAACACTAGAGAATACAGAGTACAAATTAAACCTGAACACTAGAGTATACAGAGTTCAGATTCGTTTCTCACCTTAGCTCCCTCCTTTAATAGTTTAGACGCAAATGCTCTTCCAAGCCCTTGTCCTGATCCAGTAATCACCGCTATTTTATCCTTTTAAAATATTGATAGATAATTAATGAGGTTTCTTTATGTTTATTTTGTTTAATTTATGAATCAATATATTTCACAGTTTTTACCTTGATCAGCATCTTTGATGAAAACAGGTCTACTGTCTACTCTGGACTGACTGAATGAAGTTTGAACACACAGCTGATAAGAGTAATTGTGTAGACAGGGGGTTATTCAATACGTAGGTTCTGGTTCTCTCATGCTCGATTTTATACAGGGCTGGAGTAAGAAATAGAAGGGAGATATAACTGACGCGGCCCGCCCTACCATATGATTATAAATGCTTTGCAGACGGTACTTCATTTGAAGAAATATTTGTCTGATGTACAATTACTGCGTATACAATTACCTATTCTAAATATTTCTTATACAAATGGAGTACCCGTCGCAAAGCATGTATAATCATATGGTAGGGAGAACCGCGTCAGTTATATCTCCCTTCTATTCCTTACTCCCTGATTCTATAACGCCAAAATACAGAGTTTCCTAATGAACATGAAAATTAAGGCATGAAAATAATCCTTTTTATTATTGTATGAAAATTTAAGATTCGAATTTTCGATTTATCTTGAAAAATGAGATATCGATGATTTCAGTTTTTAATAAAATAAAATTAAGAAAACTCTTATAGAGTTCTTTTTGGAGATACATAACTAAACCATCTTTAAACATTGAATTATTTGAAGTAGTAATTGTCAAATATTTATTTCTGTATAAAACAAGATTTACGCTGGAAATATTAAAACTATTAGAAATATTTCCAATATTCCTCATTATTCATCTTCAAATTGGCCAAGCCTGAGAAAACTTGAAATTTAAAATTTTGCTCATAATTTGAAATTATGCATTCTTCAGGCAACTTTATTAATTACGAAACATAATTAGAAGGAAAATATTTTCAACTTTAAAGGAATGTTGTAGGAAATATGGAATTAAATATTTTAAACCAGGTTTACACATTTTAATTTAAATGTTATAAGGTTCTGGGAAAACTGTTTCTATGTCAGGTTCTTGTAGAACTATGAGATTCTCTGAGGATTACTTCTAGTTTAGATTATTGATGGACTACTTCTATCATCTATGTCAGATTCTTTATGGACTACATCTATTATCTATGTCAGGTTCTTTGTGGACTACTTCTATCATCTATGTCAGGTTCTTGGTAGACTATTTCTATTATCAATGTCATGTTCTTGGTGGACTACTTCTATTATCTATGTCAGGTTCTTGGTGGACAACTTCTTTCATCTATGTCAGGTTCTTGGCAGACTACTTCTATTATCTATGTCAGGTTCTTGGTAGACTATTTCTATTATCAATGTCATGTTCTTGGTGGACTACTTCTATTATCTATGTCAGGTTCTTGGTGGACTACTTCTATCATCTATGTCAGGTTCTTGGTGGACTACTTCTACCATCTATGTCATGTTCTTGGCAGACTACTTCTATTATCTATGTCAGGTTCTTGGTGGACTACTTCTATCATCTATGTCATGTTCTTGGCAGACTACTTCTATTATCTATGTCAGGTTCTTGGTGGACTACTTCTATCATCTATGTCAGTTTCTTGGTGGACTACTTTTATCATCTATGTCAGGTTCTTTGTGGACTACTTCTATCATCTATGTCAGGTTCTTTTGTGGACTACTTCTATCATCTATGTCAGGATCTTGAAGAACAACAACGATGTATGCTTCTTGGATGATTACTTCTATGTTGTGTTTTTGGAGGAATGCTTCTATGTCGGTTTTTTTGGAGGACTAGTTCAATGAAAGGTTTTTGGGAGACTACTTCTATGTCACGTTCTTGGAGGTTTACTTCTATGTTCTTTGTTATAGGTTAAGTAAAAACTGATTCTATCGTAGGTTGTCATGGAACTCTTTAATGTCAAGTTAATGAAGATATGCTTCTATATTAGGTTATTAGAGATCTGCTCTTTTGCAAGGTTTTTAGGGGACTACTTCTTTGTTAAGTTCTGTGAGGACTGCTTCTATGTTAAGCTATGGGAAGGTGTTTTAATGGCAGGTTCTTTAAAAACTGCTTCTATGTTAAGTTCTCCAAGGGCTGCTTCTATGTCAGTTTTTACATTTCAACTACTATGTAAGTTTTTGAGGGATTATTTCTGAATCAGGTTCTGTCTAAATGAATTGAGTCTTTGCCACTAACTCTGATTTTCTAATCCCAATATCTTTGGAACCCAATGTCGTAAACCTTTCATATTTCAAACTTATACTATTTGATCTAACAAAAGTCATAGTTTGAAATGTCAAAGGTTTACGACGTTGGAATCCAAAGATATGGGGATTAGAAAATCAGAGTTTGTGGCAAAGACTCAATTCCTTTTTCTTCTATTTGTATCAGCATTCCCTCTTTTCCATATTTAAACAAATTTTTTGAAGGATTTAATAAATGAAACTATTGCATTATCCTGAAACACAAATTTAAATTCTGCAGATTTAGATTAATAAATTTAAATACATTTTCTCTGTTAACCCAGGGATCCGAACAAATTCTTTTGAAACATTGTTTTAGAATTCTAAATTGTCATTTTTATTTACATTTTCTTCCTTCGATATGTAATGCACCTGCTATAAGTAGATTATTTTCAGTCATTAAAATAGTTTCAAATTATGAAATTTATTCGAGGTCAGACTTTTTGTGTTGTCTATCCCAGGATCCAGCAATTATTCACACAAAAGTTTTAACCTCTGCATGATCTTAAATTCTGAATTACTGAAAAATTGACATCAAATAAAGCAGCCCTAACGGAATTGAGTTTTTGCCACAAACTCTGATTTTCTAACAAAATATCAAAGACCTTTGATATTTCAATCTATGAATCCTATTAAATCAAACAATCTTCTACCACCCTCAGAAGAGAGCTGACCTCTCTTACAGCAGTCCAAGCTTTACAGTTCAGTGGAGTGCTGCGTTTAGTTGCACATCTTGTATCCTACAGGGGAATAGTGAATCTACATAGAATAAAACAAGATTTTATCTTCAGCCTGGTGTAACTGAAAGAAGGGGTCTAATCCCTGATGGGTATACAATCCATGCACAATGATACCAGTTTTTTACTCTACCAGCTGTGAGGATTGGACTGCTGTGGAAGATTCCTCTCAATTGGGCTCTAGCGCAACAACTCCCCATTTTGCATAAAGAGTGCAGTTATGGGGTTTCCTTAAAATGCCCCTTAACTCGGAAAGAGTTTAACAGAAGGAACACAGGGAGCAATCCCCTATACCCTTCCTCCTACAAACCTCTTAATCTCTCTCCTACCTGCTCCACAACTCAATGTCACAAGAACTATTTGGAAAGGCGTCAAAGCGTAGAAACAATAAACAAGAAGAAAAAAGAAAATCAAGCAGGAAAATGAAAATAATGGAAGGGAATCTCAAAAGTCAAGCTGTACACTGTCGTATTTTCCTTTAGTGAATGTAGACAACATTAGGGAAGGGAAGGAGACGTCCCCCCCCCCCCCCCTTATAATTATTCTACCCTACGTAAAAATCCTAGAATAGAATCCAAGTTTGAAATATCAAAGGTTTACAACATCAGGTTGTAAAGATTTAGGATTTAGAAAATTTGAGGGTGGCAAAAACTCAATTCCGTTATTATTGTTAAAAAATGTTCGTTTATCATTAAAAGAATGTCTAAAAATGTGAATTCCTAAATAAACCCATAAACTTCAATATATTGTTGTAAATTATAATTATCTATTTTACCTCTATTGTTTATGGCCATATATTTAATTTGATTTGATTTGATTTCAAACCCCCGGGTTAAATAGGAAAAGTTAAAGTTTACAGTCCCTTTCATGACAAAAATATTTTTAGTTTTACATGGTTTAAATTTCGAAATATTATAAATGTATAATTAAGGTCTACAAAAAGTGTTGTTCGAGATTTAAAATTGGTTTAACGGTTGCAAGGCTGAATTATTGAATTATTGATTATCAATAGATTTATGTTTACCAGTGCAGTGTGCAGAAACTCTTCTTCTTGACATATTAAATGCAGCGTTTGTCTTTAAAACTTTTGTGCGAAAAAGTAGTTGAAAAGTAAACAGAGATAAAAATCAACACACTCCCCCCCCCCCCCACCAGCTCGCATTGTCTTGGCGGCTGTGCATCAAGCCACCTTTACAAAGAATTCATATTGAAAAACTAGGAAATCTCATTCATTAAAGTTTTAAGAGTATCGTTTTTAATCGGACATTTCACTCAATAAATGTACGGTCAACTATCAAGATAGATTTAAATATGATGACATCGTACAATAAAAAGCTGTACGCATGAGTCTCCAAATTAAATAAAACCGATCCTTTTGTAAATGATTAACAGTACATATATTGTACGCTTTAAACGTTGATTGAGATATCATCGTTTTTCTGTCTAAGTAACATGCTGCTGTGACTCTTATAGAGTGGAGATGAGCTACAACATGGCCAAGATTTTACACATTCCAGATATCTACTTAAAACCAGTCAGGAGGAAGAGTTTTTACTTAAAACTTGAAACTGTGTAAATTGTTTGGCTATGCTTTAGGCTCAATTTTCATTATTACACCATCAACATAAATACTGATGAAATCAAAACGTGTTCCATGGTTCACCGTCCTAATAAAATAAAAGTTTTTTATAAAAATTTATTATTTTAAATATTTAAAAACAATTAAGTCTCCTGCTACAGGCGAGACGGGTTAAATAAGCTAATCTAATCTTGAACTAAGGTTTAATAATACAAGAAATGAATGGCAATATAGTTTTCCTGATTTCTGAACACAGTGCAATACATAGTTTTACAATTAAGCTCAGATAATCTGGTTTTCTTGTTCAGGGGCTAGGTTAGGTTCAATCAAATATAGGTTCAGAGAAAATTTACACTACAAGAATTATTTCAAAAATACATTCTACAAGATCTAAAATCTAGTGTCCGAGAAATTATTTTCCGCTTTTGAAGGTTTTTTTAAAAAGCACTTATCTAAATCCTTGTTATATATTTTAATCCTTGTTACATATTTTAATCAAAAGTTTCTGGATTTTATTTCATTAAAACATTCAAGGGTTAAAAATCATTGAATAAAAACCGTGATTCAAGTTTCTTTAAAAATTTGAAAACATGATTCCTTTATAAAGGATTAACCGAATTTACTCTCCATTAAAACCAACTATTTATTCGGTCCGAGTACTGCAGATCACTGCAGATCGCACCAAAGGTTTAGTTTAGGGTGGAATATTGTATCTTAAATCAGATGTAAACTACGCTGATAAGGTTTGACTGAACCCTTTCTTGTCCCTGAACAAAATTGCATTGAATAAAATGGAATGTGAGTTCTAGGTTTAGGTTTAGGTTTATCCTGAGTGTTAAATTACAAAATAAAAACGAAGTTAATAAAAATGTTAAATAAAACGAACTCGGTCTGAATATTAAATAATTTTATAATATTGTTTCTGGTCTGGAGGTTACATTTACATTTTCAATTTAACATTTAACAATTAGCATTTTAAAAATCTGCAGATTTAAAATCATTTTTTTCTGAATGTTGAGGAATATTTGATATGTAAACTATAGAGATAATATATGTACAATGTACATCCGAATTGGTACGGTACAACGTTTAGGTTTTTTCTCAGGGTACGTTTTGTAATATATTTAGTACTGGCTAGATCTGGGCGGGTTGTATTTAGCGTGAATAGGAATGGGTGGGTTGCCTAGAAAAATGCCAAGGTTTAAAACCATTTCTCTGTAGAACAATGTATTTAGATATCATTATCCCACTCAAGTCGGTGACGAGTTGGAGCATCTTCAACTCCATCATCGTCATCATCGTCGTCATCCGAGGTGTCGTCAGCGTACATGTCGTCGTCGGACGAATCCTCAAGATCTGACTCGGTTGGTCTTAAACCACCCATGGCTTGACACTCAGATTCCTAGAACAAGAAATTCATAACTATGAATTTGTTAAAATGTAAAGACCCCCTTTTCTTTTGACTATCTTATGTAGCTATACATATAGATGGGTTAATATGGTCAACAATAGTGCAGCAAAAAATAAAAAATACTGCCGTTTTGTCTGAATTGTATAAATATTAAATTTTTATCTCAAAACTAGAGAATCAATTTAAAATGAACATACAGTCCCTTTATATAAAACCGATAAACCCAGAAAGTATCGAGGAGTAAAGAACCTGGAATAGATTTAAATATAACTCAAGGTTTAAAGCTTAGTAGGCACAGAAATCTTCAAAGAAAAGATTTTCTCGTGAAATAGGTGATACCCTTCTCTCTATAAACACTCCTGTTCTGGAGAACCGAATTTCATAATCCCACCCCCCTCTATAAACACTCCTGTTCTAGAGAACCGCATTTCATAATTCCCCCTCTGTGAACACTCCTCTTTTCTGAAGTACCGCATTTCATAACCCCCTCTGATTCTACCAGTTCTATTTTTAAATACGAGAAAAATAAATATTTATAAAATTGTCTTTTTTTACATTTAAAGTTTTCTAAGGATAGCATTTATATAACATAGTATTCTCGGTTTGTCTGTTTGCTTATCTTTGTATTTCGAACATAACTCATTAGCCCCTGAACCTATTTTTTCAAATTTTAATTATGAATCTCGGCAGAACACAGAAATGTTCTTAGCTTAGTTCAAAACTTTAAAGTTGAGAAGGTTTATAGGTAGAGTTCAGTTTCCAGACATTGCTAGGTTTCCAAGCTAGTAATTATAAAGGAAATGGGTCTTTGTCACAAACTCAAAGTTTCTAATCCATATATCTTTGCAATTTGATTGTGTAATCTTTTGATAATTCAAACTTAAACTATTTGATCTAACAGAAATCATATTTTTGAAATATCTAAAGTCTATGACATTGGGTTAAGTAGATATAGGGATTAGAAAATCAGAGTTCGTGACACAATTTTTTTTTTTTTTTAAACCATTTCCAAATTTTAAATAGAGATATCCAACCCGTACTTAGCTTTGATTTTGTGTGTTTAATAAACCCTGAGAAGATGGAAAATTTCAAGTAATTAATCAACAGACGAGATCTCGGAGCTTAAATAAATATTACCTCTAGAGGATTGACTGTAATATTCAGCGCTGTATCATCCCAGGCCATTTCGACTTCGGCCTCGCACTCGCTGGATCGTCTGTGCGCTGCGCGCAATCGGAGCACGCCAACTCCGAGCACAGTTATCAACAAGCACACGCACACAGCAACAACAACAACTACTGCGTGTCCTAGGGAATAAAATGATATAAAAAGTATAAAATTCGTGACTAAAAGAAATTAATTTAGTTGACAGATTTTCGTGAAGATTAAAACACAAGTGTATTCAGGTATTCCCAGAGTTACAACTTCAAGGGTTTCTTTCCAGACTTTCCGAACATTTTTCATCGTTAGCGTCATTACATTCCTTTAGTGAGAAACTTTTCTCTTTTAAAAACCTATTCTTGATTGATTCCAACATTGGAAAATACTTCTCTCAGTAACCAAATTCCAAGAGAAAATCCTCGTATGAACCTACAGGGTGTCCCACGAAACATGACAGTATGCAGGACGACTTGAATGTCGTCTTGATTTTTCATATAATTTGCTGCGTTTATTTGTCAACCTAATTTTAGAAGTAATTATTTCTATAGATAATAATCACAAAATTTCCCTTGTCCTGCCATTTCCAAAATGTGGTCTCTTTCAATATTGCCCGAGATATGAAGAATTTCGTTCAGATTTCGACAATTTTGCTTTTATTTAACAAAATTGAAATCTGAACCAAACTCTTTATATCTCCGGTAATATTGAAATCACAAAAAACGCAGACCACTTTTTGGAAATGCAGGGCTAGGAGAATTATGTGATAATTGTTTCAAGAATCATGCACGTTAAAGTAGATAGAAGACTAAATGTCACAAATAAATTCAAATACCAAAGACGACTTTCAAGTCGTCTTGCTATTGTCATGTTTCGTGGGACACCCTGTATGAAACCCAAACCCCGGCATATAATGAAATCTGAAAAATATTAAGAAATAAAAAGCTTAGATTCTTAATAAATAATGGTAATTAACTTATGTAGCATAAAAAGAATAAAAAGAGTTAAACAATATAATTGTTCATTAAATAATGTTGGATTGAAATCGAGGTAGAAAAAGTAGCGTGAAAGTTGACAACGAGCAAGTGTTTTTTTTGAACACGTAAAAAATCTTAGACTTTTCTTTTTTCTTTTTTTTTAAACTATATATTTTTTTAAGCCGCAAAAGGAAATTTTTATGTTAAAATAGTACATTGTTTACTTTACTATTTACTATTTACTTTCTAAAGAACCATCTTAAACATCTCCTAAGAGACTCTTTTATTGGTTCTACGTTTTATGGACTTGGCTAACTTTTAAATGTTCCCATTTTAATGACTTTCAACAATGGCTGAAGAGATTTCTTTCAAATGTTCTTTTAGATTTAACAGAAAATAAAGGACGACATTTCGGGAGAATCTGCATGTATATGTGCACTGTGCAGTAAACAAGATTTCAAATAAAAAAGAATAGATTTTTGTTGTAACAAAACAGTATTTGTGTTTGTTCTAGGATAGAATAGTTGGCTTAGGTCTAGGATAGAATAGTTGGGTTTGGTTTGGGTAGAATGATTGGGTTTGATCTAGGATAGAATAGTTGGGTTTGGTCTAGGATAAAATAGTTGGGTTTGGTCAAGAATGTAATGCAAGGAAAGTTAATTGCAGTTGCGTATACTCTGCGTATATATTGAAACCAGTTCTCTCTGGGCGGACTTTGTAAATAAGAATCGATGCATCAGTGTTCGTTTAGTATCCGAGGAGGTTAAAAGCATTGAATTTTGATAATTTTGATAATTCACATAATAGTTTCCTATGACCAAGATATTCCATTGATTATTTATGTGAAAGATGGATCCCATGTCAGGCTTCACTTGAGTTTGGTCTAGGATAGAATAGTTGTGTTTGATCTAGGATAGAATAGTTGAGTTGGGTTTAGGATAGAATAGTTGTGTTTGATCTAGGATAGAACAGTTGGCTTTGGTCTGGGATAGAATAGTTGGGTTTGGTCTAGGATAGAATAGTTATTTTTGATCTATAGGATGGAATAGTTGGGTTTGGTTTAGGATAGAATAGTTGTGTTTGATCTAGGATAGAACAGTTGGCTTTGGTCTAGGATAGAATAGTTGTGTTTGATCTAGGAAAGAATAATTTTTCTTTTAGGATATTAAAGTCAAGGATTCAATATTTATGTTTGGTTAAGGAACCTTGAGGTATAACTAGTACCTTGAGCTTGTCCTGTGAGAGAGATATATTCCCTAGAAGATGAGATAAACCTAGCTGAAGAAACCTCCGCTCCATGCTGGGAGATCTGGTGATGAGCAGGACGAACAGGTCCCAGGGTCTCAGGGTTTACTGGAGGATGCACTACACTCACCTATTAACATTTATCATCAAAAGTTTGTAAACAATTGTTGTAAATAAACTTTTGTTTGTGTTATTTATTTTCAGTTTTGTTTATCCAACTTCACTTGAAGATAAAGAAAACGGTAGAGTTGACAGAGATAAGAGGATTTTATTATATCCTGGTTGATAGATTGCTAGATGGGAAGAATAATTATCATGTACAAAGAGAGAATATAGAGAATAGAGAGGTAGCCTAGGGTATTCATAGATTAATATTATTCCGTGGGGTTCAATTCACTTTAAATTAATATACAGAATATTGAATAGGAATGTGTTTGCCATTAGAAAACATACATTTTGTATTATAAGAAAAAATGGTTCTAAGCTTTTCATTAAACTTTTTTTTTATGTTTAGTAAATTAGTAATATTTACCGTTTGTACATACTCGTTGCTGGTAAACCTCTGGTTGAGCTCGGAGCAGACTAGTTTAAACTGACGGTTCAGGTAGTAAGCAGGCTTCTGGTTAGAATAGATAACTTGTCTTAGAACCTGCTCATAGTTATAGATCATATCTGCACCCCTTATATCCGCTCCTTCTTCTCCAACCTTTCCAACTATATTCAGACTGTTCAGCATGGGCTGAGGAAGGAGTATCTTCTCATGATCAGGGTTTAAAGGTGGGAAAACAATGATGGAACATCTGTCCACTTTGGTATCCGATCCGTAGTCAGGTTCGATCTCATCCTCAACTTTGGAGACACTGATGCTTAGATCTTCGAATATTCTGACACCTTTCTTAAAGTCCTCATAACCTCGTGATTTATTCTCCGTGGCGCTGAGACTAATGGTGGGTTGAGGAACAGGGAGCACCAGGATTCTAGAGACCGAGAGCGGAACTTCTCTCTTGGATCCGTCTTGACATGTTATAGTGGTTGTAAGCTCCATCCTTCTTCTACCTGGAGCTGGGAACTCACGAGTATTCAGATACGCAACCTGACGAACCAATTCTTCCATATTCTTAGAATCCTTTCCATCGATGGTGACCTGACTTCCATGACTGTTCGTGATCATCTCCATCCCAGGATCCAGAAGATTAGTTGCTGGTAGCTGTAAGGATTCACTGCATTGAACAAGACATTTCAAAACCTCGGAGTGTTCCTTTTTCCCTGGTAGAACAGCAAGACCTGCAAGATCTCCTTTCATCAAGTGTCTCATCTTCATATCAGATCCATGCCAGCAACCTCCAACGGTAAACGTGGTCTTCAGGTCTGAAGCAGGATGCAGTGGCCAGTCATCAATTATCTCTGGGTTGTTTGGCTCCGGTTGCCAAACCTCTCCGTCCAGAGTAAGCTCTACTCCGTCAGTGTTCACACTTGCAGCGTAATGATGCCATTTATCATCGCAAACCTGGGGCAGAGACCATCTCCACTCCGCCGGCTTAAATACATTTCTTTCCGCCTCCACGTATTCGCGGCGGAACAACAAAACCAGTTTACAGTTCCTGACAAACAGAGCGAGATGATGTCGGTTCTTACGATGATCATCGGCAAGACAAACTATATGTTCTTTGCTGTGCTTATCCATATTCTTAGATCCATGTCTCATCCAGGTGTAAACTGTAAACTCTGATCCCAGAGAATGTGGTAGAACCTGCTCCGGAATTGTTGCAGCGGAGTTTCCATCGAAATGATAAACAGGATTAACCTCACGTCCTTTGTCAGTTTTGAGCTGGTCAACCCACTTAGCTTCAGATTCCGCTGGGAGTAGATCTACAGCACTACTACTGGATCCACACATCTTCCTCTGACTGGCTAAACTGTAAGTGTCTCTGTCACATCCTACACCAACATGGTCGGTGTGAAGGGTGAGAGATGTTTCTATCCTGGCAGGTTGACAGACAGCAGGGCATAGCTGGAGTTTAGCTGCTGGGAATACAGGCTGAGGACCTGTTCCTGGGATATACGTCATACTCGTGGATACATCTGAAATAATATACATCAGCCTTTCTCCCGGTCAGGAATATATTATAGATATTGGAGATAGAGGGAACCTACTCTAGGTACCAGATTATACAGAGTTATATTTCACACAGCTTGTGATATCTCAAGTTTAAAATCAATTTTGTATAAAATCTAATAAAACGTCAGTAAAATATCAGAAATCGATATTATTTCTATTTCAATTTAGAAAAAGGTAAGAAAACATTGCCATCATATCAATCAAATTTTAAAATTTCTGTAAATTGATAAATAAAGAAAGGTTACAAACCTGTCCAAGAAGTTATACACTTCGGTAATACGTTGATCGTAACTAGAACAGAACTTGATTCCTTCCCTCCACAATCTCGAGCTATCACACTGAGAACATGTATTCTAGACTCTTGGGAGTAGAGCGGAACTGTGTTCCTGATCACACCATGATCGTTTATCTCGAAAGGTTGCTCTGGGCTAGAGATCGTGTAACCGCATATAGAACCAAAGGTCGGAGAGCAATCCTTATCCTTGGCAGAGACGGAGATAATGTTGTCGATTAACTCTCCTTCTGGAACCTGAACACTGTACTCCTCCTCTCTCCACTCAGGTAGATACTCGTTCACGTCCCTTACAGAGATATGAACCTCGACACTAAAATATAATATTTACATAAATCTCTCCACCCTCGCTTCATATTAAACCAAGTTAGCAAGTTGGGAAATAAAATCACACTTTTCGTCTCCAAAGACTTATCGTTCAATCCTGTCAGAAACATTTCAAGTTTTGTAAAGTAATCTATTCACCTGTCAGACACTTCCCCTGTACAGGATACTGCTACCAGACTCATTTTATAGCTTCGCTTGGTTTCACAATCTAGAGGTTGTCTCACCTTCATCTCCGCTCTTCCATCCACTTGATCCAGCATAAACACCTTCAAGTAAACAAATATATAGAAACACAAACAGATCAAGCGTCCATTAATCCAAAGGTAAAAACACTGAGAATAGCATGGTCATTTAAAAAACAAACAGAAGAAAAACACAGAAAACGAAACCTCATTCTACCATAGATTTAGAAATTATGATAAAAAATAGAAAAATAGAAAGAAGAAAGCATTATACAGATGTAATGGATTTTTATAAAATAAACCAATAAGAAAGTACAAAGCTGCTATACTAAAGTACAACAAAAATATTTATATTTTGATGGTTCAAATAAGGACTTGGTACACTCTGTAAAAAAATGATAAATATGTATTTGTACTATGTATGTATTGTATTATAATGTATGTATTAGAAGTATACATTATTAAGGAACAGATTAGTCTTCTCATTATATGATTAGTAGGCCCGTCCTACTCACTGCTCACTGCTCAGGGTTAGCTTCAGTATTGGTAATATTGTACATATTATGTAAATGACTTAAAACTTTATTTTTGAATTTTATATTGGAAACCCTGACTCAGCTTACGCACTGAGAAATTTTATTATCTTATTATTATTTTATTTATTATTTTTACCAATTTGTTTGCTCATCCAAAAATATAATTTCTTTAAAATATCATATTGAATTTTTACAAAAATTTCACTTTAGTTTTAAAAAAAAATCAGTCATCGTCTTTTTATTTTTACCCAGACCCACGAAGGACGAACCTTCATAGACGACTGTAAGAATTTATTAAGTCCTTTTTTACATTGATTTTTTGCCAAATAATTTCGTACAAAAAAAAGATTGAATTTAATACCAAAGACACTACATTCATGAACATTCAAGAAATTCAAAAATAGAAAAGACGACATTTTTAATAAAAAGAGGGTTGGGATTGTCAGTTTAGTATAGACCCTTGATATGATTAAAGTTTGAAAGGAATATCATCAATTTGAAATTTCTCTTTTTACGATGAAAAATATTTAAAAATGAGAAGAATTTATTGGAAAATTTGGAAAATCCTAAAACAATGAACAAATTTTAAATACATCTTTTCTGTAAATAGATAATTCAGTAGATCGTAGATACACTTTAATCTATCGATACATCTTTTCTGTAAATATAGATAATTTTGATAAAACTAGTTGAGGGAGGGATTTATACGGCCTGTTGTGAATAAAACTAAAACTATGAAAGCAGGAAAATAAATGTTCTGAAAACAATTAATTGATAAAGTTTGAAAACTTTTAGACTTCTCATAATTCTTTAATTGGGGATAAAACTCTAAACAGGTCTCAAAAAGTTCAGTGTTTTTACATTTTATCTATCTGCGATTTAGCAAAGGAATTGCGTCTTCACCACAAACTCTGATTTTCTTATCCCTATATCTTTGCAACCCAACATCGTAGACCTTAGATATTTCAAACTACGAATGCTGTTAGATCAAATAATCTAAGATTGAAATATCGAATGTTTACTCCATCAGGATGCAAAGATTTATAAATTGGAACATTTGAGTTTGTGGCAAAGACATAAACTTCTTTTCAATAATTTTTTTGTAAACAACAAAATTACTGATTTCGTAATTATTTCATTATCATGTCTCATTAAACATAACTTCAAAACGTGGGCAAAAATGGGTTTACTTTCTCCATTCTCCAAATATTAACCAATGTTAGAATGGGGTCTCCGCCCCCCCCCTCCCTACTCCCATCTTGATCATAAGTAAAACGATGATTTTATGCCACATCACGCTCTAAAACTATCCAGCTTTGAACCCAGACATTCCTTTATTTATTAAAAAAAGGAGGGGATCAAGTATCTGCAATTAAACGATGGTTGGTCAAAATTAAATTTTTGTAAATATTACAAATGAAAGATTGGTTAATCTCCCCACAATAAGAAAATCAATTTTATCCTGCATATTTTCTCAGCTCAGGATATTTAAAAAAAGAATATTTGCAAACTATTTGTTTTTGATCCCTTATTGGTTTATGAATGTCTGTCGTGTAGAACAAAGGCGAGTTTAAAGGGACTGTAAGCGTAATTTCAAGTGACAAATCATGAAAAGATGGCAATGCCCAACTCAAAACGACACCCTTAAAACATTAATCTGAGCTAAAAACTTTAGAATGGGATATCCTTAATCCCGATCGGTAAATTAATCTGGAGATTGAAAATGAGAGGAGAACAAGCATTATTTAATCTGGAGATTAGGAAAAAGAGTGGATCAAGCATTAATCCCGATATCCACTATTCAAAAGTTCCCAGCTCCGATTAAAAAAGTGGAAGATACTGTCGTTTTCCTCACCAGAACTTGTACATTGCTTCTTATAAGTAAGAAATGCGCAAGTCACGTTTACAGAGAAACCGCAAATGAAAATGAACAGTTTAATAAAACAAAAAACATGGATATCTAATACATACTTAATCAACCAAAGGTTTCAAGGGTACTGTTGTAATCTTTGCGTGGAAGGTTACATGAAATTACCCTTACAACAGTTCCTTTAAATTCGCCCCTGAGTTCCCGGGACTATCTGTAGTTGTCAGGGCTATTGTTCTTCTAGAGCTAAAATTGTATTTATCTTGTAAAAACTTTCCTGTTTTGTAAGTTTTGTAAATAAATACGTTTACTTTCTAAATTAGCTTAGAGCCTTTCTTAAATAATAAATAAGTTAGTTGACTACAGTGTGGCTGCAAACTGCATTATATCCTGTAGAAAAACAATGGATACCTCAAAAGGAAGTTTTTCGTTATAACTAGCACTGATCCTGTACCCACAGATGGGTCCATTCTCAGTTCTCAGCTCTGGAGATAATTCAACCTTTCCTCCTTTCTCGCTCACCGTTCCTTCATAGCTACCAACCACGCTCAGGACAGGAACTAAAACAAAAAAAGTTAGATTAATTTTTTATTCAATGTTTTCATTTGATATAAATGGTTTTTGTTTATTTTTGCAACTTTTTAATAGTTATTGCTTGTTCTTTAGTTGCAAAAGTTTATAATAAAATTCACTCCACAAATGCAAACAATGTTCCAAGTATACACAATTAGAAGAAAATTTTGTTCGTAAAATTGAAATACGAAAGCAACGAAAAATAACAAATATCATCATGTTTGAAGTTGTGATCAACATGATTTTAAGTTCTTAATTTTAAACAAAACGTTCGCAATTTAGAGATATATGCTTCCGGTAAGTTCAATAAAACGAACAAAATGTTCGGATTTCTTCAAACAGATTAAATTATTGTGCGTTATAGTTAAATATAAATCATAATACTTTAACTCAAATTTTCCAATCCAATCTTTGCAACCTGATGGTGAAAACCTTTGATATTACAATCTTAATATGTATTTGCTCTAATAAAATGTAAAAGGGCTTTCTACATTGGGTTGCAAAGATATGGGGATTAGAAAATCAGAGTTTGTGGCAAAGACTAAATTTTTTTGTTACATAGAAAAAATTTTTGTTTTTATTACGTGACTTTTAGTTATAGCCTTCAGTCAGATGCAACTGCAAGGGAAAGAGTTGGTTTTATAAGGTTTCTCCACCATTAATACATCAGTACATTCATGTTTCCACTTTCCAGTACACACAATGGCGGTTTTATTATTATTTTGTTGAAATCCTTGAAAAGGTAGTCCCACTGCTTTATTAAATCCTTCCGACTTTCTTCTATCAGTTTGCAGGAAAGAGTTATACATTCTACACTTAATCTTATTGAAAAGTGAGTGAACAATGTGATATTCTGTTAAATTAAATTGTGGCTAAAAACGTCCCTTTTATGATATCAGGGATAGAGTATACTGCATATAGTTTCTATCGTTACTAAAACGTTACGTTTTTGTCTAATTCTAGAGTGCAGAGGAGGTCTGTAAAGGCATGAAATTGTAATATATCGCATATATGGAAGTTTAAAGGTTTAAAACAATCCACTTTAAATATTACTTTGGACATCTGCAAAATTATATCTAGAAGGCCACAGAAAAGAATATACCAGGACTAGTCCAGTCTATACCAGGACAAGACCAGACTACACTAGGACAAGATTATGCATATAAGGACCAGAATATACCAGGACTAGACCAGACTACATAGGACAAGATTATGCATACGAGATACAGAATTTACTAAGACAATCTTCCCCATTCTAATCAATAGGTACTGATTCAAGGAAAACAGAAAGCAATAAAACCCCCTCCCCTCCGTCGTTTACCACTACCTGGATCAAGATGGATCCAAAAAACTAAAAATAAGGGAAAAACTTTTTTCAGCATAATTCAGTAATATATTACCTTGGTTTAGAACTTTCTAATCCATCACAATTAATTTTAAATCACCCTCCATTTTTTTCCAAACAGTACCCTTCAAACCTTCGTCTAAGTATTTAATGATGAAGATATTCTTGTTTTTCTATTTAAGAATTGATCATTTTCAATTGTGGGTTCTCAATAACAATGACTCGCAGTTTTATCCAGAGAGAGAGAGACAAAACGATTGAAAAACGACGATATCTTCCTCATTGTTGCTCAGATAAAGGTTAAAAGGCACCGTTGTGAATCAGCCATGCAAGATAGGGGTTACTTGAATTTGCGTTGACAGTCCCTTTAAGGATACATCAATCTACCTTACTTTAATTAAATATGCCTTGATGCATGATATGTTGATCCTTGATATATTGATCTAATATATCCTGATCTGTTTATTTACCTACCCTCTAGTGTCTTGTTTTGACAGGAAGTATCCAGGTAGATCCATCTCCCATCTCTATTTATATTTACTCAGTTCTATTCCTCCGAAACCAAACCTTGTTTCTTCACATTGTTCAGATTTATATTAAGTTGAGATATGAAAGAATCTTTGAAGAAAATGAATAAATCTCTATTCCAATTCCAATTCGTCTGGCTGTGAATATAAGATAGCTCCTAATCCTTTCTTTTCTTATATATAAAATCTGTTCCATTTTTCAGAGAATTTTACTTCTTTGAGATTCATTTATCCTTGGCTTACTCCTTGATTTTCTTGGTAAGATCTGTATAATAATTAAAACTGATGCAGGGAGAGGAAGATGGGAGATGTGCTAAACTTTTTGGTAAATATTTATGTTAAACAAAGTTTTAAGTTTGCCTAGTTTAAATCTGGCTAATCATCTACCTACACATTACTACCCTAGGATTCGTTTTATATTTAAGTTTTTCACATCAGCTAATTATACAATATTTGCATAGTTTAAAAAAAGTTTTAAAAAAGTTACTGATGATAAACCTGTAGGATATATAAGGAACCTACTTTAGAAACCTGCAGAATATGCAGGTAACTACATGATAAACCTACATGATAAAACCTGTAGATTATATAAGAAACCTACATGATAAAACCTGTAGATTAAATAAGAAACCTACATGATAAAACCTGTAGATTATATAAGAAATCTACATGATAAAACCTGTAGATTATACAAGGAATCTACATGATAAACCTGTAGATTATATAAGGAATCTACATGATTAAACCTGTAGATTATATAAGAAATCTACCTGATAAACCTGTAGATTATATAAGGAACCTACTTTAGAAACCTCCAGAATATGCAGGTAACTACATGATAAACCTGTACAATATATAAAGAATCTACATGATAAACTTGTAGGATATATAAGAAACCTACTTTAGAAACCTGCAGAATATGCAGGTAACTACATGATAAACCTGTACAATATATAAGGAACCTACATGATAAACTTGTAGGATATATAAGAAACCTACTTTAGAAACCTGTATATTATATAAGAAACCTACATGATAAAACCTGTAGATTACATAAGAAATCTACATGATAAACCTGTAGATTATATAAGAAATCTACATGATAAACCTGTAGATTATATAAGAAATCTACATGATAAACCTGTAAAATAACAGGCTACTACTCTCTGGGTTAAAAGAGTTGGATGAGTAATGTTTATTGAATACTCTAGATATAACCTAGAACCCGGAGCTACCGTATTTGTATTCAACCAGATCTACATAATACCTTTCTTACTTCAAATATACCACCTTCACTAGCAAATACAAAAGGTTGGCTTTGAGGTGGAGGGGGGGGGCGTTGGGATAATACAAAAAGATTTAGAGTCTCAAAAAAGAGATTGTAAAGAAAGGGAAAATTCGTCAGAATATGATTTAAGCAGATTTAATTAAACTAATGAAAAATAATGAAGAAAATACGAAATGAAAATGAGTTTAGACAAAAAAAATCGTTCTAAAGGGAAAAAAAGAACGAAATAGAATTTGACAGGAAAATAGATTGAAACAGAAATTACTTTGACAGGAAAATAGATTAACATAAAATGAATTGAGCAAAAGGTTGAATAGGAAGTCTTATTCAAAATAATCAAAACAGCCAAGCGCTATTTTCCACCTAATTGCTTTACACTTGTACTGTTAATATAATTATCAATTTGTAATTGTAAACTCGTTCTTTACACAGATACATGTATTTTAGCAATAAACTTTATCTTATCTTAAACAGAAAAATAGATTAAAAAGGAAAATAGATTGAACAAAAAATTGAATAGACAGACAAATAGATTGGACAGGGGTAGGACCGAGAGAAGGATAAAAATGATAAACTAAAGAGTGTAGAATGGTTGGTAGTCACGAACTCTGAACAGCATGTTTAATTATAATCTTGGATCAACCCACCACGCAGATGTTCTGAAGGAAAAAATATACTTTAAGGTCTCCAGGGACCGAAATAATGAATTGGAACTGCCTACCGCCGCCGTTTCAAATTTAAATCCTTTCTTACTCTCAACTTTGAATCGTTGGTTTAAATTTTAACCGGCAGTATAGGTAGTTTGGGGACGTAGTTCAAATTCATTCCTGGGTCATACATTTTAAACCAGAATGAATACAAATTAAACCATGGTGGTAGTGAAGGCAGAACAATTTAGCGTTTAAACGCGTATTTTGAATAAAGGATTTGTTTTACTAGGGGAAGCATAGAAAAATGGCGTAAATGGGGTGATGGCTGATGAATCCATTGAATACAAATAAATGTGTAATGTAAAAAAAAATTTACTCATTCTGAAAAATTCTATTTACCTTTTGCCGAAATATGTAAATATCTATCTATCTGATTATTTATCACGTTACACGAGGCTAGAATCCATATTTGTAGTTTAGTCCGTGTTCCTTAATGAACTGAAACTTAGATCTTATCATTTGGAACTTTGAGGAAGGTAGAGTTCACAATTCTCTATATTGAGGTTAATTTTCATGATCATCCTGTAGGTTACGTATGCCTACAGACTCAATCATTTTTATGAAAATTTTCATGCTTCTGTACAAGGCACACACTACACATTTATTTTTAAATAATTTTTGTATTCAATGTCATATTCATTTTCATAGTCTTTTTCACTTTTAATTCATATTTTTTTTTCAAGCATAACCATCCCAATATCGTTCAGAATATACATTTCTGCATAAATACCAGAAATAAAAATACTACCATTAAACTTCGCCCCTATCTTGTATGAAAAATTGAAGTTAAAGTTTAAAACTTATTTAAAGTATTTCTACTCCTCTAGAGCATGGTATATAGAGCAACTTCGGAAAGCTTCATAAATCAAACCTTCCGAACTGTTGAAGAAATTGGAAGATTTTAAAGTTTAATGGAACCTTGATTACAGGGTTTAGTTAAAAGTTTGTTAACATTCTCCAGGTGTATAGTTGAGTTGAACTGAGAGGTGTTTTAAGTTTGTTCTGAGTTTTAGAGAAGTCCCGCTGAGGAATGAAAATAAGTTGATAACAGTGAGTTATTTGTGGATATTTCATGTTTCTTTACTTTTTCCGCATTCATATCGACGAAGAAATATAATCTGCTTTACAATACCTACAATGAATAAATAAATATTAGCTTTGTAAGTATATATATATATATATATAGAAAGAGTAGAATATTCCCTCCTGGTCCTGTATTCTACTCCTGGTCCTGTATTCTACTCCTGATCCTGTATTCTACTCCTAGTCCTGTATTCTACTCCTTTTCCTGTATTCTACTCCTGGTCCTATATTCTACTCCTGGTCCTGTATTTTACTCCTGGTCCTGTATTTTACTCCTGGTCCTGTATTTTACTCCTGGTCCTGTATTTTACTCCTGGTCCTGTATTTTACTCCTGGTCCTGTATTTTACTCCTGGTCCTGTATTTTACTCCTGGTCCTGTATTTTACTCCTGGTCCTGTATTCTACTCCTAGTCCGATGTTTTGCTCCTAATTGTTATTCTAGAAGAAAGGTATATGCTTGATGAGCATTGAGTAAAGCTAATTCTCTCCGAATGAATATTCTCAAGGTATACTGTTATATACACAGAACTGAAGTAGGTCGAGATAGTTAGGAGTAATCAGTATATCACTCGGATTCCTGTGAAATATTTAGCTCAGGTTTGAAAATATTCGTGATTTTCAACTCTCCAGTAGGATTAGTGCGACATGGGCTCCAACAGCCTGAATGTGATACCAGCATAAGGCTCAATTAAGAGGAAAAGAAAAATCAAAAACTAAAAACATAATATAAAGCTGGTTGGGGCAACTCGGGGGCGGGGGGGGGGGGATGAACATGTTTTCTTTTGAAATTCTGCACCCTAATGATCATATAAAACTCCCACATACACTAAGATTCTTAGACATTAGCAGAGTTGATTCTGTTTTCCATTGTACATATTAATTTATATCTCATTTAGAAAGATTCTTGTGGCTTTTTAAAGACATCGCTCTGTTTTCGACCCAATACATAAAAATAAGATTCAAACTTATAATAAATGTTTATAAAATGTGTAAATGTTTTTATAAAGAGCTTTACTTGCATAACCCCATGAAACTGTATTTTCGAAGTGCTGAAAAGTCGCAAACAAAAACATGAATCTTGACCGTAGGTATTCAAGTTTTAACAGGTATTAACGTGTTTTTTGCAAGGTCGCCAGATCTTTATTTACTTTTTATAATACAATCATTTATCATGATTTATACAACATTCTTTCAAACGACTTTATTTTATGTTCAGTGAGCCTTAACTTTCGAACGAGTTTTTCTCCCTACAGTGTAGAGTTTTAATTTGTATACCTTATATGTTAGGCTTCACGTTTTAAATATTATAGAAAATGTAGTTAAATGGTTTTGAATGAAATATCAGAAAGTTTAAAAGTGTATTCCTATACAAGCCGGTCCCAGACACACTTAGCTTTAACTATAGTTTTGAGTAAACTACGATGAATCAAGTACCCGATTCGTTAAACATTTTCTAGCTGCGATTTCCCAGGCTAGCTAGGCTAGGAAGTCACAGCTAAAGCTATAGCTAGAAAATGTCTAACGAATCGGACAAAGGTGAGTCAGATGTTCTGATTTACTGACATCTAGGACATATTTTTTATCCATGATGAAGAAAAAATATTTATTGAGGAAAGGTCAACTTTTGAGAATTTCCGATTACGTAAATTCTAAATATACTGCATATAGTTTCTATCGTTACTAAAACGTTACGTTTTTGTCTAATTCTAGAGTGCAGAGGAGGTCTGTAAAGGCATGAAATTGTAATATATCGCATATATGNCCCCCCCCGTTCGATAACAAATCACAGATTCTCAACTCTGTAGATCAATAACCCGTAGTGTGAAACCAGATACCAGCAATCTTTATTATAATGGAAATACTAGAACATTATACAAGATATTAAGTTACATCATTTTTATCATATCAGAGAACAGGAGCAAATCAGAAAAGGCTTTGCACTATTTTGTAATTAATACAAAAATGTGTGTAGTGTTCAAACCTTAATTAACATAATGAGAATTGATGTCTCCTTAACTAATATTAATTAGATAAGAAGTAGATTGAATTATTTTGTTAGAAATACTCCAGTATTAAATTATAGCTGAAGGTATCTTGGGATAAAGTTTTCCCCCAAAATAGATATTATTACTGCAGTTCAAACCTTCAATAGAACCTAAAGTTCAGAAGGATTAAAGAAACAAACCATTGGAAATTCTAATGGAATGGTTTATAAAGGAATTGAGTTTTTGACACTAACTAAAAATTTCTAATCCCCAAATCTTTCAAATCTGATGGTTTAAATGTTTGATATTTCAAACTTAGAATATTGGATCTAACAGAATTTATAGTTTGAAATATCAAAGGTTTACAGCATCGGGTTAAAGAGATACAAGGATTAAAAAATTCAGAGCTTGTGGCAAAAACTCAATTTCTTCAAGGTTCCGCAGGAGGAGTGAATGTATGTAAGGTTCCAATAAATTCAATTTACGGTTTCAATGGTTCTAAGGTTCAAAATAATGACTGTAAGGTTCTAATTAATGGATTCAAAGTTCCAATGAACGAATAAAAGGTTCCAATGAATGAATGTAAGGTTCCTATGAATGGATGTAAGGTTTTAATGAATGTAAGGTGTTAATAAATGGATGTAAGGTTCCAATGAATGGATATAAGTTTCCAATGAATGGATATTAGATTCCAATGAATGGATATTAGGTTCCAATGAATGTAAGGTTCCAATGAATGGATATAAGGTTCCAATGAATGGATGTAAGGTTCCAATGAATAGATATAAGTTTCCAATGAATGGATATTAGGTTCGAATGAATGTAAGGTTCCAATGAATGGATATAAGGTTCCAATGTATGGATGTAAGGTTCCAATGAATAGATATAAGGTTCCAATGAATGGATATAAGGTTCCAATGAATAGATATAAGGTTCCAATGAATGGATATAAGGTTCCAATGAATGGATATAAGGTTCCAATGAATGAATGTAAGGTTCCAATGAATGGATGTAAGGTGTAGTATCTGTAGATTAAATATCTCCCTCAGCGGTTTATAGTTCCATATTTCCTAGCTCATAAACTCCACTCTATTACCAAACTCAAGTTCTAGATCTGACCTAATCTTTCTCCTTCTCACTTGGAATATATTTTGAACCAAACATTATATACATTTTCTGTAACAGCCCCTTTTCTGGAATATTATTATATCCCTCAATACTCCCCCCCCCCTCATATCTCTCGTTCTCCAAACTTCCACACTTCTAATTTGTAAATAGTTCAATGAAAGGAGGGAATGTTTTAGGAGTGGGGGATCGTGGAGAGGTGAAGAGGGGGAAGGGGTCATCTATTCCAGGGTGTAATACTTCCATTTATAAAGAGCGGGGGAGGGGGTTGGGGGCGGATCACGAAGTGTTTATAAACTTTGTAAACACCGATGCAGATTTCGTCGTTAATGGTGGATAAATAACATTAGATATGTAAATACGACCATCTTGAACTATCTTGGCATAAACCATGAACATATGTATAATATAGATTATTTATTATAGATCTCTGGGTAATGTCTACTTGTGAATAATTAATCTTGGCAGGACAAACCCTATGTAAATATATCTATTTTATATCTAAAAATATTTCTTAAAAAACATTAAAATTAAAGAAAAAAGTTGAGAAAAAATAAAAGACAGGTTTTTAAAAAGAATGAAAAATTAAATATTGAATATATAGAGCTTCAAAAATAACATTTAAATAAGATAATTATTATTTGTAAGAGTGTAAAATGACGACAATGCTATTTACTCCAAAATCAAGTTCAGCGACAAATCAACGGTCTGACGAAAACTGGTATTTAGCCGTGACCAGTGGTTCACTACATCTGCTCCCCCCCCCGCCCCTCTACTCACCTTCTACCCCTTAACCTGCTCATCCCCCCTCTCTCCAACCCCTTGAGTTCACCCCCATTCCAGGGCTCCACCCAACCATCTAGTTCAAGCTCCGCAAACTTTCATAAAGATCAAGTAAATCTAAGAGACGGGGTTACTAGGAGCAAAAGGACTTTCATTAAGAAGTAGCAAAGTATCCATGAAAGCCCAGTTAACTGAAGTTCATTTAACTTTAGTTTAAAATCCAGCATATTTTCAAATGCGAAGAGTTTCATTAAGAAAACATATTTCGATATCCTTAGAAGCAACCAACCTCACACTCGGGTGCAAAATGAAAACTAAGGAAGTTACGAGGTCGCAAAGTTGTTACAGTAGTTCCGATAAAAAACTTCTTCCTTATAATTGAAATTGGACGCGAGGGACAAGAGAATATTTATTGGAGCCACATGATATTATGAGGAGTGTTTAAGGGAGCAAGAGAGGCTTTTCAGGGGAGCTAGAGGGTATTAATGGGAGCTAAAGAGGGCTTTCCGGGGAACTAAAGGTTATTCAGTGGAGCTAGAGGGTAGTCAGGGGTGCTAAAGGGTATTCAGGGGAGCTAGAGGGCTTAAATGTTAGCTAGAGGGTAGTCAGGGGAGCTAAAGGGTATTCAGGGGAGCTAGAGGGCTTAAATGTTAGCTAGAGGGTAGTCAGGGGAGCTAAAGGGTATTCAATGGAGAGAGAGCTATATGAGGGGATTCAGGGGAGCAATAGTGGCTTTGATATTTATTGCAGCTAGAAGTTAAAAAGAAGCTAAAAGGTAAAAAGGAAAAAAAAAATAATTTATCTCTACTTCTTGTATTCTGAAATGTTCCTCATCAAATTTCCGGGTTGAAAATAAAAGTAATTTAAAGTTGAGAGAATGATTACACACTAGTTCAAACCCTGCAATATTCAGGGAAGGATTAAATCAGCCTCTCCATTTCAATCTGAACCCGGAGCTAAGGATTCAACCTTAACCGCATCTTTGTTCATTCAGACATTTATATCTATTGTTTTAATAAATCAATATGTGTTTAATAATGTATCTAAACTAGGGCTAGCAAATACAGAGATGAAATCTGATTAATGTATTCAAATTAATGCAAAGATTCAAATTAATGCATTGGTGCATTGATTCCGTCCACACAATAGAAATTGATTAATTTATCTCGTGTTCTTCAGATTAAATCTAAACAAAAACAAACTATTTCCAGACGATAAACCCAGACAAACAAATTAACCTTAAAATTTGCGCGATATAAGTATTTAAAATTTAAAATTTTTGTTTGCTTGTTAGAAAATAAAAATATAAATATTAATATACAATTGTGTAAAGTAAGGAACCAAACTTCTTTCAAAATATACTGTGAATTCGAAGCAAAAATCTGGGAAATCTGTGAGAAAAAAAATTATTTAATTAGCTTAATGTAAAGATGATTCACTGCAAAAAAGTGCCTTTTACTGTACCCCGTACAATAACAATTGAGAACAAGCCAATCAGTCCGCAAGATTTAAAAATTATATTGTTGGATGTATAACGTTTAATCTACCTAGTTGATGATCTCAAAATAAACCTGTCAACAAGATAAATATCCAGGGAATAAAATACGATCAGACAAAATGTAAGAAATAATGAAGCAAAGTTAGTTTTCTTCTCGACATTGCTCAACCTTTATATTGGAATCATCTCATCTATCCAATAAATTCTTCATGGACAGATTATCTTTATCATCATCAAAATTGTTCGAAAAAGAATGTTAAAAATCGAACATTTGACCCTGCATGGACTAACCAAAACTAAATGCGTTTGGTTTCTTCAATGAGGTCTATAATTCAACCATCTTTAAAGAAATTGAGTTTTTGCCACAAACTCAACTTTTCTGATCCCTTTATCTTTGCAAACTGATGGTGTAGACCTTTCATATTTCAAACTTAGATTATTTGATCTTACAGAATATATAGTTTGAAATATAGTCTAATTTATCGGGTTGCAAAGATAAAAGAATTAGAAAATGAGAATTTGTGACAAAAACTCAATTCCTTTACACTTTTATACTTTACAGTTTTTATATTTTTTCATTTAAACATATCCGCTGACTAAAAAGTATAACCCAAAAAAATCGGAAAAATTTATGTTGAAATGCTCAAATTGTGTTTAAAAGAAACAGATTGCCGGGATAAGGACAGATATGTCAATTCCTTTGAATGATTTTGAAATAAGATTGCTCCTATTTATATATATTTATAGTATGGTTAACTAATTCAGAGCCAGAAACCATGGTTTTGTTATATTTATTTGTTGTACGAAAGCGTCCTTAATAGACGATTGGCATGCTGGGTGTGTACCGTTGCTGTTGGAGAACTAGGATGTCTCTGCTTTAACTTTTTTTCTTGATTTCTATCTTTAATAATTATAAAGATTTACCAAAAGAATAAAATGTAATCCAAGATGATTGTATAATCCCCGGAAGTTTAAGGAAACCATGAACTCTGGAAGAATTTCTTTACTATAAGATGTTTGTGCTCTCGGTAGATTAATGAATAATAAACCATTTATTAATAAACAAGAAACTAATTATAAGATATTAATTCTGTTGCTGACATCAACATAAATAAGACTAACTCGGAATTAATATAAATGATAAAAATGCCTTGTTTTATTTTAGATTAAAGCTTTGCTAACAGTAACAAATACATGTTTTTAGTGTTTCTTTCTCAAAGGCTAATGCTATTTGATGTTTTTGAAAAATTTTCATGAAATAAAATGCCCTTGGGAAAACATCTTAACATCTAAAATAGTTAAATTGTAAAGTGTGAATGTTTATATATGTTTTTCCGTAGGGAGAGATATAGGCTATATACAGATAGAAACCAAGGACTTATTCTAGTTTAAGAAACTGAATACCCTAACCCTTACCATCAACTCTCAGAGATTAGATCAATATTTACCATTCTAGCTCGGTAAATAAACTTAATAAAATGTTTTCTGAAAAGATGCTCAGCGTAAAGTAGACTGTTCCAACCTCTTGTATTTGGAAAACATAATTTCAAACATTTCCTGCTCAACTCATCAAATATTTGATATTTTGATATTTAAACAAAATCTGAAATCTCCTTCCCCCTCACCACTGAACCCCCAAATGTTACACAAAAATAATATCATAAATTTCAACGGCTTGTCTGCTAGATGTATTAGCCTATATATAGGTTTTAAAAAGAGTATATGTGCAGCAGTGAAAACACCCTCCTCCCAGGGGGGGGGGGGATAAATTTCAGCCAACCTTACATTTTACACTTTTTTAATTGCATGTGTTTATGTACTGTGATGTTTAGCAATATATAAGGGTTTGTTATTGAAGCATTTATAATGGAAATATGAAATTCATCGGGTTTTGATGTAAATTTTTATTTTTTTGGTTTACTTCCGTTTATGGTTTTTCTATCTCTGATAGTTGGTTTCAAATTCGAACTTATTACTCGCTACAAACTCTGATTCTCTAATTCTTATAATTTTGCAGACTGATGTTGATTTTCAAACTTTGACTATTTAACTTAACAGATTTTTTTTTGCAATATCAAAGGTCTACGACTTCAGGTTGCAGAGATATAAGGATTAGAACTTTTTTGATGCAAAGGTTTAGTTCCATTGTTGCTCTACAGTCTACGCCTACTTTTCTGTAAGCAAGGTGAATAAAGTTCTAACATGTCATCTGTCCATAAATATTTAATATTTGTATAAATAATCAATATTAACACATATTTATCTATATTTCTCATCTTTATCTTTACATATATATTACTATCTATCTATCTTTTATCAATTTTTGTTATCTGTAGGATTTGGTTCTCTTTCTATATTTATCGATTTTCTGACAAGTCACGCAATCGACTCTGATATCTTTATACAGCTACATACAACTAAGAGGAATATGTAATGTATTAATTATTGTTTTCAGTGTCACTTTAGACGCTGGAAAAATGTAAAAACAAGCTTTAAATATACCTGGATACAAGTCTCAAATATACCTGGATACAAGTCTCAAATATACTTGGCTACAAGTCTCCAATATACCTGGATACAAGTCTCCAATATCCCTGGATACAAGTCTCCAATATACATGGACACACGTCTTCAGTATATTTGTTACAGGTCTCCAATATACCTGGATACAGATCTCCAATATACCTGGATAAAAGTCTCCAATATACCTGGATACAAGTCTTAAATATACTTGGATACAAGTCTCCACTATACCTGGATACAAGTCTCAAATATACTTGGATACAAGTCTCCAATATATCTAGATACAAGTCTCAATATACTTGGATACAAGTCTCAAATATACATGGAAACACGTCTCCAGTATATTTGTTACAGGCCTCCAATATACCTAGATACAAGTCTCCAATATACCTGGAAACAATTTCAAATATACCTGGATACAAGTCTCAAATATACCTCGATACAAGTCTCCAATATACCTGGATACAGATCTCCAATATACCTCGATACAAGTCTCCAATATACCTGGATACAGATCTCCAATATACCTGGATACAAGTCTCAAATATACTTGGATACAAGTCTCCAATATACCTAGATACAAGTCTCAAATATACTTGGATATAAGTCTCCAATATACCTGGATACAAGTCTCAATATACTTGGATATAAGTCTCAAATATACTTGGATACAAGTCTCCAATATACATGGAAACACGTCTCCAGTATATTTGTTACAGGCCTCCAATATACCTAGATACAAGTCTCCAATATACCTGGAAACAAGTCTCCAATATACATGGATACAAGTCTTCAATCATCCTGAATATAAGTCTCCTATATAACAAGATATATGTCTCCAATACACCTGGATACAGGTCTCCAATATAACTGGATACAAGTCTCCAATATACCTGGATACAAGTCTCAAATATACCTCGGTACAAGTCTCCAATATACCTGAATACAAATCTCCAATATACCTGGGTACAAGTCTCCATTATACCTGGATACAAGTATCCAATATACCTGGATACAGATCTCCAGTATACCTGGATACAAGTCTCCAATATACCTGGATACAGGTCTCCAATACAAGTACAAGTCTAATGCAATGTCGAATAAAAGTTGTCTGTATATCTTGATACAAGAATTTGAAGAACACAAAAGATTTCCCGGATTAATATCATGTATTCTCATCTCTGTTCCAAGACCTGGTTTAGTATTTCAATACTTAGCTTTGTAGCAATGTTTACAGTATTAAGAAGGGTTACCATGAGGATGAATAAATATTGTACAAACTAAATAAAGATATGTTTCACCAGTTGATTGTTTAATTATAGTATAAAAATTAAAAATTAAAAAGAAATATTGGCTATTGATATGGGAGGTTTTTTTTCAGCTTTGGAGTGATGCGTTTGTTTCGGTATTATATGCCAAGTAAAGTGTAATGTGTAGGTGGGTTGTTTTATATGCTCAGGTGCATGGTATTATGTGCTAGGTAAAGGTGCACTGTGCGTGAACATAGTGTTAAGTTAAGCTGAAAAAGTCTTTAGACCAGAGCTGGAAACTCTTGTATTAAGATCAATGCATGATATTAATCTTTTGTTAATCTGCAGATTAATTTAAACTTTATTCGATATCCGCAGCGCAATTTTATCCTGAAGGGATAACTGAAATGAAGAGATCAAGCACGGATCCTCAAACTAAAAGTGCACACTGTAGATATTGAGATCTGTGGATCGGGATTATGCGTATCCAACAGAAAAGTTCTCAGTTCTGGTAGAATAAGCGATGGTATCTAAGTAAAGAAAAAAAAGTAATGTTATCCAAGTGAAAATATATGTTTATTAATATAAGATATAAAGTGTAAGCTAAGTGAATTAAGGAAGAAAGAGAGAATAAAAATGAATATTCTTTTCTTTTAAGTTTAGAAGTTTTCAATCTATAGCAATGTTGAGCAAGATGAATTTCACTTCACTGCAAAATTAAAAGGCCTCCAGCACAACTTCTAACAACGATTCTTTGGAAGAAAATGTTCTTTGTTCTCAACCAGACCCAGAGTAAATACAAGAGTTTTAATGACGAGCTAACTAGGACGGTTAAAATGTTAAGATTGTTTTACGGTGTTTGCTTTCAGTTTCATAATTCTGAGGAATGGAACATTTTGATTCAAGGGATGTTCAACCAAATATTATTTAATTTTTTTAAAAGATAATTTTTAAACCTTTTTAAAGTATTGATAATTGAGATATCTTTGTTCTTCTATTTGAAAATTTAAAACTAGCTTAATGGCTTCTTATGGGGTAAGCGACTTAATTATTTCTCCCCTTTCACTTGTTAAATAAGAGTTTAAAGGGCACTGTTGTGAAACTTAAAATAAATAAAAAATCTGAAAAAGTCTATCAAGCCTTATTGATTTAGTTTAGATTTAGGATAACATAATAAATAGATAGATAGATTATAGCTACAGATACTCCAGGGTTAGATCTTGGAGACGTAATGGGGCCCGTTGGAACAAAATTTAAATTTTGGGTTGGGGTGAAGGGGAGGAGATTGATTAGAATTATCGGACATGTTAACTACAAGAGGCTGGAACATAAGAATGCGTGACGGTGTTTTTATTTAAAACATTCAAGAATACAAACATTCTAGAGTGGTCTCGTTTGGGTATATTTTTGAGAAGTCTAAAGGTGTGTGTACGTTGTAGAGCTATCCCAAGCTAGATTTGTGTATGTTAGCGGTCTGAAAATTTTGGTATGTTTTAGAGTAATCTCAATATGCTTTAGTTACAGTGTATTGAAGGTTTGGGTTTGTTTTGGAGCAGTCTAAAGCTTAAGGTATGTTTTAGAGTGGTATGAAGGTTTAGGTATGTTTTAGAGTGGTTTGAAGGATTAGGTATGTTTTAGAGTGGTTTGAAGGTTTAGGTATGTTTTAAAGTGGTTTGAAGGTTTGGGTATGTTTTGTGTTCAGTGGACAACAAATTGATAACCTCGACTAATTTCAAAATGCTGAATAAAGTTTCTTCTAAAATATATTTTACTACATGAAAGAATCTAGAAACTATGCATTAATTTAACCTAGATAAAAGAACAACAAACAAAGCTAAATTCTTTTTTTTAAAGTTTTCACTGACAGAGAATGCATATTTTGAAAAGATTTGGATTAAAAACATGGTTATTTGGACAGTTAAATCGTAATCTAGTTCCTGATACTCTAACTACTCTATCTACTGAAACTACATTTTTAATAAATCCTTTACAAAGTTTGTCCGGAGAAAGCTAGTCTATTAGAGAAAGAACGTCAATTTTTACGTAAAGGTATCGAGGTCGTATACACCTGACTTCCTCCAGGTAAAAAAAAGTCCTCTGGGATCAATTAACCAGTCGGAGAAATATTATCTAGGTTCAAGAAATTAAATATTATCACTATTTTACCTTTAGCATAAGATACAGTGAGGTAAGCTAGAAGCAGAACACTTGTAATACTCCTCCACGCCATATTTAACTGGAGGGTTGGTTCACTGTGTTTAGTTTAACCCTGTTCAATCATCTTATCAGCAGGGATACTGTGAGACTACTGGAGCTAGGTACAGTCCGGTCCTCCACAGCTCTCGACCCAACCCGTCCCTGTTACACTACTCTACCCGGTAGAACTAAAACCAAAGACCAACACTATATTATTTGTAAAGATCTACAAGGACACGACGGTAAATTATTGAACGTTCATGAAACGCAACAGGAGAAAGGATATTTTCAACTTTGCTATGCTTGCCATATTTGTAACTTTTTTATTTACAAGTGACATCTTCTTCTTCCTCAAGACTTCACGCCGTTCACTCTTTTGAACAAGCAAACATATGCTAGACTTTATTAGCTCTTACAATCAAAATCATTAGAATAATTTAGAACAGTTCCAATATTACAAAAATTCTATAATCTACATATAGCGTTCATCAGAATACAGTGGTATATGAAGACGATATGATCTTATCTATGGTTAAAAATACTCAAAAAAATACTTTATTTAACCAAGAGAAATTTTGCAGATTTTTTGCCGACATTACATCCCATTTTATTCTAATAACAACGTTATTTAATTTTAAAAAGAAAATTTTTAAACCACTTTTGGGTCGTGTTTTTAATAGATTAACAAGAAGAAATAAATCTAAATAAGGAAGAAAAACGGTTAAGTAGAGGTAGAATATTTATGTCTCTTTTACATTCACCTATTTGTTGTTTATCTATCTATTTACGAGTAGCGGAGTATATAAATAAAGAAAAGTTTAAAATTCCAGGTTTTGTTGAAATATTTATATCCATCGAATATTTATATCCAGGATCTAGGAACAGTTTGTATTTTGTTAGACGAGTTTAGTTTTCTAATATTTCATTATCAGAATCAAATATCAGTTCACACACGGTGCAATAAACATTAAGAGCGTTAGTGCGTTTTTAGTGAGTTCTCAGCTCTTGTTCAGACCATTGAAAAAATGTATTATTAACCAAACAATATATAAATATATTTTTATATATATATTTTTTTATTTATAAATATATATATATATATATATTTTAAAAAAGGAAAATAAGTGGAGTATTTTTTTTAAAAAGGAAAATCATTGCATTTTTTAAAAAATACGCAATATGTGATGAAAAAAGCTTGGAATTTTAGTTGTTCAAAGAATTGTAATTACTGAGGATCGTCATGATATACGTGAAACATTATGTTCAGTATAATTCTTTTTTAATAAAAAATGTGAAGTTAAAACTGAAATATATATATATATATACTTTGCTTGTCTTGGTGGGCGTTTTGTTTGTATCCAATAAACGTGAAAACGGCTGAACCGATCCGGCCCACATTATTTGTGGGACCTCACATGACACCAGAGAAGGTATAAGGTGTAAGGTAAGGTGTGTGCTTAGATTTATGTAAAATTTTGAAAATCCACGAAAAAATGTAAACCCGCATATTTTTTTAAATTGCTTCCTCGAAGAGAAAATGCTGATAGGTTGAGCAAAAATTAAATTTGAAAAAGAAGCGTCCTGATAGTGTTGTGTTTTATATTCTATTAGGCAAAATGAAAACTGTACCACCCCACCTTCACTTGAAGATTTAGAGCACTGTGTACGAATATTCTCTTGCTAGAAAATAGAAACATTACACCAAGAGCTGAACCTAACTTTGTTTATGCAATTTCTAAATTAAAAGGAAATAAATTGAACGTCTAGATATAAATTGAAGATTTGTATTTTATTTTTCTCCAGAAACAAATATTTAAACACATACAAATGATTTTCCCAGAAATAAAGGAAAAAGAAAATAGTTTTATAAACATAAATGGTTGGAAACAGATGTTCTCCTAGAGATATGCTATGTCAACTTGGAGCCTAGAGCTCTTCTCTCCTTAACTAAATGCTAATGACGGATTGCCAAACGCAGGGGGCTGTGAAGGTTTCGGGAGTAGGGTTGGGACATAGCAGCTAGGATCAGAGCTAGATATATGGATGAGAAAATAAGAAAAAGTAGAAAAGGTCCAAGATTAGATACAAATTTGGAAGATGGAATTAGGATGTAGGATCAGATAGATAAAATAGTAACTCAGGAAAGGGGGTTAGAAAGATAGTATCTGTGGAAAAGGTTAGAAAACAGGATTAGTGGATATGATTAGAATACAGGATCGGGAGAAAGGATTTGAAGGTTATGATGAGATATAACTATTAAAAGATAGAATCAGTGGAAAAGATTGGAAGTCAGGATCAGCGGAAACTATTGGAAGATAGGATCAGAGGCAAGTATTAGGAAGATAGAATCAGTGGAAAAGATTGGAAGATAGGATCAGAGGCAAGTATTAGGAAGATAGAATCAGTGGAAAGAATTAGAAGAAAGGATCAGGGGAAAAGATTGAATGATTAAATTACAATAATTGATCTGAAGATAGGATCAGCGGAATAATTAGAAGATAGGGTGAGAGGATTTATATAGGAAAAGATAAGAATAATATGATATTTAAAGAAAAGAAACATAATATGTAATTGAAAAAGAATCCGAGGAAATAATTAGAATAGAAGAGAATTATAAGTTAGAATTAGAGGAAAGTATTAAAAAATACTAATAGATCATATTGATCAATATAGAGAATAAAGAATGGTATTATTATCCAGATTGTGAATGAAAGAAGATCTAGTATGAAAATTATATCAGAAGTTAGATTCTGGAGATATGGTTCAGATAAAGTTTAGAATCAGATACTTGGAATAAACATGGGAGCAGGCTGGGAGCAGGAGGGAGATAAAATAATCAGAAAAGAATTGGGTTGAGCACATAAAAGAACTTATGGCCAGATTCTGCATCACCACAAATAAAAATAATCAATTTTCATATAGAAAGGATTTTTTTCCCGGACAAAGGTTGAAAGAGAAGGGTGAATCAGACATGCCACTCTATAAAATACGTCTGCAATCTCTTTGAAGGATCCGGATTGAGGTTATAGACTGGGTCCAGTAAAGGTTAAGCAGAAAAGATATGAATATTCGATAAATAAGATAAGGGATCGAATAATAATTAATTAAAGATGGATCTATGGGAAAGAATCAGGAGATTATGGGCTTTCAGAGTCACGGAAAATGCATATATGAGGAAAAAGGTTTAGGGGGATTGAATCAGGAAATATGGATTGGAGATCAATACCAAGAGACGAGCGGAGAAGAGCCATGCAAAAACAGACTAAAAAAAGTTTATGGTAAACAGTTTTAAATGTTTTAAATATGCAGAGAGAGAAAAGCTAGCATCGTTATCTAGTGGATGACCTAGCAAGGAAATACTGGTTTTGGGGTTGGAGAATTGGGGGGGATCAACGGTTGAACTGAACTCATTTTAACCCCCCAAGGTTGGTCCCAGGGCGTTTACATACCAATGAGACATATTCAATGTGTATTATTCACTATCTGCTAGGACTAGATCCGCATCCAAACAACCCGAGTTTCAAGTAGCAGTATGCATTGGGTTAATTTATTTTTAGTTTTATACATTTGTAATTGTAGTCTGTTTTTTTGGACGAGGCTGGAAAAAAATCTTAGAGGGAATTGAATTGAAATTGAATTTTGTGTACCGTCCCGGTTTGTCTTATATAGTCTGTATTGTACTGTACTGCTTGCTCTAGCAGTTTAAAAGTCGGCTCTGTGCTTGAAATGAACCAGAGTTTACAATAGGAAAAGGAATTGAGTTTTTGCCACAAACTCCGATTTTATAAAGAGTTTCAAGTAGCAGTATGCATTGGGTTAATTTATTTTTAGTTTTATACATTTGTAATTGTAGTCAGTATTTTTGGACGAGGCTGGAAAAAATCTTAGAGGGACTTGATTCATTTTGTGTACTTTCCCGGTTTGTCTTAAATAGTCTGTATGTGTACTGTACTGCTTGATCTAGTAGTTTAAAAGTCGGCTCGGTGCTTGAAATGAACGGGAGTTTACAATAGGAAAATTTACTGTTTGTTTATTGTTTCAATTCCTTTATGAGAAATTTAGCGACAGTAGTATTTTACTGAAAAAAAAATCCTATCAAATATTTTTATTTCTGTTCGCTAATTGTTTATATGTTAGGTATAGTAAGAAAAAAAAGTAATTTACCTCTAAAATATTTTTTTTGAGAAGGAGATATTTAAAACCTTCCAAAAATAGAGGTTTCCCCTAGTTTACATATTTATTTTTACATTTAGAATTTAGAAGTGGTTGATTGTAGTCTTTTTTGATTATAAACTTGATGTAATAGGATTTGTAAATCTTATAGTATTATTGAAAAATAGGAATTATATAAACTCATGAAAGTTACTGAATCCTATAAAACAATTATCCCCGAGTTTTGTGAATGTATATTTATATATATAAATACTATGTACAATATATAATGTTGGTTAGTTTAATCTTACCCTGCCGTGAATGGAAGATATGGAAAGGACAGATCAAACCAATATAGATATAATCTCAACCATTCATATCCACACAAACACACAAACAAAACGAACAAACAACACCAAAACATCCTAAATATAAATTTTACTGCTGTAACCAACGAAAAAAATGTCCGCGTTAAAATATAAACTTTTTAAATTTGGTCCATTTTTTAACGAATTTTGAAATTACCCTTTTACTTTTACACTGATGACGTAAATAGAAGTGATGGTCCCTGGAATTAATGAGAAAATCTAAGATATTATATCTATAATATATATATATATATATACTCTGCGTACATATTGAAACCAGTTCTCTCTGGGTGGAATTTGTAAACAAGAATAGATGAATCAGTGTTGGAAAGTTAATTGCGGTCGCGTATACTCTGCATACATATTAAAACCAGTTCTCTCTGGGCGGAATTTGTAAACAAGAATAGAAGAATCAGTGTTCGTTTAGTATCCGAGGAGGTTAAAAGCATTTAATTTTGATAATTTTGAAATTTAACAAAGTAGTTTCCTATGATCAGAATATTTCAATTTATTTTTGTCAGCCTGCGACATCCGTCTTGTGTTTACTTTTCCGCCCAAAGACAGTACACTGCAGTACAAAAAATGTGTACACCTCTGAAATAACTTTCCTTGCATTAGTACCTTGGATATAAATGTTTTAATAAAGAAAAATTACAGTTGCACAATTTTTACATTTTAATTTAGACAGGACCTCTCTCACCATCGCTCGTTGTTTTGAATGAGAGACCCTTTTAAACGGTATGCAGGTCGCCAAAAGGAGTTGAGTTTTTGCCACAAACTCATATTTTCTAATCACTATAACTTTTTAACTTGAAGGTAGAAATTTTTGATTTTTTCAAAGTTAGAATATTTGATCAGACAGAATTCATAGTTTTAAATATCTAAGGTCTATCACATCGGGTTGCAGAGATTATAGGAATTAAGACACCAGATGGTATGACCACAGGACAGTAGCCTCTGATTCAATCAGGGTTAACCCACGTGCTTCGTAAGTACTCAACACCAATAGAATTTCAAAGACGGCAAGATCTATCTATCTATCTGTCTATTCAAATCTTATAGTCCAAGTAGAGAATCATATGTAAATTAGCGGCGAAGACTAATGAATTTCTTTACTTCTATCAAAACTACGGTAAGGAAGGTATAAGGCCGGTTTCCTAGGTAAAACGTGGATTAAAAATACAGTAATAAAACCAGAAATATCCGTGTGTGTGTTCAGCATTCAGTGTTCACGTCGTTTTATTTTATTTTCCACCAAATTCCTCTCAAAGGAATTAAGTTTTTGCCACACACAGAAATTTTCTAATTCCTATATCTTTCCAATCTGATGATGAAAACCTTTAATATTTCAAAGTAAGATTATTTGATCTAATAGAATTCATAATTTGAAATATCAAAGGTCTAAAACAAAGGTTGGAAAGATAAAGGTAATAGAAAATAAGAGCTTGGGGCAAAAACTCAATTTCTTAAAGGGATCTTAGACGAAATTTGAAATAAACCCACAGACCTTTACTAAAAATTCCATTAATCATTAATTGTTCCTTCAAATACTGTTTTAAGGGGTTTCCTAATGTCACAAGTATTATGACGTATTTTATATGACGGGTCACTGAAAACTAGGTTGGCAACTCTTCTGAGGGTAGGCAAACTAAATAGAATCAAATATTTTGAAATTAAATATAATTTAGTAAAATCTAGATTAAAAATCAAAAATAAGAATCCCTGTTATGATATTTTATCCTCCCAGCGAGAAAACTGAATTTCCTAAACCTGATTTAGTTCTTTCAAGGTTTAATTTAAAGCTTCAGCATCTCATCTTACAGTCTTGAACAGTGAATATCTGTACATATTTTATTTTAAATACGAAGATGGCAGGAACCCGATTCACAACGGTACCCTAAAAGCTTTCGCTAATTAAGTATGAGTATACATGTATACAGTATACAATATACATCTTACATGTATGCAGTATTAACATAATTGAAGTAAAATATAATTAGATATTTTCTCACATTGGACGTTTATATTAACTTTTTTCTCCCTATAGCTTAGCAACTTGATATTTTAAACTTAGATTATTTGATCTACCAGAATTCATAGTTTGAAATATCTAAAGTCTTCGGCATTGGGTTGCAAAGATATAGGTATTAGAAAATCTGAGTTCGTGGCAAAGACTCAAATTCTTTCGGTTAATTTTCATTATTTCTTTTCATGTAAATGTTTGAAAATTGAAACGAACCTAGACTAAATATCCACAAATATCGCACTTGGTTCTTGGGAAAGTTCTTACGTAGTTAAATGTAATAAAAGAAATTGAGTCCTTGCCACAAACTCAAAAGTTAACATGATTCTAGTCCTTATATCTTTGCAACCAACGTCGTAGACCTAAGATATTTCAAACTGTCAATTCTGTTATATCAAGCAATTTACATTTAAAATATTGAAAGATTTGAAAGATTGCAAAGATAGATAAGAAAATTCCAATTTGTTGCAAAAAAATTGCAAAAACTTAGCACCGATTTTTAAACCGATTTTTCTATCAATTCCTTTAGCTTTTTTATTGTTGTCTGCTTTATCAGCAACTTTTTCTCTTCAATCAATATTAACAAAAGCATCATAAAATTCGTTTATTTGGTCAATTTCAAAATTTACAAAAAATGTATAATCAGGATATTTCTATCGCGCTGCAAGCCATAAACTACCCCATATATGATATATGATATACAATCGTATTCCTTTAGACCAAGAATGGAAATTACCCATTCTTCATGAATTACTTAAAGTTAAAGAAGATAATTTTGTTCTAAACAACTTTGATGATAATGAGATCGCAACCATGATCAACTTTTTATGTTCCGACTAGAAACTATATTTATATATCATACTTTATTCTTGCTTTGGTCTAATCATATTGTACCATTTTACCTTTGTGTACGAAATAAATCTATAATAATATTCCTCACAAGATGGTCCAATCGGTCCAGCCGTTTTGAAATTTGTTAAGAGCAAGCAAAATAAATATGCTAAAGATTATGTTGCACGATACCCTGTACTCAACTCAAACAATAGTTTCTGCAAGGTTATTAAAGAATGAGAAGGACAGGATTATCAGGTCTCTGTTCACCAGTGTAATTTAATCCTGGATATATTGATGCCTTCCTCTTCTAACCTAGCTCAGAGTATTTATTAGTTTGGCTAAATATGGGTTGGTTCAACGTATTGTGTTATCTAGATACAATACATCATACAGTTAAGAAAACTGCAGTATTTCATCCTTATACAGGGCATGAAATATTGGGTTCTTGGTAGCCATAGAGAATCCGATATTTCATCCTTAGAGTATTGAAAAGTGGGTAGCCACAGTGTATGTATAGAAAACCAGATAAGGCTTTCCCACAAAAGACTTTACTGACGACCTGAAACTCTTTAAATTGACGATCTGAATGTTGAATTTGGACTTTTGCCTTGTCTTTATCCTTTAAAATGATATGCTAAATGATTTGACAAAGAAGAGAACCAGTTTCCACTTGCAGACACCAATAATGTGAGAACAAATCTCTGCATAAATTCCATAGAGTTGTCTCTTAAGTCTAAACCTTTGTGGGTAACTCTGTATCTTATCCTCAGAGTATGCAAAAGTGGTTGGATCACCACTTTATACCCAGAGTGTTATAGAAACACCAATGTTTTATCCTTAGAGTATGAAATATTGGATTCTTGGTATTAGTCATTGACAAAACATAGAGAACCCGAGAAGAAAGAAGAAGAAGAATTAGAAGAAGAAGCAGAGAAGACTGGTAAAGGTTCAGATAAAAGAAACAACGAAAGATAGAAGTGAAAATCATAAAATGGGGAAGAATGTAGTAGAGGATTCGGAAGGGAAGGGGGGGGGGGGGGGAGGGAGATAGGTTGGATAAATTGATTTCAAGTTTAAATTGTATTTATAATTGTTTAAGTCAGGTTGAATTGGATAATAACAAGATCAGAGCTCGGAGTTTATCTGAGTTTAAACTGATGGTTTTCCAAACCCTTGATTTGTGTAATTAATTTCCGCTCACCAGGAGTTCATGTCAGCTCTTCAGTCATTCATCATTCATCGATACTAGACTCTCAACCTAGCTCATGTATATTGTAAGTAGGTGGTGTAATTTAATTGTTTAATATGTGATCGTATGAGTAGAGAGAGAGAGAGAACCGTTGAGGGTTTCCTGTTTTTCTGCAAGTGCAGCAGGATGCAGGATGCAGGATGCAGGATGGGAGAGGATGGATAATTCGCACTTTCCTTAGATTTATCTATCTTATGTGTTATGTACTTTACTTCAGTAGGTTAGGTAACCGGATCAGATATAGAACTATACAAATAAATGTTCTATATGTATTGAGAAGAATTTTAGATCTTATTTTGATCTCGAGCTTTATAAAATGTACGTAAGCTTGTCTCCAAACAAATACAATGTAACATTTTAAGGTATAACAAACGTTTTAACAAAAACGTAATTTAAATCTTATTTTTTTTCGATTGAAAACATCATTCTCGGCAATACTATCGCTCTCTCTAAAAATATCGATCAAAATAATAAAAAATAATCTGTACAGGGTTGCCTAGGCAGTATCAACAAAGTTATGTAAAGATGTATAAAGCACATAGATATTCGATTTTTATTAATAATTTTAGAATTAAGCTGTTTACTTGTCGCTTGAGAATTTCTAAGCTTGTCTTGTATTTTAAGCTATTGGTTCTGTTAGATTAGATATTCTAATTTGAAATATCAAAGGTTTACACAATCAGGATGAAAGATATAGGGCTTAGAAAATTTAAGATTGTGGAAAATGTTCAATTTCTTTCACGTTCGCTTTATTTTTATTGCTTATCTGTCTAAGCATAAATGTTCATAAATCAAGGTTTGAGGCGATAAACGTAGACTGAATGGATTTATCTAAAAACAACCTTTCCGCCCTTTTCAAGATTGTATTGAGGTCATGTAAACGCCCCACAATTTATTTTTCAATATTTTTATATTAAGCTTGAGATTTAATGTTGATAAGTTTAATAGTAATTTGTGTTTAAGACGTTTATTGGAAACAAACAAACAAACAAACAAACAAACAAGCAAAGTGTTCATATATTTACAATACAAGAAAATGTGAATTATACTAGCTTGAGAACCCAGCTTTATCTGGAAATTAACGAGACAACCCAATCAACTTAAAACGTTCAAACCAAGCTAAGAACATGTTCGTGGTTCTACCAAGTCCCTTATTCAAAATTTGAGGCAAATTGGTGAAGGAGCTCACGAGTTTTGATCGGACACACAGACACACAGACATTACTACTATATATAGATAAATATCCTCACTCGTCCTACATATGTTGAGAGTAAGTACGAGCCAAGCATTAGATCTGTTTTTACCTTAGATTTTGCATTCTTGTTTTATGTATTTGTTTTCTTATTCAACGTTTTTGTTCATTTTTAGACTGATTGTTTGATGCCAGATGTTATATGTAAATATATTAGGAAAACAACTTTTATTGTGAGGTTGGAGGAGGATTGGCCTCTAAACCTCTCTTCTTACTCATCATTTTCTAACCGTTCGCTTCTCTCCTTCTTATCCCAGTTTCCCCTCATCATTCTTGTCTCCTCATCATCGAAACCTCTTCTTTTCTCCTTCTCAAACTGACCCCTTCTCCTTATTAAAATCAATAACACTCAACCCGACTCCTTTTCTAATCCCAAATACTACCCATCTTCACAACCTTTCCTCCTCATCCCAACTTCTACCCCTCGTCACATCTTCTCCTCCTCATACAAACTTCTCCTCCTTATCCCGACCTTTCCTCTTCATACCAACCACTCCTCTCATGCCAACCTTTCCTATTAATCAAAACTTCTTCTCCTCCTCTTCCCAACCTCAACTCCTCTTCCAAGACTCTCCTCCTTATGAGGAGAATGGTTCCTAATTATTAACCCATTTTCCTCATCATAACCTCTTCTTTTCATCCAAGCCTCTTCTTTTCATCCCAACCTCTCTTCCTCATCCCACCCATCAACTAATTCTCCTCATCCTAACATCTCCTTTTCAACCCAACCTTTCCTCCTCATCCCTACTTATGAACCCATTCTCCTCATCTTAACCTCTCTATTCATCCCAACGTCTCCTCCTCATCCCTACCCATCAACCCATTCTCCTCATCCTAACATCTTATTTGTATTCCAATCCGCACATCTTAATGGTTTTATGGTTTTAAAATACTCTCTCACGTATTTGGAATATAACATCTACTTATTTCTTTTTATAGTATTGAGAGAGGAAAACTTAATTATTTGTATTATTCCATAAAGTTAGTTAGCGTACAATACTCATACAAATCGTAATGCAATCAGACAATAAATAGACATAATAGCTAGCCAGACCATATCTATATAATAAAACAAGACATTCGTATAAATATATATATATGTTGCGTATAGCCGGCCAAACGGCTAGACCGATTGGGCTGAAATTTTTTGTTAACACTCATGGGTGGCGGGGGGTGTTATAAGCTAAAAAGCCGAAATTTTTTTTGAACATTGAAAAAAAATATTTCCACGGGCAACGCCAGGCTCTTCAGCTAGCTTTTATATAAAAATCTATAATATTTAGATTTTCGAATCAAGTTTGCAACGTTAATTTAGACTTAATAGAATTAAAAAATTGTGCTTGGAAAAAGTATTAACTTTATCTAATTTTTCACAAAAAAAAAATCAAAGAAATTTTGAATATTACAAGTTCGAAGAAAAAATGGCGACTTTTAAAGGGACCGTTCATTTGGGTAATTTCAGGGTAAACTGAACTGCCTATTCGCTCTTGATTGGTAATAGTCTTACTCTTCAAAGACAACTGTGGCCGGAGAAAAAGCCGATTTTTCGTTCAGAATTTGAGCGCAAAGGGACGGTCCCTCTCCATAGACACTATTTGATGTTTTTTTTTCTGAAACAGCAGCCCAATAACATTTAAATTTATTATATTTTGATGTCATTATGTGTTCGTTATTATGTACTAAAATATGAAAACTTTTGATATTTGAGTTAGCAAGAAATTTACGTTTTTCGTATTAAAACATGTAAAATATGTATACAAAGACGACGTCTCTACGACAATCATTACTCGTTTTTTGGTTCGTAGATTTTGTAGATTTTGTTCGCGTATGTGCACAACTTTTCATTTGTCATGCCGCGTTCAATTCAGCTTTTTTACACAGGCAATACACAATTTTGAATGCGATAAAATAGTGTTATTTTAGAAATAGAAAGTTAAAAAACAACAAAAATTAAAAAAATAATGACATTTACAATTTACGATTAGATACTACAGTTAAATTTTATATTCGAAATTTATTTTGATTCACAACATACTGAAAAAAACATCAAATAGTGTCTATGGAGAGGGACCGTCCCTTTGCGCTCGAATTCTGAACGAAAAATCGGCTTTTTCTCCGGCCACAGTTATCTTTGAAAAGTAAGACTATTACCAATCAAGAGCGAATAGCTGTTTAGTTTACCCTGAAATTACCCAAATAAGTGAACGGTCCCTTTAAGCATCATTAAAACTCTAAAATTGTTACTAGGAGGAGCGCTCTGAAAATCCTTGTATCCAATTATGTATAATTATGTACAAGATTTTTGCATTTTTATACTTCCATATGATTATCAATTATACAGAAAATACACATGAAATCTTTAATAATTTATAAAAAGTTTGCATTGTGCTCACAAACATTATATACTTTGCTTGGATATTTGAGCTGATGAGAGATAAAAGGTTTATAACAAAACCTATCTCAGGTTTATATTGACATACTGAGCAACAAAAAACACAATATAATATTTATTAAACCATCTAACATTTTTCGATTTAAATTCTATTTTTTTCATCGTAATAATCTAAACATTTTTTTTAAATAATAAGAGCAGAATATCAGAAAAATTTTAATTCTGTTTATAATTTAGAACAAAATATCGTAATTTTTTAAGAGAAAAAATCTTATTTTTAAATCCAAAAATCATTTTAAAAATCTTAAAGAAAAGATCTTTAGATAATCTTGGAAATTAAGAATACTTATTTTTAATTCCTGGATGTCTAAAAATAAATGAAATTTGGAAATAAATCTATATAAGTGAAAAGTATAAAAAGTATAAAATGAGATTTATGTGATAAAAGTGCAACCGACCACTCTTCTAATTTCTCTTCAATCTCAACATTTTAATCCTATTCTATCAAATTTATCAAACCAAATATATTTTTTAATTTCCGTCTTTCCAGAAATTTTCATATTTAAGTTAAAAAAATAAAATACAGCTTTATCGTGGCAATATCCGGTAAAAATATCGACCCATCTTGGACTTTCTCTCATCTCTTTCATTTGTTCAAAACTTTAAAACAGCTCACCGTTAACTTATTAGTAGGATAAATGTGTAAACTCACATATTGAATGGAATGAAACCGTGCTATAAAATAAAACTAAAAAGATTAATACTTGAATAGATTTGTCATCCTTCTTATGATTGGATTCTTGATTCTTGTGATTACTTAAAAGATTGAAAAATGTCTCCTTTTAACTAAAGAATACTATTGTAGTGCATGTAGTGAACTATTAGACCTCATTTTAAACTTTAGTTTATCTAATTTTACTTTGAAATATTGAATATTTTAAACATTTGTATTTAGATATTTATAATTAAATAAGTTTCCAAGTTTTCTTTCTTGCACCCTTGGAAGTAAGATGAAAATTGCAAGGTCGCAAAGCCGTATCATTAATTCTTATAAAATAAGCCTGGAGGATTACTTTAATTTCGTTTACAATCCCTTTAATTGATGTTGAGAAACATGCTGAGATGAAAGTTGAAATGAAAAATATTTCGTAAAAACTGAATACATGACAAAAATTTGATTTATAAAGAGATGAGTTTTCAAATATGTGCCTCGGGCTCAATTTAAAATTTAAATTAAAAAGTAAAAACATTCAAAATATCATCCAACAGCTTCAATCAGTTTTAAATTTGAATTTTTATATTAAAGGATTAAGGCTTTGGCACAAGCTAAAATATTCGAATCCTCTATATCTGTGCAACCTGATGTTTAATACCTAAGATGCTTAGATTATTTTATCTAAGAGAATTCATAGGTTGAAATATCTAAGGTCTACGACATTTGGTTGCAAAGATAAAAGATTGAAAATTTGAGTTTGTGGCAAATACTTAACTCATTTGTGGGGATTGTGAAAGTGGTAATAAATATGATCAAAAACGGGCCGTTATTATTGTAATGAATTTTAAGATAAATTGTTAAAATAGTAATAGCAATGGTTAGTATCAAGAATATAGTTCTACTTATCCCTTGATTCCAGCTGTTTGTCAAAACCGGATTTTCCAATGCAAAAAAAAAGAAGGTTTCATCTGAAAGTTGTTTGAGTCTCTACCTCGATACAAGTATATCTATTTTCTAATGGGTTCTAGGAAAAAAAAACACTTTTCTCTTAAGCTTTTCTCGATACTAATTCTTTTCCGATTGCAGAACTGGTCTCTGAGGAGACACCTGGCAGACAAACTTAATATAATTCGTTTAAAATCTTCAATAAAGTACACAATATATATAAGTGGTGGCTTAACGGGGGATATGGGTTGACACCCCCCCCCCCTGAAAATTAAGGGTTTGATGATTACAACGTAGAAATTACCAAAAAAAAAAACTCAGGAGAGGGCCTACTTTTCCAGAAAACTTTCGACGTACTTTGCCTACAATTGTTATGCTATTTCGCCCCTAGCTTTGCAAATCAATAGATATTTCAGATATAAATATTTCAGACATTAGTGGATGTTTCAGACTTCAATATTACAGACAGTAGTTGATATTTCAGACATCAATGTTTCAGTCATTAGTAAAGAAAGAAGTGCAATTAACTGATAATGAAATTAAACTAGGTTTTTAGGGCGCTTCGCGCCCATCTTCTATTCAATTGTGAACATGTTCTCTTTGTAAACATTGTTAAAACATAAATTTGGCCGATTTTATAAAAAAATTTAGTGGACTTTTAAAATGTTCAAGAATAGAATTTTGATAGAAGCAAATTTTTGGAAATTCGATCATCCATAAAACTTTTCTGGGGTCACGCGAGGTCCCGCAAAAAATTGGGCCCGATCGGTTAAGCCGTTTTCACGTTTAATGGATTTAAACGGACAGACAAACAGACAAGCAAAGTATATATATATATAGAAAGATAAAAACCCAAAACTTTCAACATATTATAAAAAAGAATTAAAAAAGAATAAGGAAAAGTTTAGAGAGGAAACGTAAAGTTATTCTAAAACATAGAAGTGCAAGAATCCATATAAAGATATTTAATTAAGCTCTGAACATGAAATGATACGCCCTGAGCTGGGAACTTTTGAATGGTGGATATCGGGATTAATGCTTAATCGACTCTTTTTCTTAATCTCGAGATTAAATTTAGCTTGTTCTCATCTTGTTATTAATCTCAAGATAAATTATGCGGTCGAGATTAAGGATATCTCATTCTAAAGTTTTCAGCCCTGAATTTATCACTTTTCGAGTAACACCTGAGTAACAAACTCTAGATATCTCTAACTCTAAATATAAAATTGAAATCTCGCTGTTCATAAAATTGTAAGTTTCTAGATTGAGAAGAGAATATAAATTGCCATTCTTGCAAGTAATATATGTAGTCTGCTGAAAACAAGCTGTCCCCAACCACTTATTTCGTAAAATATGCAACCACAAAATTTTTACAATAAAGAAGAAATCTTCTCATAACATTTTGGTTATTTAAGCTCTTTTTACTTCTCAGTTATTAGAAAAATTAACAATAAATTCTTTAAATTTTAATTTTTTAATTTCCTTTGTATCCTTTGATGTTTTCTATTCGTAAAAAGAGATTATTCAAGATATGAATGAAATTGTTAAAGAAACTAAATACTGCGTCAGTATGATATAAAGTAACTAAGTAACTCTAACGATGATTAAAGAAATCTAAATCCTGGAAATGAAATGAAACCTAGTTCCACAACTTCAATAAAATGAAATAAATAAGTTTGCTAAGTGCAACTCTTCTCGTTAAACAGTTGTTTGGTCAATAAATAAAAACTTTGATGGAACTTTATTTTCTTGGCAGAGTTAACATGAACCAATGTTTATTAAACCTTGTTTCAGTAGAAGTACACATTTCCGTTTACTGTTTAGCACTGATTCATCTCAAATTGGATGATGAGATAGATAAATAGATGTTCTATTGGTTCTGAATGGTCTCCAAGCACGTGAATGTACCCTGATTTGATCAGACGCTACCAGAAAGATGAGACAACGGTGATTAGACCCTCACTGTTAACAAAACTTAACAACCAACTATCGTTCTGTCAAAGTAGTCGTTTAAAAATTGTTCTAATAATCAAATAAAATGTTTTTAGATTTAAATTTTTAAACCAACACTGAACGTGTCTTAATCATGCAAGGGTGAACTGTTCATCTTGCTTTTGCACCTCAACCTTATCTTCTTTAAATATCCGTGGGGTGAGGTGAATACAAACTGTCAGTTCTTCTCTTCTTACTAGGACGGATATTGTGACAAGATGATTAAGGATGGGATGAGAAGAGGAATATTTATGAATATTTGACGGAACCCTAAACCAAGTTACAAACACATGTATGTGGGTTGGAAACGAATGAAGGGCGGGGTGGAGAAAAAAAGAGTGATCATGCAAAGAAGATAAAAACTCATTCATTCTGGAACTAACTGGCATTGTGCATTGTACATTGTCAAATAAATCAAATAAACCTCACAGAAAAGTAAATCTTAAAGATTTCTAAATTTCTAAAATGAAAAAAAAAAATAATGAAAACAGAAAATTTGTGTGACCTCTTAGTTTTTACATTTTACTTGCAATTTGTTTAAATAATCAAATTTGTTAGCTTTGCATGGAACATTTTTAAGATAAAAATGCTCTTATAAACATTCCAAAAAGACATAATAAATATTATTTTTATTTTACTTTTTATAGCTGGTTGCTGGATTAAATTCTATCAGTGTAAGAGGTTTGCTTCCTGTGCGTTAAATGAAAACGTCATTTTAATGTTAGTTCTGTAGTATAATATACCCCATAAACTCAGTTTTATAGACTTCATAAATTTAAAGAATTTGGTTTTCAGGTTTCTCATGCTTTCCTTCATATATCTGAGAAGGATAGAATTCTTTTCAGTCTTCTCTTTATCTTCCTCCCTTGAACTTTCTAATACTCGTTTTTTTCTTAAAGGATAATTTTTTAAGGGTTTTGTTATGACTCGGGCAATGTCATGTTTGCATGGAGGGTCACTGGCAATTACGCTGACATGGGCCCTTTAACGTGAATCTAATCATCTGTTTTAATGATTTTTGCTAATTTCTTCTCCTTAGATTTATTCCATTCTAGTTCTAGAGTGCGACTCAATATTTTACGCGACTGTTTTTTTGGTAACATAATTTTTTCCTCTTCTTTTCATTTTTTTGCACATTCTTTTTTGGTCCGACGTTGGACCCTTAGTTCTTTTAACATCAAAGAAACACTTTTAATATAAGGTTTCAGTCAACATTTTTAGATTTCAACAGAGAATTATTCTTTGAAAAATACATGGCTGAAACCAGACCTTTTTTCTCCTTGTTTTCCTGTGCCACCGGAAACCTGAAATTGAACTTTAATTCTCGGAGAATATTTCCACAATATTAGAATGCAGCTTTGCTTCCTAAACTTTTCCAGATATCCAAACCTGAAATAAATCCATGAACCTGAGAATCTCAGAAAATTTGCAAAATTGTAATTAGCAATTTTCGGTTCTGGTATAATTTTTACGGAAAAATTGTTTTTCAATGGTTCTTAAGGTTCCGACTGAACAGCGTATATTTAATACTTTAGAATATACAAAGAAGAAAGGAACTAGAGAATTTAAATAACTTTTCATTAAAAATTAGACCAGAGCTGAAAACTTTAGAATGGGATATCCTTAATCCTGATCGGATAATTAATCTGGAGATTAAAAATGAGTTGAGAACAAGCAATATTTAATCTCGAGATTAAGAAAAAGAGTGGATTAAGCCTTAATCATGATATCCACCATTCTAAAGTTTTCAGCTCAGAACTAAAAATTGCAAATTTTCTTATTACAATTTTGCGAATTTTCTGTGATTCTTTGATTCAATCTTTAACAAAATTTAGATTTCGATAGAAATAATTTATATACACATATAAACCTAAAATAAATCCATGAACCTGGATCAGGAACCATCGACTTAAAAATTCAAGTGAGAAGGAAAGTTTTAATTCAGTTTCCTGTCTAAAACTGTTCATTCCTTTCATTGCATGGAGCTTCAGTTGGAAAAAATATCCAACCAGAAACTAATCTAGACAATGTATTTTCCACCTAGTGGAATTGTTGGAAGGAACGGAGAGGAAAATCCCTTAATCATCCTAGTCATTACTCAGGGATAGGGAGTAGGATAGGGTGGAGAGAGAGTAGGTTTCGGGGGAGAAGGATAAATAGAAGATCGAGACTGAGAGGCCCAGAATTGGGAGAGAGGAAGAGAATAGGAGTTAGGGTACGAGTGAAAGGTTTGAGGAGACAAAAGGAAGAAAAAGAAAGGAGAGGTAAAAAAGAAAGAGTAGGTAAGAAGATGATGAAAAGGAAAAAAGAAGAAGAAAAGTTGGTAAAAAGAGGAAGAAAAGAGAGAAAGGAGAAGATGAGTAGATGAGAATGAGGAGGTAAGGATTGAAAGGAGAGTAGGGAAGGAGAATATAAGCGGAGATGAGGAGTAGATGTACAGGGCATTAATCGGGAGGAAGAAAGAGAGGAGGATTCAGATAGAAAAGGAGAATGAGATGAAGGAGGGCAGGAGAAAATTAGAAGGGGCAGGGAAAGTACTAGCAGGAGGTAGGGGGGGGGGGATTCAGCTCTAGAATTTCTTGATGATTTAGAATTATAGGAGAAAAGGATTATTGATTCATCGATCAAACGTCCCTTACAGGCTTACCAACACCTCACCAGACTCTGTAAATTAAAAAGAAAACAAATAAAGAAATATATTCTTAGAATCGGAATCACTTTTAAGGAAGTTTTAGAAACCAAAAATCTGAAGGTTGGATACAGAATCTGAAGGTTGGATACAGAATCTTGAAAAGGAAATTTCATTTCTTGGAAAATGTTTCCTGGAAATGTTTAATTGCATTCCTAACTTTTTTTATTAAAAACTAAATTAAAATTTTTTTCAAAAATATCTAAATTCTAATTAAGTAGAAAAAGACGACATCAAGAATAAATTATTTGATTCAATAATATCAAATATTAGGTATCAATATTAGAAATGATACCTAATCAATAACAATGAGATATATTGGAGATATATCTGATGTCTAATCAACTATAATGAGAAAATATCAGAAATATCTAATATATAATCATTATAATGAGATATTATAAGAAATATCCTATATATAATAAGTATAATAAGATGATAAGAAAATAGTAACTTAAAAATAGCACGTTATAAAAGATGAGTTCTTTACAAAACGTGCCGGATAATTTGTTTTACATGTCATACGTACTATGTACATTCTTGAATGGTTTATTTAATGAATTTACAAAGAAAGAAAGAAGTTATATTTATATTTAATGTACTGCATTTTAATGTACTTGAGTTTAAGGTACTGCAGCTTAATGGACTGAAATTTAATGTACTGAAGGTTAATATATTGCAGCTTAATGTACTGCAGTTTAATGTACTGAAGGTAAGTGTACTGCAGTTTAATGTAATGAAGGCTAATGTACTGCAGTTTAATGTACTGAAGGTTAATGAATTGGAGTTTAATGTACTGCAGTTTAATGTAACGCAGTTGAATGTACTGCGGTTTAATGTACTGCAGTTTAATGTACTGCAGTTTAATGTACTGCATTTTAATGTACTGAAGGTTAATGTACTGCAGTTTAATATACTGCAGTTTAATGTACTCCAGCTTAACGTATTGAAGGTTAATGTACTGCAGTTTAATGTACTGCAGTTTAATGTACTGCAACGAATCAAGATATTACCAACTATAATGATTAAGATTTAGGAGCGCTGACTCATACCAACTTATCACTGTATACCTGTAAAGGCTATCTCATGTTTTTGTCTGCTTGTTTCTTTATATAGATGATCAGGGGTAAACCGTCCTTATCCAACATTTATAACAACATAATCATCAGAAATAATAACACTGCAGTGTAACAACAAAATCTACAACAATAATTGAATAAAAAAAGTATTTTCTCTAAACATGAATGTGTTGCTGAACCAACTGTATGGCTAAACCATCAAGTAAGCAAAACAAATAATCTACTTATTCAGGAATTAGAGAGAATAAGGAACAATACTGAACCAACTCAGTGCTACGGTAGCAACATTAAATAATGTAAAAAAAGGTTTAGTTCAATACATTTGTAAATATTAGATTATTATATTTAATACAATGTAAGCCATACAAAAAACAAAAGGATACACATCTGGATTTTGCTAAAGAAAGAGAGAAATTTTTAAATACAAAAGTAACAGTGGGTAAAGGCCAGGCGAAACTCCAAAGTCGGCCCTGTCACACTAGTTAATCCACAACCTAAATGTATAGATTGAAACACTTGTTAAATAAATCTCTTTGATATTTAACACTCAAATTTTATGTGAGAAATGTTATGCCATCTTTCATACTTTATTCCGGAGATTGAACATTAAATTAGCAGTTCTTCCATGGGAGTAAATTTGATTTGTCTCCAGGTTTACCATATCTATATATATGATGAGGATTATCTAACATGAATTAAGAGAAGACGATATGTCACTGGCTAGCAGAAACCTCTTTCTGGATCTTATCTTCTGTCGCAAATAATTCATCATGGTAACTCTTTTATCTCATATACAAGAAAGATAAGGCTTTGATATTCAAATTAAGATTCATATCTAACATTGAAATAATATTAATTCCCATGGACAAAGAGGGATTTTATAGAATTGTATTTACAGATATTATTGTCACTCCTTACTGAACAGTACACACTACTTTACAGCTCCGTAAAGTACCGCTGTTTTATCTTTTTTGAAGGACAATCATTGTAGTTTAAAATAACCCTTATATGATAAATTTACATGTCCGGTTCACTATAGTGCCATTCAAAAATAAACTGAGTAGAATTGATTTAACATATGATTTAATTTGTTAATTTTCTTCCTAATGTTTCTTATGCTGAAATCTGCAAGTCACTTAGAGCTTGAAGAGAAGCTACAACGAAAAATGAGAAGTTTCAAGAAAGAAAAACTCGTATACTTCTGTGTATGAAAAGAAACGTTATTGAAACCACCAGGAAATTGCATCAACAGTCACCAACATAGTTTGGGCAATGCCTAACCCAACATTAACCAAAATACTAAGAACCATTCAATAAATGTTAATACCATCGAATGAAAGATTTTAAAAAAACATATCTCAGTAAGGTTGGGTTAGGCATCAACATTAATCGATTTCACTCCTAAAGAAAAGTTGTCTAGGCCAATTTTTAGGTACGTTTAAATCTAAATTGTCTGGAACTATTTTATTCCAATATGGTTTAAAAATGTTACGCACAATACATATTACATAAATCTAATGTGTTCACAAATTAAATATTGAAGTACCTTAAAACAATTTATCTATACTTCGCATAATTTTTATTCAGTGAATTAATTTGTCTTCAATCAATATTTATCTTACATCTTAGCATAAAATTAAACCTACGTTCTTAATCAATTAATTGCTCATTGTTTGCTTCCATTTAAATTCAATCTTCAATCTTATCAATCTAGTTGCTCTTAATGCAGTATATATCTTAATTAAACCAATGAAAGACAGTGAGGAGTGTGGACTGTGGAATGACGAAAAGTGCGAGTTATGGCTAAAACCAGATAGTAAAATTGAATTGGCGAATCAGCGAATAGGACGACTACAATAAATCTAAGTAAAAAAAGACTGAAATGACGATATCACACAAGAAAATAAGGATTTAACGATAAAAAGGACGACATCACACCAGAAAAAAGAATTACTTGACGAATAATTAAGACGACTTCACGTCAGAAAATATGGATGATTCGACGAATATGACGACCTCACACCAGAAAACAAAGATGAATCGACGAATATGATGAAGTAACGCCAGAAAACAAAGATGAGCCGACAAATTGAAAAATAGGACGACATAACACTAGAAAACAAGGATTTATAAATTAATAATAGGAAGACATTACAACAAAAAAGGATTACTTGACAAAAAGAATGACGTACATTCAAAAACAAGGATGATGCGACGAATAGAATGACTCAAACACGAAAACAAAGATGAATCGACGAATAGAATGACGTACACCCAGAAACAAGGATGAATCGACGAATATAATGACTCAAACTCGAAAACAAGAATGAATCGACTAATAGAATGACGTACACCCGAAAACAAGGATGAATCGACGAATATAATGACTCAAACACGAAAACAAGAATAAATCGACTAATAGAATGACGTACACCCGAAAACAAGGATGAATCGACGAATATAATGACTCAAACACGAAAACAAGAATAAATCGATGAATAGAATGACGCAAACACAAAAACAAGGATGCATCCACCTCACACTAAAAAAGAATGACTTGACTAAAAGAAAACTAGAATAAAATCAACTAATCATGAAGATGTTTGCTATACACAAAAATATACTTAGTTTTGGATTTTTTTCAAGTTACGAATAAACTTTTGCCTTAACTTGAGAAGGTTCAATGTACGAAGAATTAATATCTTATTAATTAGTATTCAATCACAACTTATATTGGTTGAGAATAGCAACATATTGAGCAGATTGAGATCAAACATTTGGAAGAACAACATTCAAAACAAACCTGTATCCAACAAGATATTATTCAACTTATCCTACAAGATATTATTCAACTTATCCTACAAGATATTATTCTACTTATCCAACAAGATATTATTCTACTTATCCTACAAGATATTATTCTACTTATCCTACAAGATATTATTCTTCTTATCCAACAAGATATGATTCTTCTTATCCTACAAGATATTATTCTTCTTATCCAACAAGATATTATTCTTCGTATCCAACAAGATATTATTCTACTTATCCTACAAGATATCATTCTACTTATCCTACAAGATATTTCTCCTTATCCTGCAAGATATTATTTTACTTATCCAACAAGATGTCATTCTACTTATCCTACAAGATATTATTCTCATTATCTTATTCTCCTTATCTTACAAAATATTATTCTCCTTATCTTACAAAATATTATTCTTCTTATCATACAAGATATTATTCTACTTATCCTTCAAGATATTATTCTATGTATCATAAAAGGTATTATTCTACTTATTCTACAAGATATTATTCTATGTATCATACAAGATATTATTCTACTTATCCTTCAAAATATTATTCTATGTATCATACAAGATATTATTGTATGCTTTGCTATATTCTACAAACTAAATCGTATTCTTTGTTTCATCCTTCAAGCTATTATTGTTTCTTTGTTTCATCCTTCAGGATATTATCAAATCCTTTGTTTCATACTTCAAGCTACTATTAAATCCTTTAGTTCATTCTTTAAGCTAATATTGTATCCTTTGTTTCATCCTTCAAGATATTATAAAATCATTTGATTCATACTTCAAGATATTATAAAATCATTTGATTCATACTTCAAGATATTATAAAATCATTTGATTCATACTTCAAGATATTATAAAATCCTTTGTTTCATCCTTCAAGATATTATAAAATCCTTTGTTTCATCCTTCAAGATATTATAAAATCCTTTGTTTCATCCTTCAAGATATTATAAAATCCTTTGTTTCATCCTTCAAGATATTATAAAATCCTTTGTTTCATCCTTCAAGATATTATAAAATCCTTTGTTTCATCCTTCAAGATATTATAAAATCCTTTGTTTCATCCTTCAAGATATTATAAAATCCTTTGTTTCATCCTTCAAGATATTATAAAATCCTTTGTTTCATCCTTCAAGATATTATAAAATCCTTTGTTTCATCCTTCAAGATATTATAAAATCCTTTGTTTCATCCTTCAAGATATTATAAAATCCTTTGTTTCATCCTTCAAGATATTATAAAATCCTTTGTTTCATCCTTCAAGATATTATAAAATCCTTTGTTTCATCCTTCAAGATATTATAAAATCCTTTGTTTCATCCTTCAAGATATTATAAAANTATTCTATATAATATATTTTTATTTAAAATGAGGTTCCTGAGAAAAGAGAGTTAACAGGATATTCTATTTAAAATGATTAGTTTTACATTTCGGGAGAAAATGTAAAATTGGAAAAAATGCATGTACACATTCACCGTACAGTTACCTTAAAATCTTTGACAAGTTGGTTCCTGATAATTTACAAAAACAAAAAAATCCCTGAAAATTATTCCTAGTAAATATGTTTACAATCAGTTTCTGTTGAAATTTCTGATAAAAGAAAAAGTTGGAACCTCTTTGATAAAACTTTTCTTGAAGTTGAGACAGAGAATGTTCTTTGTTTGGCAACTTAGTCATTATTTTGTGCTTTGAACCTTTTAAACTTTTAAAATCCTATTAATCATCAGCTATAGGGACTTTGAGAACCTGGTATAGGGACTTGAAGGATATGGTATAGAGACTTGAAGGATCAGCTATAGGGACTTTGAGGATCTGGTAATAGGTACTCGGAGGATCTTGCATAGGGACATGGAGGATCTGGTATAGTGACTTGGAGGATCTGGTAATTGGGCTTGGAGGATCTGTTGTTGTGACTTGGAGGATCTGGTATAGGGACTTGGAGGATCTGGTATAGTGACCTGGAGGATCTAGTAATGGGGCTTGGAGGATCTGGTATAGGGACACGGAGGATCTTGTATGGGGACTTAGAGGATCTGGTATAGGGACTCGGAGGATCTTGCATAAGGACTTGGAGGATCTGGTATAAGGACTTGGAGGATCTGGTATAGTGACTTGGAGGATCTGGTAATGGGGCTTGGAGGATCTGGTATAGGGACACAGAGGATCTTGTATGGGGACTTGGAGGATCTGGTATAGGGACTCGGAGGATATAGTGTATGGGTTAGAAGGATCTAGAACAGGGACTTGGAGGATCTGGTATGGGGACTTTAGGGATCTGGTATGGACTTGGAGGATCTGGTATTGGGACTTGACGGATCAGAGATAGGGACTTGGAGGATTTGGAATAGGGAATTGGAGGATTTTGTATATAATCTCTAATAAAAGGACTTGAATAATCTGGAATAGGAATTGCAGGAGCTGGGATAGGACTTGGAGGCTCTAGTATACTAGGCTAGTAGGGCGCTTTGCGCCCATCTTATATTTCAACTTTTAATTGTTATTACAAAATTTTACGAAAATCAAAAACTGTTGGAGACAATTTTTTGTAATTCTGAGCATTCATAAACCTTCCCTGGGGCCACGTGAGGTTCCGCACAAAATTTGAAGTTCAGCCGTTTTGACGTTTATTGGATACAAACAAACAGGCAGACAAACATACAAGTAAATTATATACATAGAAGATGGACTTGGAGGATCTGAGGCCGAATTTAATGAATTTGAACCGCGTTGCTGAATCGGTTTGATTGTGCGCTGGGCTCAAATCTGGAAACACTGATTAGAATTTCAAGTTGAAAAACTCAGGTTTGAGCCGCGTCTATAATCTATATAGACGATGTTAAAAAAATAAAAACAGTGTCCGAATTTAATGAATTTGAGCCGTGTCTTAAATCCGCCAAAAACTGGTTTCAATTGAGCAACGGCTTAAATCTTGAAACATTGAATTTTATTTGGATCCAACCATATTTGAGTCGTGTTTCAAATTTAAGCCCGGCTCAAATTCTTTAAATTCGGCCTCTGGTATGATAACTTGGTGGATCTGAGACTGAATTTAATGAATTTGAACCGCGTCGGTGAAGCGTTAATCACTGGTTCAAATTGCGGCCTGACTCAAATCTCAAAACACTTATTAAAATTTTATGGTAATTTGGCCAGCTATGTTTGTACCGCGTTTCATATTTGAACCGCGTCTCAAATTCTTTTAGCTCGCAATTTAAAGTGGTGACTGGTTGGCGGTTCAGCTCGACGCTGTTCGAATTCATTAAATTCAGCCTCAGAAATTTTAATTTTAAGTGTTTCGATATTTGAGATTTACTATAAAACATAGACTCAGGCCTAAGTCTAGTTTTTCCAAAATTTATTTCGAGCAAAGGAAGGACGTAATGGAAGACGATATTTAGAAATGGATTTGAACCGTTTCTGGTCGGCAATATTTTTGTATAAACATTAAACAAATACAAAAGTACAGCATCTGGAGGATTATAGAATAAAATCCATGCTATTCAATTTGCAATATATATATATTTCAGTTTTGTTAAAAGAGAGCAACAATTGTAAAATATGTTGATCGAAGAAGTCGACATTAAGTACATACTTCTTATATTTGTAAACATACAATTAGACTAAACAAATAGAAAGGTTAAACACACAACGCCCACTCTTCAAGGCAAATATTAACTTCACTATATATTTGCTAACGCATGACATACACAAGAAAAACATTAATAAAGACAATTCGTGTTAAGAGCCATTAGAATTTACTTGAATTCTTATCTCGAATAAAAAATATTTTTAAACTTGTGAAGAACTATTGCAGTTAAAAATCAAGATAAAAATTTTTATATCATTTTACAGGGGAATCATGCACGAATTGTCTGTGCAGTAAATATGTAAAAAAAATTCTTTAATCCTCTTTCAATTAATCCTACATCCTCTATTCTTTACTCCTTTTTACTCTATGTTTATTCTCTTTTCTTCATTCTCTAATCCTGTAGTACCTATACCCTCTTTTTCAAATCTTCTATTCTTTAATCCTGTAGTCCCTATTCCCTCTTTTTCAAATCTTCTATTCTTTAATCCTGTAGTCCCTATTCCCTCTTTTTCAAATCTTCTATTCTTTAATCCTCCTCCCATATTTTCTTTATTATCTAATTCTCCGTGTACTTTGTAATCTTCTTCTGTTTTAATCCTCCAAACTCATCTATATATAATATATACTTTGCTTGTCTGGCTGTCTATTTGTCGTTTGTTTGTATGTGTCCAATAAACGTAAAAACGGCTGAACAGATCGGGCCCAAATTTTGTGTGTGACTTTACATGACCCCAGGTAAGGTTTATGGATGATCAAAACTTCAACAAAAATCAATTTTCATTAAATTTTATAAATCCACGACATTTTTTTATAAAATCCGCGAACTTTTTTGCTTTTGTTTTACAATGTATACAAAGAGAAAAAGTTCACAATTGAAATACAAGATGGGCGTGAAGCGCCCTGAAAGCCTAGTATCTTATTTTCTTTACTTCTCTACGTACCTTCTAATTCTTTATTTGTACAGGGGTCCATGTATTTTCTCGCAAGTTTTTTTTGTGTATCGTGTAGCATTCTTCAGAAATTTGTATAATCCTCTATCCTCTCTACCCTCTCTTTCCTTTATTTTTTAATCTTGTATCCTCTATATTCTTTAATTCTCTAACTTGTAATCTATCTACAGTGATATCCAGAAAACAATGCCTAATTGCTGTGTTCCATGCTTTTTGGACTATTTTAGTCGTAACTGGAGTCAAAAGTCGTCCTCCTATTCCAAAGTTTTCTGGGTATCACTGTAACTCACAATATTCTTAATTTGCAACCTTAACATGTCTGTTTTAGAAATGTTTTTATATTTATAATTCTCCGAAAGAATATATTTTCACAGAAGACCAACTTTAACTTTAAGATAGTTGAATTCAAAACGTTTTAGGTCGTCATAAAAGTCTCATAATTTGTGGGTTACCTTGTAGAGAGTGTTCATTCATAACCCCATCTTTATTCATATTAAGCGCGTAGCCAGCTGCCAGGGTCCATTTTCTACAGGGTGTCCCAAAAAACATGGGAATTCAGTGACGAATTCGATATCGTCTTTGTTATGAATTAGCATTGTAATACCTAATTTCAAAAGCCATAATATTATTATGTCTGCTAGAGTTTATTTTATGAAAAGGGTAAAAGACTACAAAGATGTGTCTATAATGTCTCCGCAAGATGAACAGTGAATACGGACAAGTTTACTCTGTTTGTATACTGCAATTTTCATGTTTTACTAAGTACAACCGGTTGCAGTCAAAACATAAACAAACAAAATGTAAACATAGCAGACGAAACTCTTACAGATTACAGCTTTCTTAGTAGGTATCACTATACTAAATCGAAGAATTATTTGAAAAGACGATATCGAATTCGTCACTGAATTCCCATGTTTTTTGGGACACCCTGTATCTTACCCTTTTTGTTAGATTTGTTAAAGTATTCAGTGCTGCTTTATATAAATCAGAATTTCTTAAGACTTTCAGGTCGTCTTTGACCCTTGAAATAGTTTGCGGCGTTCATTTGGCTACCTAATTATAGAAAAAAAAATTGTATCATATAATAATCACAAAATAGCCCTAGTCCTGTCATTAAAAAATGTGGTCTGCCTTTTTGTGCTTTCATAATTACTGGAAATGAATGATTTTGTTTAGAATTAGACAATCTTAATCTCTCTGGAAAGTTTGAAGCAAAAAAATATAGACTATAGAATTGTAAAATTAGGTTGCCAAAGACGACTTTCAAGTCTTCAATCAATTCTTAAGAAATTCCGCTTTATAAAGAACAGCAGTGTATAGAGTCCATAACTTTTACTTTCATTGCCATTGAACAATATAATTGACTAAATTTATTGTGATCATTAAAGACATTCTTTGTTCTAGTTAAATTAGCGTGAATTTAATCTAATCGATCTAATCGATTAAGAATCTAAATATATTGGTTGAGCATGGATTAAACAGCTGTGGAATCATTGAATAACAACTTTTCTATTTTCCATCATGACGAAGCATTCAATGAAATTAAAAGATAAAAGTTTCTTTGACTTAGTTTTCCCTTTTATTATTGGAATTGGAAAATATTATGATAGCTGACAAAGGAGAAACTTATTTTAAACTTTTCAACTGAAATAACAAAAATGAATTCAAATTAAACCATTTCTGAAACGTCCTGAGTGCACCAACAATTCTAAAATACAGATTCAATATATAGAAAAAGAATTGGGATATGATTTTTTTATTTGTATTATATAACACGAAACATAATGAAATATTTGATGATTTAGTTTTGACATATTTTTGACACGGCTTCGTAACCACTAGTTTTGATTTTTTCCATGTTTTTCTGACGTGGTAAACGGATATGTTTACCCACAAAGAATGTGACTTAATTGACGTTTCATTCTGACGATTTGAAGGTTAAATTTGATTTGAGGTCTTAAATGTAGTCTTTTCTAGGTCTGCTATGTGTAGATAACCCTGTATAAAATGGATGTGAGTACTTTGTAAGATGTGCCGCTATATAATCAATGTTGGAGAAGATATGAGAATGACACTCCCCTCTCTTGAGTCAAAGGGGGAAAATTTTTAAATTTTAAAAAGGGGAAATTGCAGATTTTCCCCATGCTAAGTAACTGGGTCGGATCCAGGCATTTGTCAGGGACGGAAGAGTTATCAAGGCTGACAGATAACGGTTCAGACAAGAGGGGGGGGGGTAAACTGTATACTGTACACTGTGCAGTATATAAGAAGGGGGTTTACTGTACACTGTACGTATACAGTATATAAGGGGGGTATACAGTAGACTGAACAATATATCCTGTACAATATATAGTTATACAGCATAAAGAAAGGAAACGAAGAGGTAAAGCTTACCTCAGATGTACACAACCGACCTCCCTATTAATTAATTTATAGGGTGGTCGGTTGTGTACATCACGATATGTTTACGTATCTAACACTGTACACTTGTATAGAGTGATCGTATTTCTAAGAGGAATTTAATGGAATTGATAAAATTTTAGATTTTCTTTCTTATATAAGGAGAATTCGAGGATGTTGACTACAAACATTTGACATTTTTCAAATTTGTAGGTTTTCAATTTATTAGCTAAAAGTTCTGTAAAAAATATCAAGTTTCTGGGTCATGCCTTTTCCTTTAAACTTTAATAATTTTCTTATTTCAAACATTTTTATTCTTTCTGAAAGGTCTAGCCTAGCACAGTGTTTTGCTATTTTGAAAAAAACCTCACATTTTTACAAGAATAATGGTTTGTACATTTTTTCACGACACAATATTTGGTCATACTTTTATTAACATAAACAAATAACTGAACTTCAATGTACTGCAGTATACAATCCTGTGTTTATAATCCATAATAAGGGTCTATCTAATTATCTATTTAAATATTCAATTATCTTCATTTCACGTGAATAAGACCGATTCCCTTTGGTCCCTAATCTCTGTCCTTATTGCAAAGACGACGGATTACATCCCTTGTTTATGAAGTAAGCTTCAGTACACATGAAGAAGCTATTGCACAATACACAGTGAAATATATACATAGAATTATACGGAAAGGTTTTGAACGGTTTATTTTAATTTCCGTTCTTGTTGAAGAGAAACCTCAAGACGGAATTCCTGGAATTGATTCAACTCTTTCTCCAGGGACAAGTTAATCTCCGGGATATCTGTACCCCGGAGAACCAACGTTAATCTCCGGGATATCTGTACCCCGGAGAACCAACAATTTGTCATTGAATAGAAGATTCAGAGAAATTATTATATGACAAATTGTCTTTATCACAATATTATTACAAATGATTATATTATTCAATAAATGAAAATAAGATATTTACAAATGACTACATAACTGTGTTTTTCTAATGTTTTTAAAAGAAAATTACCCAAAATACATTTGAATCCATAGGCCTGTTTGAAACCTTGATATTTCTGAAAAGAAAGAGGAATTTTAGAATTGAAGTGTTTGACGAAATATTGAAGGAGTAAGGATGAAAACAAATGTCTATCTCGAGCAAAAACGAGCAGAAATTTGAGATTCTTCTAGCTTTCCTTTCAATTAGAGCAAATATCTGGGTGATAAATAGATCTCTCTTGGGTTTGGAGGTTAGGAGAAGAGAAAGAGAGGGGGGGGGGTAACATTGATAACGTTTTAAGACAAATATTGTATCGAACAAAATTCTAAATTCATTCTGAAGTTTCAAAATAAGTAGAAATTAGTGCTGTAAACAATTTTTATCTTGTAATCTATATTCAAATGTAAAATATAAACTCCCTTAAATGAGTTTATGTCGCGCACATTTTTAATTCTAATGTTTGAACTTGTCTTTCAGCGAACCCTTTTTACCGACTCGTTCTCTAGTTTTTACTTCTTAAAGGAATATGAGCTGAAAGACGAACCCTTGTAATAGTCTGTACACTTTGTTATCTCAACTGAGGGATATCTTTTATGTAAATAATTTTTGTAAACTTAATATAATAATTAGTCTTTAAAATTAATAAATATAAATTTAACATGGCATTTTTTTAATATTTGTAAACCTCGTGTCGAAATAATAAAAGTATAATAAAAACATCACTAAGACTGAGGAGTGGGGGGAGGGATCGGAGAAACAACCTTTGATCGACCCTTTTACTTAAACTACAAAGACTTTAAGCAATAGTATGTTTTTAAAAGTTTTACTCTATAAAATAATAAAAAATATATCTGTACGTACTTTCATGACTTCATGTTCCAAAACTGTTTATAGAAGTCTAGAGGCCGAATTTAAAGAATTTGAGCCGTGGCTTAAATTTGAGACGCGGCTCAAATATTGTTAGTTCCACTTATAATGTATTCAATGTTTCAAGATTTAAGCCGGCGCTCAATTAAAACCAGTTTTTAGCGGATTTTATACGCGGCTCAAATTCATTAAAGAACCTGTAAAATCATTCGTTGGGATGTTTAGAAAGATGAAAATTTCCCTGTATGATAATTGAAGGACTGCAGTATGGTTTTGGTGAATTATATTGGCGTACAAAGCCTAGGGGTGTCAGAAATAATTTTTTTTGCATATTTTTAAAAACTTCTATAAAACTTTTTAAGTTTAATTTTTGATAAAACTACATGTCTAGAATAAAGGTTTATCTGTACCCTATATGTATAAGATAAAGGTTTATCTGTACCCTCCATGTTTAGGATAAAAGTTTATCTGTACCCACCATGTCTAAGATAAAGGTTTATCTGTACCCTATATGTCTAGGATAAAGGTTTATCTGTACCCTACATGTCTAGTATAAAGGTTTATCTGTACCCTATATGTCTAGGATAAAGGTTTATCTGTACCCTTCATGTTTAGGATAAGGTTTATCTGTACCCTCCATGTCTAGGATAAAGGTTTATCTGTACCCTATATGTCTAGGATAAAGGTTTATCTGTACCCTATATGTCTAGGATAAAGGTTTATCTGTACCCTATATGTCTAGGATAAAGGTTTATCTGTACCCGATATGTCTAGGATAAAGGTTTATATGTACCCAACTTGTCTAGGTTGTCAGGATTGGATTGAAAAAATTTGGAAAAAGTTACAGCTTTAGCGCCAGATCTAATTACAAGCTATGATCAAAAATGGAATCAAGATTACATATTCCCATTCTCCGTTCAATACTGATCATAGTATAATCCTGGTATAATCATACCACCGTTGTAAACATTGACCAACACAGCGCTAGAAGGATTAAGAAAGCATGTGTATATATTCTCCGGGTAGGACCAGGAGTATCGATCCAATGAGTCAACCGCTGAAACCAATCACTACTCTTAGATAATTGATAATGGATGACGTTAGGACAGTTGTCATGAGCAATCTTTAAATATCTTTTCTCCCTTCCATCCCAAATTATCAATATGTTCATCTGTATCTTATTCATGTTCTCATCTGCTCATCTGAACATCATGTTCTTGCAATTGGTTGATTAAAAAGCAATGGAATCGATCCAGTTTTAGAGCAAAAATATACGATTTAGCTTTATTTCAAGAATATATTTTCTTTCTATAATTAAAAAATTAACACAATTTTAACTTCTAAAAAAATTTTCAAAAACTTAAAATCATTATGCCTGGAAGACTTTTAAAATCTGAGATTTATTTTCAAGTTATCTTGAAAATTAAAATGTTCTCTAAATGTTATAATAGATTATACTAAATACATATCTATTGGAAAATAATTGGATATTTACATAGATAAAACAGTGTAGCTATTTAGCATGGCCGCAAGATGGAACTGTTATTTATGATGATAAAGTGAAGAGCATACATTAAATAAATTGGATAAATATATTAAAATAAATGCCGAATGTTGAAAGAATGGAATGTGTTTAAAGATATAGCTGGAGTGTGTGGGAAGATGTAAAAAATGCTCAATCATAAATTTAAACAAAACAGTTTTTAATGTGATACTTTTTAATTTTTCCACAACTTTTTTCTGTTTGTAGTAAACAAATTTGATCTCGGCAATAGATAAAACCTGGCAAAAAGTTGTATTATTCCATTAACACCCTCCATCCCTCTACCCCGCACCCCAGTGTGTTTTTTAAATACACGATGTATAAGATAAGGAAAAAGGGATAGATACCAGGCCTCTTTTCTCCATCTCCCCCTTCTCTCTTCCATCACCATCTCCCCCTCATCTTCCATCACCATCTCCCCCTCATCTTCCATCACCATCTCCCCCTCATCTTCCATCACCATCTCCCCCTCATCTTCCATCACCATCTCCCCCTCCCATCAAATCCTACCATCTCCCTCTTCCATCTTCCATCATCATTTCCCCATCTCATATCTCCCTGCCATCTCCGCCTTCCGTCTCCCACAGCCGTCTTAATAAAAGAATATTCTTGTTTTTGCTCTGTTTTATCAGTTATATGAACGCAGGGCCATTTTTTTAATTTTTAATTTTATTTTTAGAATAAAGTAGAAAAGAAATTCGTTAAACATTTTTTAGTGTTATATAAATGTAGAACCATAAATCTGTAAAATGTTAAAAACAACATTGAAAAAATAACTTTAAAAAACAAATATCTAAACATCGCATTCATATTTTATGTTTTTGTAACTCTCAAGTTTCTCCCTAATATATTCCAGTATTAAACCAAGGGTGTAAACGTGTAAAACTCCTCCCTGCAGCCTGTAGTCTGTATATACTAGGTCTAGGGTTGGGAGAAGGGTTGGAACCTAGATTTATTGTTATTATATTCAATAAAGGTGGTTTAATCAACAAATAATAATAGTGGTTTATTCAATAAGAACCTCAACAGTATACAGTAATAGTAACGAATAAACGAAAAGGAATATTTTGGCTAAAATGGATTTAGAGAACTATTTATTTTGCAAAAAATAGATTCAGATACTTTACACAGTATTTGGAAGGTCTCAGAGTTAAATATTCATCAAGATAATTAATTACATGCTCTAAGTGACCTTCAAGCTTGGGTTTTCTTTGAATTATTATTCTTTTTTAAACACATGCATCCTTGCCTAAAAATATTAATGTTATGAGATGATATTGAATAGTCAATTTGTCAAAAAACTTTTTATCCTGAACCCTGATTTTTTGGTATTATAGTATTATGTTTATCTATCTGTATTTATCTATCGGTCCGTAGGACGTAAATATCAAGGAGAGTAGAACAGAGAAGATGGGTGATAGGGTTGTTGATATTTCAATGTAACGCACCAGGAAAGCTCAGAATGAACTATTATTAAACAGTGATTTCACCTCCTGTTAGACCCGGAAATTTTTTCTTTATAATCTTGGTTATTGTTTTGATTAAAATAGTTTCTGAGTTGTCTTAACATATCCCAATGAGATGTTTTCAGATCTAAATAATTTTATTCGGTAAATGATATGGCCGGTTATGACATACAATCCATAGTTCTAATACTCCTTGGTAAATGATGTAGGAAGCTTTATTACATGTTTGTATAATACATGTAATCCGTGTATTCTGTATATTCATAATTATTATTTATAATATATTTGGCAGAGGACGATAAGAAGAATCATTAGAAAGGGGACAATCAATATCATTATTGGGGATAAAGGGGGTTGGAGGAGCGGGGGGAGGAGAAGCAAGGGTTGAGAAATATTCAGAGGAACGATACAATGTAATTTATTGGAAAAGAAAATGTATAAATCCATGGGTTTCACGCTTTTCTTAACTAAAGCATATTTACTATGTCTAAAATCAAATCCTGATTCCGCTGTAAAATTGAAGACTTACTAATCTCTAAATCTATAAATAAATCACTGAATCACTACATTACAAAAAAAATATGGATAAAATCTAAAACGATTTTTTGTTTACTCATTTTTTTATAAATTTTATTCTTTAGGAACTAAAATGTCATTTGATTCAGCTGTGCAATTTTGTACTTAAGTCTTTACCACAAACGAAAAAATTTTAATCCCAATTTCTTTGCAACCTGATGGCGCGTAAACCCTTTTATCTTAAAGAATTCATAGTTTAAAATATCTAAGGTACATTGAGTTTAAAAGATAAGAGATTTAGAAACTCTGAGTTTTACCAAGAATAAAATCTTATAATGTAATAAACTAACTACGTATATGTGTAGACCCAAAAATCAACCGTCTTGCAATATTAACGGTGCATTCTAAAAATCTATAATAAACCTGACAATTTCACAATGTAAAATTAAATGAAATAAAATCCACTAGGCCAGATAAATGTTTTAGCATGAACCTTACACAATCAGTGTGTTTAGATCCTAGGACAGAGATTAATGATTTCAGGTCATTTAGCATACAAGAATAGGTACAATAAGAGACCTGTACTCAAATACTAAACTATGTATTTGAACTAAGGGCAGGGGGAGGGGGGGGGGGGAATTTACAGATGATTCATTGAATATTCTAGAGAGGGAGCAGGAGAAAATTCTAAATATGAATATATCAAATGAAAAAGTATTACAAGGATAAGAAAGACAAAAATTAGGATTAGGAAGAAAGAGTTAAAAAATTGCTATTTATTAGAATTAAAGATTGAATTGAATTGACAAAAATATAAATTAAATACCGAGCTTGTCGGTCTAACGAATAAAATCGAAAAAAGGCCCAGTAATCTGTCAGCTAGGAAAAAAAAGAATAACCAAGGCCTGCAGAAAAAGGGGAAAAGCCGGGGAAAAAAGTAGCAAGTATGGAAATTGGGGGAAAAGAAAACCAAGACGGTTTAAAAGTGTCCAATTGAAAGAGGTCAGAAAAAGAAAAAAAGGCGAGGAAGGATAGATGGGTAAAAAAATGTCAAGAGAGCAAGATCAAATAAAGGATATTAAAAAACTTGTTTTTGGTAGAACTTCTATCAAATATCAAACATAACTTCTAAATCAAATTTTCTTTTTTCATGCTAATTCTAAAAAATTTTAAGTACTAAAAACAATATTTATTTTTTATGTAACTCTGCATTTTTCATTCAATTTTCAAACGAGAATATAATATCTAATTTTTGGACATATTTAGACACAACTTCACTGTTCCATATTTTAACTTGTTACAGTGCGGTTTACGTAAACCTCCCATCACCTGATATTCCGTCCTATTGCACGGAATCATAAATATACAACCAATCAGGAAGCATCAGCTCCGGATCAGCATTAGTCAAATAATACTTTAGAAATATCCGTAAGAGTTTCTTAGACCATGATAAACTTTTATCATGATTTGATACGCAAACGAAAAAAAAGTTTTCCACAATGAGAATATATAGTGCAAACCTTTGATATTTCAAACTTAGATTATTTGATCTAAAAGAATTCATAGTTTGAAATATCTAAGATCTACGACATTGTGTTACAAAGATATAGAGATAAGGAAATCAGAGTTTGTGGCAAAAACTCAATTCCTTTGTGCGGTTTACGTAAACCTCTCATCACCTGATATTCCGTCCTATTGCACGGAATCATTAATACAACCAATCAGGAAGCATCAGCTCCGGATATTCCGTCCTATTGCACGGAATCATAAATATACAACCAATCAGGAAGCATCACCTGATATTCCGTCCTATTGCACGGAATCATAAATACAACCAATCAGGAAGCATCAGCTCCGGATATTCCGTCCTATTGCACGGAATCATAAATACAACCAATCAGGAAGCATCAGCTCCGGATCAGCATTAGTCAAATAATACTTTAGAAATATCCGTTAGAGTTTCTTAGACCATGATAAACTTTTATCATGATTTGATACGCAAACGAAAAAAAAGTTTTCCACAATGAGAACATATTGATATTTTACGTGAAAAAGTGGCAATCTAAAGTGATATGGCTCCCCCTGCACATAATCTTGATGTATTTGCATAATATTCCTTATCTCTACATAGTTGTTGGAATAGGAAAAACTACAGTAAAGATTTGAATACTATGTTTAGTCAAGTGAATGACATATTTCCCCTGATTCAATAATATTTCAACTATTTGCTGAACACTGAAGGTTGATACAGGAACCTGCAGGGCGCTTATTAACACAATTATTTTCTTAGGGAAAATGATAACAATCGACTAACATGGGGTTTCAGAGGTAATTCATGGAATATTAATATTTTGGAATATATCTGGCCTGGTACACCATCTGTCAGTTCCTTTTTTTACTTCTTTGGTTGGGTTAACAGAGGAAGAGAGGGAGGAGAAAAAGGAGCAGAGAGAACAAAATTATATCCGAGTATTGAGGTTTCGTAAGCTTTTGGGTAAAATACATTATTAATATCTGATTTTGAATTATATGAAGAAAGAAAAAGGAAGGGGATGGAAAAGAGTAAAGAGGAGATAAGAGAGGAGAAAACGAAGATAAGTAGTGACGAGGATTATAGTAGAAGAAATAGAATGAAAACAGAGTAGGGGACGAGAGAAGGAGAAGAAGAACAATGGACGGGGAAGGATGTGAAAGATGAGAGGAGGAGAAGAGGCGAGAGGAGGAGTAGAAGGAGGGTAAGAAGGGACGAGGAGGGAAAGAGGGGAGATATATGAGGGGGAAAATGAGAAGAAAGGAGGTGGGAGAGGATATTAGGAGAGGAGATGAATCAATAGATGTAATAAAATTAGCAAAAAAAATCCGTACAGTCGCTTTCAAAGTCTCATCCTGTATGGGTAACCCTGTACTTTGGTTGATATAGAGTAAAACATTTAAAAATCTTTTTTGATTCCTGATAATCAATAAAGACCAAAATTTTATTGATAAAAAATTGTAGGCCTGATGAGCTTTCCAAAATGTGTTTTTTTTTGTATTTTGTGGCGGTTATGAATATCGTCTTCTCTCCTCTGAAAAAAACTATACAATAAAGAAGGTGCAACAATCATAGACTACATTTTGGCAATCTCGAGATACTACTCGGGACACTACTATAATCTACCTGAAATTGTACCCTGTAAAATGTATATTCTCATGCAGTTGTCCCTAATATTATCTATATCTATAAAGTTGTAATGTCTGTTTGTTAGTATGTCCGATCATAACTCATAAACCCCTTGACTGACTTGTCTCAAATTTTGATTGGGGAACTCGGGAGAACCACGGGGATATTTTTAGCTTGAGATTGAGATTCTAGGAGTGGGTCTATAACTCATATTTAGGAAAAAATAGCTAAATCGTAATTTATGACCAAGCGCAGGTAAACGGCGGGGGTAACACTGGGATCTTAAGCTAGTACTTAATATACAGTGAAACCCTTAATAACGAATACATCGGAAGAATTTATCAAATGTCATCATGACAATTTTTCAATGAGTTTTATACTATATTACGTAAATTTCAGTATTTGCGAAAAAAAATAAATAGCCATGAATATGTGGGAACAGTTTTAAAGAGTTCCATATAATCATTTAATTAAAAAACTAAATATCTGCAACATTCCATTATCAGAAAGTGACATTTGATGAATTCTTTCGATGTATTCGTTATTAAGGGTTTCACTGTAGTATCAGAAACTCTCTTTCCTTACTAACATTGAAGTAATATATATTGTAGATAAATTGTTTAATTAATTGATTTGGTTTATAATTGCATTTGTGGCGCAGTAATTACTGATGTAGTTTATTTATTGTATGTTGTGGTTCTATGTTTATATAGCAGAGAGTAAACTCCATAAAAAAATGTTATAAAATATTTGCAACTATAATTCCTCCAAGATTTCTTTTATTGGCAATAAAAACAACCCTGCACAAAAAGTGATCGTTGTAAACGAAACTTTTTTTAAATAAAGGTAAAACTATTTCATCGGAAACATTTATTGAAGATAAAATCAAAATTTGTTAATTAATGAGTTCAAAAATCCTAGATCATTAGGGATGTCGGTTTTTCAGCTTTATCACAACATGTTAATATGATCAACGAGTGTGAATGACGATGAGATACTTTTTTAAAAAAAATTTGGACGGTGTTAGATGGACTAGAAGTTTTGTAATAGTCCAGCTATGCATGTGAAACTGCATTGAAGATACACGATTGCAAGCTTAGATTAATATAATCTACCTGAAATTGTACTCTGTAAAATGTATATTCTCATGCAGTTGTCCCTAATATTATCTATATCTATAAAGTTGTAATGTCTGTTTGTCTGTTTGTTAGTATGTCCGATCATAACTCATAAACCCCTTGACTGACTTGTCTCAAATTTTGATTGGGGAACTCGGGAGAACCAAGGGGATATTTTTAGCTTGAGATTGAGATTCTAGGTTGAGTGGGTCTATAACTCATATTTAGGAAAAAATAGCTAAATCGTAATTTATGACCAAGCGCAGGTAAACGGCGGGGGTAACACTGGGATCTTAAGCTAGTACTTAATATACAGTGAAACCCTTAATAACGAATACATCGGAAGAATTTATCAAATGTCATCATGACAATTTTTCAATGAGTTTTATACTATATTATGTAAATTTCAGTATTTGCGAAAATAAATAAATAGCCATGAATATGTGGGAACAGTTTTAAAGAGTTCCATGTAATCATTTAATTAAAAAACTAAATATCTGCAACATTCCACTATCAGAAAGTGACATTTGATGAATTCTTTCGATGTATTCGTTATTAAGGGTTTCACTGTAGTATCAGAAACTCTCTTTCCTTACTAACATTGAAGTAATATATATTGTAGATAAATTGTTTAATTAATTGATTTGGTTTATAATGGCATTTGTGGCGCAGTAATTACTCATATAGTTTATTTATTGTATGTTGTGGTACTACAGGGTGTCCCAAAAAACATGGGAATTCAGTGACGAATTCGATATCGTCTGTTCAAATAATTCTTTGATTTAGTATAGTGATACCTACTGAGAAAGCTGTAATCTGTAAGAGTTTCGTCTGCTATGTTTACATTTTGTTTGTTTATGTTTTAACTGCAACCGGTTGTACTTAGTAAAACAAGAAAATTGCAGAATACAAACAGAGTAAACTTGTCCGTATTCACTGTTCATCTTGCGGAGACATTATAGACACATCTTTTCAGTCTTTTACCCTTTTGTAGGTAATACATATAATTATAAAATATACACAAAATAACTCAAAATTATATGATGAGTTCTTTGTATGGCACTTTGTAGCTCTCCATTTTAATTTAATTGTTAAACTCTTGGATAACTCTGTGTATGAAAACCAGAAATAGTTGAAAATTGGCAATTCCAGAAACCTGGCCCTCAAATCAAATCAGAGAGGAGAAAGATTTACAGAGTTGGCATTGAAAGGCAGTTAAAGTCATAGAACGGGTACTTTGTTAAAACAAAAAAGTGCTGTTAGTAATTTTATATTTGAAACTGTTCTAAAACCTGATATCTCTTTACAAAAGATAATATTAAGTTCTATAAACTGATATCTCTTTACAAATGATAATATCAAGTTCTAAAAAACTTGAACGGGATTAAACCATGAAATCTGTCAGACGGGAGCGTCACCTATTAGCCGTCGCTAACAACACACATTGTTAATGATCAGAATCGTTTATGTTCAAACAGTGTTTACAACCTGAAACTAACTTCAAAAATATATTTCATGTTCATAATTAATCATCTTTAGTCAAATGTTGCAACTGGTGAACAGTTACGAGGGATGGAAGGCAAGTCGCACCCGTATAGTCTCCATCCCGCAATTTACTCACAAACGTAGGTTTTAGGCAACGCGCTCACTCGCAGAAATTTTGCCGGAAGACATATGGGTGCAGCTAAGGAAGCGCCACAGGCGAGCTCGCTGCCGCAAGTCTATGTTTGTGAGTAAATTGCGGGATGGAGGCTATACGGGTGCGGCTTGCCTTCCCCCCCACACTCTAATCTACAAAATTGGTGAAAAAAGGCTCTAGAAACTCTTATTCTCTCTGAATCTAATAATTTGTCTGCAGCTCTGCACTTGCAGATTGCAATCCCATAAACTAAACTAACGAAAAGATCTTTGGCAGAAGGAAACCATTTTGTAAAATGTTTCTCTCTTTAATGAATTCTGTTATTTTTTTCTGTAAATAAACACTGTATGTATCTACAGTGTACACCAAACCTAAAAAGACTTTAAGTTCTCTCAAGGTTCTTTACAGAACCTGAGACGACGACCTTGAACTCACGATTTGAATGAAAAATCCAGCGAGCCCTAGAAGATTGACAACGAATCTACCAAGTCTACCATAAAGCGAGTCCCAGAAAATGGCGAAATATCCAGCAAGCACCAAATAAGATACGAAGAAATTAAGCTAGTCCAGGAAAGTGGCGAAAACATCCAACGAGTTTCAGAATGGGTGTTGGGACATTCCATAGATAGGACACTTTATAGAAGAAATTTCATAGAAAGGACATTTCATAGACAGGAAGTTTTATAGACAGGACATTTTATAGATTGTACATTTCGTTGACAGAGAATATTTTTTATTAAAGTAATCTTATCTAATGAATTAACGTTACTTTTCTGTCTATAAAGTTCTCGTACCTATATATGAAAAATTTTCTATGTCTATGAAATTATCTGTTTATGAAAAATCCTTTCTATGAAATGTCCCATCTATGAATTTCTTTTTCTATCTATTAAATATTCTGTCTATGAAATGTCCTATCTATGATTTTGTTATCTAAGAAATGTCTTTCTATTAAATATCCCAACACCTCAGAATGTGGAAAAAGAAAGAATCCAGCGAGCAATTTTTATCTCTCAGTTTTTTTACGGGAAGATTTTTTTCTTTTTTTCCTTTTAATTCTTCTTCTGAATCTGAGGTGAGCGGACAGAATTCTGGAAATATATTTGGAATGATTATTGATTAATGTGACATTGTGTCAGATTTACTTTGACTTTTATCGGATTTTGAACAGAATACTTTATAATCAAATGTTAAAGAGACTATTGCACTATTTCAAATAACCCTTCCTTTACATGTACACAATACACATATAGTAATAATAAATACAAAAACAGTCACATCGGTATACGCTGAAACTTACCAGATCATGCATAATTGGGATATCACCGATTTTATATCAAAATTGACAAGCTGCGTCTTCGGATGTCAAACATGGTCACCCACAAAGGAAGAAACTTCAGAGACGACTTTACAGAATAAACACTGACTGTTTCCTTAAACTCATGATTGCATGCAACTGTAAATTTGGTTATTTTTTGGCTGCAATCATTAAAAAAGGCCATGAAAATACTAAGTTCCTAGAAAAAAACTTAATTTAATCTTAGAATTGAGTGACAAATTCAAGATCGTGTTTGTTAAGACTTGACATTATAAATACCTAATTTCAAAGTTACAATAAGGTTACATCTATGGTTTCCAGCGAAAAGGCTTTTCGCGAAACGCGAAAATTTCGCTTCATTTTCGCATTTCGTTCGTTCGCGAAAAATACGACATTTCGCTTCAATCTGTTCCACGAAAAAATGCGACATTTTCGCGAAAAAGAAAATGCGAAAATATCTTGAAAAAATGCGACGCGAAAAAATAGTGCGAAAATTTCACGATAAAATAATGCGAAAATCTACGCTAAAAATAGCGAATTTTTCAAAACAAATGTGAAATTTTAGCGAAAAGGTGGCGAAAGTTCATCAAAAAAGACTAAATTTTCAGAATACAAGACTCATTTCCAAAGAGGGATTTATCCGCGAGCCCAATTGATGGATAACCACAAAATATAAATATAGATTTAAGAACGACTAGGAGACATCAGACAATTCATAGATTTACTTGAAAATACTTTCTCGACCGTTAAGATCTTTCTTCTTAAAACACAAAATAAAATCTACTACGGGAAGAACCAAAATAATTCGGAAACTTAAAAAGATAGCTAGTGAAATCAAATTTTCTTCATCAAACATTTATTAAAGGAATTAAAGTAAAGGAAGAGAAATTATTTATATGACATAACAAAACTTCAAATATTGAGCTATCAGAACAAAGAATTCCACAAGTTCTTTTAAGCAATTAATTATTGCAGCTTTAAAACTCATGGCTTTCACAACATTTTCTCATTTTGCTAAAATATTGTGAATATATGAATATATTTTGTTGTTTTTAATACAGTATAAGTTCATAATGTTATATTATTTCTAAATTCTAGCCGACGAGACAATTAACGGTGAACAGCTTTTCTCTACGATACCAGGCGCTCTTTTTCATAACTTTACCACATAGATAAATGGGTAATCTCATGAAATGTTGCTAGCATCCTTCATCGAAGGATAACCAAACGTCACGTTGCAATGTCTTAGATAATCTATAAATAAAACTTTATCAAGAAATTTGAATCTGATTTGTAAAATCAGATAAAGATGAAAACTGAGCTAGAATAATTTTTCCTGAAATTCCCATAAATAAAAATCTAAATCTGAATAATGCCTTCAAGTCTTAAAGCTTAACTAGCTCAAGTTTTCTCACAAGAACCATTTAATTTTTGTGTTTAAACTTCATTCTCTGTAAAATCTAAGATTCTCGGTGCTAGCAAATTTAAACGCAATTTTGCCTCCGGGTTTCCACTGTATTTACTTTGCGATAAATCTATGATACAGAATTGCAGACTTGATCTATGATACAAGAGGGACGGATCTATGATACAGAATGGCAAACTTGATCTATGATACAAGAGGGACGGATCTATAATACAGAATGGAAAACTTGATCTTTGATACAAGAAAAGGAAAGGGAGACGACTTATAGACTCAAGATAGGACTTTTAATGGCCCAATTAACACGAAACACAGCAATTGTTTAGCGTAAACTTAACTTAACAAGTGAATCTATAATTTACAAGTAACATATTTGCTTTGTATCATCATCCTATTCCCCAGTTTTCTTGTTCTCATTAAACAAGATCGAAGGTTCAATGATACAGGATGAAAGGTTCTATTATACATGATGGAGGTTTCTATAATNATGAATTAGCATTGTAATACCTAATTTCAAAAGCCTTAATATTATTATGTCTGCTAGAGTTTATTTTATGAAAAGGGTAAAAGACTGTAAAGATGTGTCTATAATGTCTCCGCAAGATGAACAGTGAAGACGGACAAGTTTACTCTACAGTAGGTATCACTATACTAAATCAAAGAATTACTTAAAAAGACGATATAGAATTCGTCACTGAATTCCCATGTTTATTGGGACACCCTGTACAAGATGGAATGTTTAATGATTCAAAATGGAAGGTTCTATAATACAGGATGGAAGGTTTTATGATGCAGAATGGAAAGCTATTTGATACAAGATGGTAGTATAAATGATACAGGATGGAAGCTTCTATGATACAAGATTGAAGATTGTGGGATACAGGATGGAGGTTTCTATGATCAAGGATGGAAAGTTCTATGATACTGTATGGTAGGTTCTACGATACAAGATGGATGTTTCGATAATACAGGAGGGAACGTTCTATGATAGAAGATTAAAGATTGTATGATACAGAATGGAAGGTTTCTATGATACCGGATGAAAGATTGTATGATACAGAATGGAAGGTTCTATGATACAGGATGTGAGATCCTATGATACAGGATGTGAGGTTCTATGATACAGGATGTGAGATCCTATGATACAGGATGTGAGGTTCTATGATACAGGATGGAAAATTCTAACTTCTATGAAAAAAATTAACTATGGTCTAAGAACTTATTTGCTTAACATTAAAGAAAAAGTTAGGATTGAAGATTAGGACAAACAGAGATTTTCTGCTTCTCCTGCTAATTGTGATTCCCAGAGAAAGGTTTCCAAATGCCAAATACTCAAGGTTGGCATACACCAGGAATAATCGAATAAAGATAAATGACGTGCTAAGAAGATTAACCAGAGTTTTTATTCAGGAACGATAACCTAGCAAGTTCACACTTGATCACTAAAACCATCCAATCCAACTTGAGATTACACCATCAGAATTGTGACAGGATTTAGACGATATCTATGGTTTAACCTATAGGGTTACTTGCAAATAACTAGACTTCAGAAACGGCTGTACATAGTTAGGAACCATTTTTAACAACCATGGTTCCCCGCAGCTTTACACTTTTTTAGCAAAATAATTGTATAGCTCCTTTAATCGACTATTTTCATATTAGTGGACAAAATCTAACCTTTAAACTGATATATTTAAAATCTTAGGTCATGATGTCTCATTCTTGGTGGGTACTTAACCTATTTTGATTTTTTTTGTATTCGAAAAATTTACTCGCAATATTGCAAATGAATAAAAACAAGTAAATACGATAAATTTATTGTTACCCATGACATTTAACAAATAATGTAGTTTAGCAGCTGAATGTATGATACCGATTAAGGTTGCTTGAATTTTGAAGCGATTGCATTGATTCTCATGTTACAAGGACATATAAGTCTTCTCTTCTGGCCATCAAAGTGATAGTGGGTTAGTTAAATGCGCCAAACCTTGATAAAACTTGTTGCAAAGTCTTTTAAATTAACTTTAAACTTGTGTAACTCTGGGACTTGGAGGTCTCCTGAAAGCACTCGCCTCGTTTTCTTCTCCAGCGTCTTCAATTTCACAAACTTGGTCCTCGTCGTCTTCGCCACTCTTGGTCGGAGACAGTACAGCTCCACGAACTGGAAAAACTGAGTTCTTAGCTTGAGATATTGGTAGCTGAGAAACTCCGAGAACTGCGTATCTCTGCAAGTCTGGGCTTCGTTGCTGGTAAAGACGACCCATCTGGTGGCGTCCTAGCATCGGAGTTGCTTCGTCTGTATCAGGATCCGACCCAAGGTGATAGGTTGGAAGGTAATTGTTTAGGTGCAGCTTGTAATCGTAGCTGTTCGGGATCTCCACACTTTCTTCATCGTCATCAACATAATTGACTCCATTGATCATCATGAGTTCCTCGATTGATTTATTTGTCTCATGAACAGGACTGTCTTCATCAGGATAAACAGCTCCCAGCTGAGACTCGCACTCTGAATTATACTGAGATACTCCGTCTGGATCCTCTGGTGTCTCTGTATCATCCTCCGGCAGTGTTTCAATATCACGTGTTGGATCAACAGGTTCGGCAGGGTTGAATGGTCTGTCAGCTTGGTTTATCCCTTGAGAACTGTTTCGTTGAATACCACTCAACCAACTACAGTTTTCAAGGATCTCGCCGTTAGGGAGCTCAGACAAGGCTGGAAGAGTAGCTTGGTTTGCCCAGTCGGAGCAATCCCAGTGATATCTCTGGCAATCGTCTTCCATTGACAACTCAGATTGACAAGTTTCCTCGCCGTCTGGTGGAAGATTCACCCGAAGTTTGTTAGCTCTAAACATATAACTGCTGGAGGAGCTAGGACGGGTTGAATCTAGGCCAGGACTCTTTTTCCTCAAAAAGTAGTTGTCTTTGAGGTTCATGTCACGATCTGCAATCATTGATGGAGCAACAGTAGCGATGGGTTTCTGAATATTCTGAAAGTAATCATTCGGAAGTCTAGGTAGAGTTTCAAGCTCATCTGCAGCGGATCCATAACTCCGCACTGTATCCATATAATTGAATGGGGTTTCACTTACAGACGGAGAAATAGAAACGGGTCTCTGTGGGAGTAATGGTATATCCTGCTCTCTAGCAGTAAGTTCATAATTATTCATCTTTTGAACTCCGTTCCGTCCTTTCTTCTTTGTATCTCGGTTTATATCATTCTGAATCATATTCATGGTATTATTCCTCGTCCTACTGTCACGCTTAGACCGGAGTCGACCACATCCCACGAAGAGAGCGACTATAACGACTATGATGAAAAGACTGAGAATAATTCCAACAACCTCCTCTAGGGTGAGTGCATAAGTTCTAGGAACCAATGATACATGGGCGGATTCACTGCAGTAAACACCCGTACTATTTCCTAAAATATATGTTTATGATTTATGTTAACTGAAGTAGAATTCATATTTCAAGAATTCAATATTCAATTTTAGATATTTTCAGAATTATGTTGATTGAATTATCTGTTAGAATTAAACTTTTATTAAGAAAGAAAACACACATTGTTTTCAGTTTTAGTAAAGGTATGATTTAAACCGCTCTCAATGAACGTATTTTACTATAGAAAAAATAATAGTTTGTACCTGTACAGATGCAATGGAAACCTCCAGGAGAATTTACACAAGTTCCACCATTATGACAAGGATTCTGATGCTGACATTCGTTAACATCAATAGTACAGAATTCTCCGGTGAAACCTCGACATTTACAGATAGATCCGTTCTGTCCCTCCTCACATACACCCTTATTCTCACAGGGGTTGGGGTTGCAGTACTTCCCGTAATGACATCTCTTCCCACTCAGCTTCGTCGGACATTCACAGTGATAGTCATTCTTTAAATTTACACATTTGGCACCATGGAGACAGGGGTTGGAGGAGCACGGGTCCAGGTCGTACTCACAGGTTGCTCCGGAAAACCTGGACGGACAGGTGCAAGCGAACCCTGACGGAGTGTCAAGCTCCAGACAGGTTCCTCCGTGTTTGCAAGGATGACTACCGCAGACTCCAGGAGGAAGTAGTGCCTCACATTTAAACTCGATATTCATGAATCTTTTCAGTTTTGCTACAGGACTGTCCCCACTGACGTGGAGAGGGACAGGTTCATGGTCTAGCTTGATATCATCCATACATCCAACAAACCCTCTAGTAACAGCTCTGCCCTCCTTGGATGAGTCTAGTACAGATGTATCTGCTCCGAAGAAAACTTCACTTTGGTCCAGGTTTAAAACATCATTTAAACCCGGAGCTGCTCCATGAACTCTCCACTTCCCATCAACAGCAAGCTCTGCACTGTTTCCATGTCTCTCTAATTTGACCTCGTGCCATTCTCCATCATTTACTATCTTTTCATTCAACCTGACCAGTCCTTCTCCGCTGCCAAAATTAAACCTATACTGAAGCTTGCCATCGGATATCTCTAGGATACTGTAATCAACTAATCCCTGAGCGTACATCAGTGTTGCTACGCTGAATAGAGTCTTGAATCCAATACTAACACTAAGGTGACGTTCCACGGTTCTTTTAAGAGTATACTGAGCATAGCTTCGTCCTGAGAACTGTATTGGATTTACAACCGTGCACTTACTGTGTGCACAGGTAGAAATATTTACAGTACAGGCTGTACCGGTAAAGCCAGTCGGACATAGGCAGGAGTAACCCTCAGGAGTTTGATCAGGGACACAAACCTTGAAGGACGGACAGGGCTCACGGTGGCATTCGTTTGCAATCTTATCACAGTGCTCTCCAGAAAAACCAACTTTGCACTCGCAGATGGTTCGGTATTCAAACTGTGGAAAAACAAGAGAACTCACGTCCGTCGCGACTGTTACAACCTGAGATTCGGACATTGTAATTAAATCCCGACATTTTCCGTTCACGCAGGAAGTCTCCTCGCACAGCTCCTCTCTGATCTCCAGTATCTTCAATCCTACTTGAGCAGACACGGAGAGCAGTTTTGAATTCAAAGATTTTTTTACTTCGTCCCTTGAGAAGTGTATTGAATTATCCCTCTTTACAGCCAGGAGCAATTCCAGGTTGGGTTGACGGGACAATTGATTCTTAATTATTTCTTCAGTTTCCCTTCTTTCTCTTCCCTCTAGGGTCCTTGTTCCCCTTTCTCCTGTGAAGGTTGGCTGAAGCCCTAGTACTTCAACATCTTTTGATCTCACATTGAAAAGATTTTTAACAATACCCACAAAATTCTTTTTATAACTCCGAATAAACTCTTCCGGAGAAACCTGAGAGAACTTAATCACAACCGAGTTCTGTAGAACAGTTTCGGTTACCAGGTTTACGGTAACTCGGGTCTTCTGGAAGGAAACAAATTTTCCGTCGGAAACTGAGATGTTAAGATTATATTCTCCCACGTCTAAACCTTGAATAGCCAACAAGGTTCCAGTTCGCCGATCTATCTCAAACATCCTCAGATGGTAATGCATGTTTGGAACACTGTAAGCAGGAACAATTTCATAACCCAGAACATCATACGGATCCTGGTCAGAGGAGTGAACCTTTCCGATAACAGATCCTGGAAACTCGTCCTGGAAGGAAAAAACTTCAACTTCTAGAGGGGTGAGGACGGGTGGATATTGACTCTCCTCGATGATATTCACAGTAACTAAAACAAAAAAGTTTGATAGAAAAGTTATTAAACGAAACTCTAATAATTTTTCAAGTTATTCATAATATCTTTTTATAACTACCGTATGTGTCTGAGTACAAAGGTTGGGCTCCATTGTCGAAAACTCTGATCTGCAGAATATATTGGGTTCGCAGCTTGTGATTGAATTTCTTCGCCGTTCTGAGAGATCCGTCCTGAACCATCCGAAACCCACCATCCTCGTTCCCAGCCCGGATATCCCTGGATAAATTGAAATATGGTCAACTTTGCAAATCCCAAGTTTTCCAGTAAAAACGAGGTTAAATACAAGTTTTCAACTTCTTACGAATATACGAATATGACAGGGTTTAGAGTTTAGAATGAAAGAAGGGAAACTTTCAATTCCTTTTCAGATTGATTGTTCAAATGTCAAACCCCGGGGGAACTACCATTACCGGTTAACTTTAAAGGGAGTGTTCAGATTTTAAAGATGACACTGCGATAATCGGTACTTTTTATCTTTACATTTGGATTGTGAAAATTACGTATATTTGAATTAAATTATCCACAGCAACCATTGAAAAAAGTGGCCCAGACATAGTTTATGTAAAACATTTTTTTTCAGAAACATTATATTGAAATCAGTTCAAAATTCATAAACACTCCCTTTGAACTAAATTTCATTTTTTGGATTAAGTGTTCTAGAATTTAGATATTTGTTTATAATGTTGACAAAGATAAAATCTTCGAAGAGTTGTGTACTGCACTGAATTTGTCTAATATATGTACTCCTCTTAATAACACCACTACACTAGTATGTACACAAAATTGGTGTACAGACTGATTTTAATTTAATTGATCTTATTCTGAATAAGCATAAATACCAACCAGGAAAATGGTACTCCGTTCGGAGATTCATCTGCGTCCGTGACGGAGAAGGTTAGAAGGATGTGTCCGTAGGGTTTATCCTCCTGGACATATACAGTATAGTTCCCTTCAGGGAAAACTGGAGGATTATCGTTGGCGTCCTCAATCTTCACGTTGACCAGGACGGAGGATGTAAGGACAGGATCTCCGTGATCGCGAGCTTGAACCTCAAGAACTGAAATAATAGGTTAGATTTATTATAAACATATACAACTCATAAACTATTATAATACATACTTTTAAAAAAAGAAATCATAGTTTCTGTCAAGTTGAGTACACAAACTTACAAGGACAGATTTGTTTATATTTTTGTATTCCTGTTGTTTAGCCAGAGTAATCAGCAAATTTAGTTTAAGCTCTGAAACTCTTCTGTAAATACCAAAACTTGGCAAATATGCGCTTTAAGATTCTGTTGCTAGGCCCAGAGTTCCCAGATTTAAACTAGGAATTAAACTATGCTATTCCTCCGACCCATCCTTAACTAGGTTTAGAAATATATTTCATTTCTAAAACAAATGGAAAGAAACCAGGGAGAGATGAATAGGATTGACGACAGGAAATCCTGGCTCCGGGTTCGGTTTCATCTTATTGTCTAGCTCTGTATCTTCCATGTTTGATATTATACAAGAAGAACAAGAGAATAGTGTGGAGGTTATCTCAGTTAGAAAAATATAGTCGTAAGAAGAATAAAATTGAAAATTGAATATATTATTTGTATGGTCTCTGTTCAAAAGAAAGAAAATAACCCAACTAAATAATAAAATTGAAATTAGTTTTGCTGAAACCCGCAGACCTAAATAAATGAGAACATTAGTGTCCCTAAGATATTAGCCATGATGCATTGAACACATTATCTTAAATAGCTTGGGACGGATGTAATGCATAAACTAAAAAAGTTTGGGATGCATCAAATTGAATGAATAAAACAAAGGAGACTGGGTATACTTTCTCATTTTCAAAATAAAAAAACTAAAAACTTAAAATTTGATGAATAAAAACCGCCAAACAAGTTAACAAAAGAAAGACTTGATACTAAATAATCAAGAATATAAAAATATTTTTTTAGATCCCAGACCGTTCTCAATTTTCTCTGGCTCTTTTATTACAGTTCGGGAATATAATGCGGAAACTGTTATAACAACAAAATAGGTCCTTGGGGAGGAACCAGAGTATACGGGGAGGGAGTAGAGGCTATGGGGAGGGAGAAGAGGGTGTAGGGAGGGAGTAGAGGATTATAGGTAATTAGGGAGGGAGTAGAGGATTATAGGTAATTAGGGAGGGAGTAACGGTTATATGTCCTTTAGGAGGGAGTAGTGGGTTTTATGTCCTTTAGGAGGGAGTAGAGGGTTATATGTCCTTTAGGAGGGAGTAGAGGGTTATATGTCCTTTNAGTAGCGCGCTGGTCAGTCATAATGAGAAAGACTAAAGATCGGTGTTATAAAATATCTATTTCTGTCTTTAATTTTTTTATATATATATCAAAAGAACCTACCATAGCTGGAAACCATCTCTCTGTCCACGGACTGGTTCAGAAATAGTTCTCCAGTGTTTGGATCTATCCTGAACTGTCCCAACCTGTCTCCGTGTACCAGCTCATATACTATCTTTCCGTTCATTCCCTGGAATATAAATATAATGAATTATTAAAGTTTGTTTATGGCTGGGATGAATAAGCAGTCGAAGCGAGGTATTGAATAACCCTCAGGATTGTTTACATCTTCAAATATTGATCGTGAATATAAACAGAAAGAGAAAAAGCTAAATTTTATATAATCCCTAATAGAGAAATCGTTCAGATTTTTAACTTAAGAGAAGACATAATTAGCCCCCCCCCCCCTCCTTTAAAAACACACACTCGCTAGCAAATACAATTTTTCTGTCTCCGCCGGTCTGAAATTCCCCCCAACATAAAAGATACTTTGAAAAATGTTTTCAAGAATGAAAATAGTTTACACGTGAAAGTTTTCCCCTCTCTTCACATACTCCTGCGGAGTAAAAACAAACAAAACTTAAATGTATGAAAGAACCGAAACTACTTGGGGAACAATAAACCCGAAACATTTTCAAGAACTTAGCTGAAAAATCTTAAGAAAACATTGAAACTTAAGCTAGATGTTTTATAGACCTCGGAGAACAAATATCATGACCAATATATTAACTATTAATTGTTTTTGTTAATCCAGAAGCCTTAGATAAATTATGTAGAACTTTGAGGAGTTTCGTACACCTAGAGAAATATTTCTACATCACTTATAGAAACTATGATTTTACAAACCCAGAGAAAGCATTTCTAACACTAATCCTGGAAGCTAAAGTTGTATTAAACAAACTGGTGAAGTTTTATCTACATAAATCCAAGAAATTTAAGGTTTCATAATCTTAGAGAAACTTTGTTAACTTAGAGAAACTATGTTATCATGAATCCTGGAAACTACCATAAACTTTGAGAAATTATGTCTACATGAATCCTGGAAACTAAGGTTTTATAAACCTGGACCACTTTGTCTACATGAATCCCGGAAACTACCATAAACCTTGAGAAATCATGTCAATATGAATCCTGGGAACTAAGGTTTTATAAACCTGGACCACTTTGTCTACATGAATCCCGGAAACTAACAAAAACCTTGAGAAATTATGTCAGCATGAATCCTGGAAACTGAGATTTCAAAAACCTGGACCACTTTGTTAACATGAATCCCGGAAACTAAGGTTTCATAAACCTGGAGAAGTTATGTCTTCATGAATCCTGAAAATTAAAGTTTCATTAACCTGTAGAAGATATGTCTACATGAATACTGGAAACTGAGGATTCATTAACCTGAAAAAGATATGTCTACATGAATACTGGAAACTAAGGTTTCATTAACCTGTAGAAGATGTCTATATGAATCCTGGAAACTAAGGTTTCAGAAACCTGAAGTGGATATGTCTACACATGAATCTTGGGAACTAAGGTTTCATTAACCTGTATAAGATATGTCTATATGAATCCTGGAAAATAAGGTTTCAGCAGCCTGGAGAAATTATATGTTCATGAATCCTGAGAACTAAGGTTTCAGAAACCTGGAGGAATTATATCTTCATGAATCCTGGGAACTAAGGTTTCATAAAACTGGAACAATGATGCCTCATATGAATTCTGGAAACTAAGATTTATAAACCTGGACGATGTCTAGATGAATCCTGTAAACCTGGAGGCCGGATATAAAATAAAAGTATGTTGATGGACGCTGTAAACATGAATATTTATATATTCATCTTGTATACCCTTATCAAACCTGTCGACATATTCATCCTTATAAATATATATACGATCCTTAATTCCTCGCCTGTCAAAGATAGTTCAGATTGAAACATTCTTTCGCTAAATATTCTGTTCACAACCCAGGAATTGAAAACTAAACACTGGACTAGAAATGGTATCCATACAACAAGTTTAACAATAGATCTAACACAAATATAAATATCAACAAACACAAATAAACAGGATTATCAATAAAGAAACTACCAATCTAGATGCAAACAAACAAAAAAACTGAACTAAATAAATAACCAAATATATCAGTGAAGACAAATACAACAAGCAAAAACTTTTAAAGAAAATTTTGATGAAGAATATTTTTGATCTTGTGGAATTTTTTGAAAAAGGAAAGTTGAAAATTTTAATTAATAATTTCGAAACATTGCTTTGAGACTGTGGAGTCCAAAGTGCAGGGTTAGGTGGGAATTAAGACTATGTAAGTGCACTAGTCTTAGAATAAATTAATTGAATTAAATACTTTAAAATGGTAATTACACGCTTCACACTTTCATTTCTTATCAATTTAAGAATAAACTTCGAGGGAGAGGGGGGGGGCGGGATTTTTTCTCCTTTGTTTTAAAATTTAAATAGAAGATGGGCGCGAAGCGCCCTAAAAGTCTAGTATAGTAGAAATGAATAAAATATATTTTTAAGATAAAACGCCCTCCCCAATATAGAATCTTCAAAAACCTGGGCGGAGACAATAAAATAAATTAACAGTTCCATTGTTTGGATGGTTCTGAGTATAATCTGATTGCACGGATTGGTTAGGGGTGGAACGGTTTACATCGAACCTCTCTCCGGAACCACCCACACCCATGGTTCACCATATCCAATAAAATGCCGATTCATTCAACAATAAAATTGAGAAATGTTTAAACTAAGAAAGGTTTAATTTATTGCCTGTTATGGATGATTAGTGGAACCAGTAAACAATTGTATTGTATAAACCACATTAATAAACCTAATAGTGTGAAACTAACCTTGTCTAAATCAGTAGCAGTTAGTGAGATTATTCTCCGTCCTACAGGAGACTTCTCATTAATACTGGCAGAGTAGGAAGCCAAAGTGAAGATGGGAAGATTATCGTTAGCGTCGAGTACAGTGATATTAACGGTGGCATGGTTGTTGAGAGGAGGGGTTCCTCCGTCCTCCGCCATAATAGTTAGGAAATATTCGCGAGCTCTCTCATAATCTATTTCACCAGCAACAGAGACCAGGCCGGAGAAAGGGTCAATAGTAAACTTGTTGTGCTGGTTTCCACCGGAGATAGAATATCTTATCTCAGCATTAACTCCGGTATCCCTGGAGCTAGCTAGCAATCGAACTACATCTGTCCCCTTGAGAACTCCTTCAGTGACAGTAGCAAAGTAATATTTACTCGCAAACTCGGGTGGATTGTCGTTCACATCTAGAAATAAAATAAATTAAAACGAAGTCGATAAAAAATAAAATAAAATTGACAGTTGTATGACATGTGGTACTGCATTTTAACACGTTCAAAACTTTATTAGCAATTTTGCATCTATTTTATATTTTAGATATGTCAAGAAAACATTTAAGACTCATATTTAGATAAATAAAATAGACATTTTTACTTACCAAGGATACGAACTAGGAGATTAGTGATTGCAGTTAGTCTGGGTCTACCAGAGTCCATTGCTCTCACTGTGAGATTATACAGATCCACCGTCTCCCTGTCCAATCCCTTGGCGAGGGTGATCACACCGTTCCTGGATTCTATCTCGAACTGTCCCTCAGCAGAGTCCAAGAAGGAGTATGTGATAATCCTGTTCTCCCCTAGATCAGAGTCCGTAGCGTGAACCTTGGTGAGAATCTGACCGATATTTGCATCCTCAGGGATACTGACCGAGAACTCATTCGTGTCCCATTTAGGACGATTATCATTGGTATCTGTAAGTGTGAGCTCAATCTTACTTTCACAAAACCATTCCGGGTTCCCTGCATCCTCAACTCTAACTGTTAGTAAGTGGTGTCCTGTCTTTTCTCTATCGAGGAGTAAGGACGTAGTCAATAAACCGGTATCAGCATCTATGCTGAACAATTCCTTGGTTTCTCCCAATAAAGAAAATACTTGTCTTGCATTTTGTCCTTCGTCTTGATCCTCAGCAGATACTCTTAGTATATTCGTCCCTGGAAGAATCCCTTCGGAGACTTCTTGTCTGTAATTATATAGTGTGCAGGTTGGCGAGGAGTCGTTATCGTCCAATATTTCTATTGAAACCCTGCAGCTTGTTACGAACAATCCGTCTGTTGCAGTTACTTCTAATCGATACTCTGCCGTCTCCTCTCTATCCAAACTACGGGCAACATAAACCTCTCCGTTCTGCTTAATCTGAAACCTGCCCCGAGTATCCCCGTTGGTTATGGAAAATGTAACCTGACTCTTTGCATCCTTGTCTACGTCCCGGACCTGGAGCTGAAAAATAATAGTTCCTGGCAATGCTCCTTCATTAACCGCAGCAGAATACTGCCTCTGGCTGAACTCTGGAGGATTATCATTAGTATCCAGAATATTTACATAAACCTTGGTTTCCGTAGTTCTACTCTCTTTTCCATTATCTTTTGCTTCGATGGTTATGATGTAGGATTCTGTCTGCTCGTAGTCTAGGTTTCCCTGTGTAGTTATCCAACCGTTATGTGGATCAATGTTGAACAATGGAGCTAAATGTTTTGATTCCTCGGCAAAGCTGTATGTTACCTCGCCATTGTTTGAGAAGTCTAGATCAGTAGCGTGCACCTGCAGGATAGAAGTATGCGGAGAAACAGATTCAGAAACCGTCACTTCATACATTGATGAGATAAATTCAGGACTGTTATCATTATTATCCAGGAGCTGAATAGTCAGGGTGGTGTAGGCATTCAGTGTTGGGCTAGAATCTGTTTCCGCTAGTATTACAACCTTGTGGACAGCCGCAGTCTCCCGGTCCAATAAATTGGAAATAATTACTCTGCCAGAATTGTCTACTTGGAAGAGAGCGTCTGGACCCGAATATTGAGTTGACGCAATTTTATATTGTATCTGACTATCTGGAGCAGACACTGCTGAGAGCTGGGTAATGGTCCTCCCTACGGGACTCCCCTCGTCTACCAAATATATAGAATCTCGTTTTTCAATCCTGGGAGGATGGTCTACAGGACTCATAATATAAACTTCTACAGGGATATCTGAGTGCAGGGTTTCCTTCCCTCCGTCTTCAGCTCGTACAAAGAATTGATAAACTTCGTTCTCCAGTTCCTTCGCTCCTTTCTTTAGAAATATCTGACCATTTTCTTTATTGATCTTTAAAATATCATCTACACCGGAAGATCTTGTATCGTAGATGGAATACTTGAGATGAGCGTTTCTTCCTATATCCCTGTCCTCTGCAGTAACCTGGAGAAGCTGTGAACCTGCGGTCAGGTTAGCCGGGATATTTACTTTATAGTCAGACAGGGGGAAAACAGGCATATTATCGTTTTCATCTGTTATTGTTATTTTGACCCTGCTGAACCCATTCCTTCCCTTCATATCAGACACCATCACAGGGATATCATAGTTATCCTTCTCCTCGCGGTCTAGTATCTTTAGGTTTATCAGTTCTCCGGTGTCAGGATTCAATCCAAACAGTTTATTTGCTTCATCTGAGATAATTGTATACTTTAACGTATCTCCGTCCAGGTCTGTAGCGAATACTCTCACTATCTTAGATTTCTCCGGAGAATTTTCATTGAACTTTACTTCCACGACAGATTTATCAAATACAGGGTTGTGTCTATTGCCAGAGTACAGATTAATTTTAACTTTAGTTGTAGTGGCGTAAACTCCGTCTGATACAGTGATGTTTAATGAATAAGTTGGAACTTTATCAAAGTTGTGCAGATTAACCAAACTTATCATTCCAGTCTCCTCCTCTATAGAGAATATTTGATGTTCATTTCCTCCGATTATAGAATATAGAAGTTTGGTATTATCACTAAAGTCTGGATCCACGGCCCGAACCTTCCCAACAAACTGTCCTCTATTGGCCTCGTTGGAGAGATAGAACTGATACTCCGCTTCCTCGAACCCTGGTGGGTTGTCATTACTATCCTCTACATATACCTGAATTGTTGTATCTCCTGTTCTTGGTGGGGTTCCCTTGTCAGTAGCTAACACTTTCAGATGATGAGACTTTTCTCTTTCATAGTCAAGGTTCCGGAGCAGGAATATTTCTCCTGTATTGGGGTTTATTGAAAAGAGATCGGAGAACTGGTTTGGTCCTGACATAAGACTGTACTGTATCTCTTGGTTCACCCCTGAATCAAGATCCTCGGCTTGAACTTGAATTATCCTGGATCCATGAGGTTGAGCCTCAGACACGGAGACAAAGTAACTATCATTAAGGAACCTCGGGGAACAATCATTCACGTCCTCGACAGAGATGAATATTATAGATTCAGAATACCCTGAGGATATTGTATCTGTTGCCCTGAGTGTGAGCTGATGCTGTTGCCTAGTCTCGTAATCCAACCCTTCAGTTACAAACAATACTCCGGCACTATGGTCCACGGAGAATATTTCAAGTTCGTTTCCAGTTTCCAGGGTATAGATGAGCTCTCCTTTAGTCGGACTCACTGCAGATGTAGTTAGGATCGGAGAAAAGGTTTCTGCGTTTTCCGGTACACTGGTTTTGTAACTCTGTTCACTAAAAGTTGGGACGGATTTTTCCACAATTTTAACAAGAACTTGGGTTTCTGAGGAGTAGGGAGGACTCCCACCGTCATATGCAGCGATAGTTAGAATATAATCCTCTCGGGGACTATTCAAGGTTCGTTTAAGTGTTATACGTCCAGATTTTCTGCCGACTCTAAATAAATCTCCGTTCCCCCGCACCAGCTGGTAGTAAATGTCACCGTTGGAGCCCTTGTCAAGATCAACAGCCATGACTTGGATAACCTGAGTATCCCTCTCAGATTCCCGGGATATCACGGCGTAGTACGGTTTGTTTACAAACATTGGAGGATTGTCGTTCAAGTCCATCACAGTCACATCGACAACCACATGTGCAATCCTGAAAAACAGAGAGGTTAATCAATCAAATCTCAGATATCAGATCTGTTCAAACAGAATTAAGAATCCATCGTTTATATCCAATAGATATTTTATACAGGAGAAGAAAGTAGAATCTTGAAATCTCATTTATCAGATTTCAACATTCTTGCTCCAGGAGCAGAAACTAGTTGAGAATTTATTAAATACAATCTTAATATTAGCAATTCTAATCTTGTTCAAACCTTGCTAACCCAGCATATACCAACAAATGTCAGAATTAAGAAATAAAAACTTAAAAATAAGATTTGAAATAAATCTTCATTTAATAGTTTGCTAAGATCTTTATTTGTAAATTCAATAAATGATTCTAAGATTCGAAAATTTTAGTAGCTCATTTGATAAATGGTTAGCAGTACGACTTTGTACCATAATAGCGTCACCAGTATTTATATCCGGGATAAAAAATACTGTTTTAGGGAAAAAATCATCCATTTATTTTAATCCGAACAATGAAACAACAACACTTAAAATATTGCTGCACAGTGCAGTGTAATGTAATGTAATGTTTATTTAGATAAAGTACTCATTAATATTGCTGTACAGCAATGTAACGTACATATTAAAGTTAACATGAAATTTTGCTGTACAGCAATGTATTATACATGTAGTGAAAATGCATTAGAAATATTGCTGTACAACAATAACAACATCTCTAGAGAAAGTGCATTAGAAAGATTGCTGTACAGCAATAAACAACATATATAGAGAAAATGCACTAGAAAGATTGCTGTACTGCAATAAGCAACATATACAGAGAAAATGCATTAGAAATATTGCTGTACAGCAAAAACAACATATCTAGAGAAAATGCAGAAGAAAGATTTCTGTACAGCAATAAACAACATATCTAGAGAAAATGCACTAGAAATATTGCTGTACAGCAATAACAACATCTGTAGAGAAAGTGCAGAAGAAAGATTGCTGTACTGCAATAAACAACATATATAGAGAAAATGCACTAGAATGATTGCTGTACAGCAATAAGCAACATATATAGAGAAAATGCATTAGAAATATTGCTGTACAGCAATAACAAAATCTCTAGAGAAAGTGCAGAAGAAAGATTGCTGTACTGCAATAAACCACATATATAGAGAAAATACAGGAGAAAGATTGCTGTACAGCAATAAACAACATTTATAGAGAAAATGCACTAAAAAGATTGCTGTACAGCAATAAGCAACATATATAGAGAAAATGCATTAGAAATATTGCTGTACAGCAATAACAACATCTCTAGAGAAAGTGCAGAAGAAAGATAGCTGTACAACAATAAACAACATATATAGAGTAAATGCACTAAAATGATTGCTGTACAGCAATAAGGAACATATATAGAGAAAATGCATTAGAAATATTGCTGTACAGCAATAACAACATATCTAGAGAAAGTGCAGAAGATATATTGCTGTACAGTATAATGAGGTTTATGCATATTTGAAAGTTGAATATATATGTAGAACTAGTTTGAGGTGGAGATATAAACTCATTACTTGTATTGCATGTATGTATAATAAGCAGATACAAACATAGCAAACCAAATATTCTCTAGCTAGTGGTGATACAAAACCCAAGAGGACTATTTACCGTGTAATATTCGAATTCAAAATATAAAGGAACTGAGTTTTTGCCACACCCTCTGATTTTCTAATCTTTATATCTTTGCAACCCGATGTCGTAGACATTTGATATTTTAAACTTTGAATTCTGTTAGATCAAATAGGTCAAGTTTTAAATTTCAAAGGTTAAAACCATCAGGTTGCAAATACATGGGGATTAGAAATTTTGAAATATTTTAATTGAACACAGAAAAGGTTCCAGTCACATTGTATCAATTGTAAAATTTCAAGACGAAACAATCTTTTGTACAAAAACAGTTGACGCTTTCTTATCCCCCTACTCTTTCTATGCTACACATTCCTCTGAAATTATTTCAGAGCCGGCGATTTAAAAAATTCAATAAAATACGACTCGGGTCTAAGCTGTCGTTGAGCCTTATTTACGGCTCGGGCTTTCGGATTTAAGTTGCATCTAATTTTTAACAGAGTTTAGTTCATTAAACCGGTTTAATGTTGTAGTTGGCGGATTTTCATAGTTGGAATTGGTGCATTCCGGGTTTTGATGAGAATAAGACCCAACATTGAGCCTTATTCTTCACNTTTATTAGCTAGGAAATAGATATACTACCTGGAGAACAGATATACTAGCTCGAGAACAGATTTATTAGCTAGGAAACAGATACTACCTGGAGAACAGATATACTAGCTGGAGAACAGATATTCTTGATTGAGAACAGATATACTAGCTGGAGAACAGATATACTAGCTAGAGAACAGATATACTAGCTAGAGAACAGATATAATACTAGCTAGAGAACAGATATACTAGCTAGAGACAGATATATAATGAATGAACGAGTCTAGTATGTAGTAATGAATACGAGCAGCTCTGCTTTTGAACAATTATTTGGAGAAGTATGGAGGAAAAGGGATATTGCAGTGGAAACAGTTATTACACTGCTATGTATTTAGTATTTAGTATTTACCTTCAAATGCTGCAGTACAAGTTGATTCAATTGGTTTGTAAGTTATGTAAATAAATAATTACAATTATTACCTTGGAGTGTATCTTGCTCTTTCCTCACTCCTCACTTCAAGGATTAGTTCGTAGTTCTCCTGATTCTCTCGATCAAACACCTTCCCAGTTGTAGACAGAGCTCCGGATGTTCTCCCGATATTAAACAAATCCGTTGGGTTGAGAATAGAGAACTCAAGGTTCTCGTTCAGGGCTGATCCAAGAACATTGACAACCAGAATAACATCAGATTTGGTGGAATTCTCTAGTACTGTAGCATAGTACTTGGATTTACTAAATGCAAGTCCGGAGTTTTCAGATTTTCTAATATCAATGTTAAGCCTGCAGAGATCAGTAAACTTTCCATCTGAAACCATGAGGTCGAGAGAATACCGTGGGTTCCCTTCTATCTCGTCAGGTCTATTCACAAATATCCGTCCAGTTCTCTCATCCAGTCCAAACAGATCTCCTAGATTACCGCCAGCTATTGAGTACTGAAGGGTTGAAACTATTTCTATATCAGGATCACTGGCATTCACCTGAACCACGCTCACATTTTTAAACGTTGGAAGCAAAAGAGTTTTATCATACACCCTGTTAGAGAACCTTGGCGGGGAATCGTTTTCATCTTTAACATAAAGCTTGACATGAGCTGTAGTTTCCGCGCTTAATCTAGGTTTTCCCATATCAGAGACTCTTACGTTAAACTCAAACACGGAGTGTGTTTCAAAATCCAGATTAAGAATAGTTCTGAGCGCTCCAGTGCTAGAGTCGATTGTGAAATATTTGCTCGCTTGATCACCAAGAATTTCATACATGAGTAAAGAGTTGAGTCCTGAGTCTTCATCTGTTGCTTTTATAACAAGAGGAGTCGTGTTATCCGTGAGGACTAAGGAACCGACAGGAGCAGATTCACTGATATTCCCTTCAAAATAGTTTTTCTTAAACATAGGACTATTGTCATTTATGTCTAGAACATGAATGTCTGTTCCCACACTTGTCTTAGCTCCAACCATATTAGACACTTGAACAATCAGATTGTAAACTCGAGTTTTTTCAAAGTCCAAATTTTGTTGGGTCATAATTATTCCAGTGCTGGGATTTATTCTAAAAACTCCGTCCTGGTTCCCACTGGAGATCTCGTAAAATAGTGAGGATTGGCTCCGAGCTTCTACATGAATTACGAAGTGTCCCCGAGCTAGGTTTTCATAAACCTCCGTAGCGTAGTGGGGTTCAAGGAACCTTGGAGGAGCTGAATCTGCCATAGTAAGTAGGATATGAACAGGAAGAGTTGCGGAGAGAGGAACCATACCATTGTCTGTAGCTTTAAGAACGAGCATATACTCTGGTTGAACACGAATATCCAGATCACGGGCAACCCGGAGTATTCCTAGATCAGGATCAATAAAGAAAGAGTTTCCAACATTTCCTGTAAGAATTGAGTAGGTAATCCGTCCGTTCTCTCCGTGATCATTGTCAATAGCTAGAGCTTGAACAACGGAACTTCCGATATCAGCAGTTTCAAAAAGTTTTGTTTGAATGAGCTGGGATAGGAACTGTGGACTATGATCATTATTATCCTCCACATTTATAACCAACCGAGCAAAATTCTTTTTTGACAAGGATCCCTCATCCTTGACGGAAACCGTCAATATATGGCGGGAGATCTGTTCCCTGTCTAACTTACGTGCTAATGATACAGTTCCGTCTATCGGGTCTATCTTAAAGGTATGAAAAGACTCCAAACTTTGAGCAGCGTGCACGGAGAAGAGTTTCTTTGTTTCTGCACTCCGATCTGTCAATGTCAGGCGTGTAATCTCACCATTGAGAGTAAAGTTTTCCGGAACGTCGATCACAAATTCTGCAGCGGAAAATTCAGGTCGATCCTCTTGAACATCGATCACCTTGATGTGAAGTAGAGTGAATTCTTGAACTGCTCCATCAGATATACTCACATTTAAACTATACTCTCCTTGTCTTTCCCAATCCAAAGGGTTTGCAATCAGTAAGCTTCCCTTGTCTCCGGATATGGTAAAATCAAACCCGTCGTTGCCTCCAACTATTTCAAAGAAAATGAAATTGTCTATTTCTACCTCAGGTTGGAGAAGAATGACAAGATGCCCAACAGGATCCGTTTCAAACACTTCTACATTATGTTTCTCTGGGATTGATATTGTTTGGTTGGTGTCAGGTTCGGTTGGGATGATCTCGACTGAAACCCTAGAAACGTCGGATAATTGCGGATTACCTCCATCTTTGCATTCCACAAGGAGTTCAAACATTTCTCCTCCCAACAAAGATATTGTAGTGTGGACTGTTCCTGTCTCAGGGTTAACTTGGAACCTTCCAGTTCCGTCCACACCGTTGTTTATACTGTAGGAAAGCTTGGAATTGAGACCTTCGTCCTTATCTAATGCAATTACACGGAACACAGGCTTCCCGTCCAGATCAGCAATGTTAAAAGTTTCCCATGTTGTATTCTCAAACAATGGGTCATATTTTGCCTCATTCATAGATTTGTTCTGGCCGGCCGGTAGGGTTTCCTGATCCTTCTGCAAGCTCTCGTCTACCAGGAGAATCTCGGGCAATTTAATCTTGTAATATCGTTCTAGGAACTGTGGCGTGTTATCATTCTCATCTAGGACGGATACAATTACTTTTGTGGTCGAGTTAAGCGGTGGTTGAGATGAATCACTTACTCGTATTTCCAACTCGTGCTCACTTTGAACCTCTCTATCAAGTTTTCTATGAGTTGTGAAGATCTGTCCTGTTATAGAGTTGATGGTGAATAATGATTGTGGATCCCCGCTAGTTATCTCAAACACTAATTTCTGTTCAGGGTCCCAGTCCCCGTCAAACGCCTCCAGAGTTACAATTGGAGTTGATGGCTTTGAGTTCTCCGGAACTGATGGAAAATAAACTGGAAAGAGTGTGAGAGGGATATTGTCATTTATATTTAGAACTTCAATAAATATTTCTAGTTTAGAAAAGAGAGGAACCGAACCATGATCCTGGGCGTAAACAGTTAACCAATAGTTACTTTTAGATTCCCTGTCCAGAACCACAGAGGTTTTTACATTCCCTGAATCATCAATAGTAAAACTGTTGAGTCCGTCTCCTCCTCTGATAGAATAGGAAACCCTTCTATCTTCCGCTCCAGTGTCGAAATCAGTTGCAGTGATTTTTGTCACCAGAGAACCAGGAGGAAGATTCTCCGGTACCCTGGCAGATTCAAACACGGAGTCAAACCTAGGTGGATGCTGGTTTTCGTTTACATCAAGAACCTCGACAATAAACGAGGATACAGAGACTAGGGACGGTGATCCCCCGTCTATAGCGAGAACGGTTAGGTTGTACAGTTGTTTAGTCTCGTAGTCCAACTGCTTCTTAATCTTAATTGCTCCTGTAAACTTATCAATAAAAAACATATCCTCTGCTCCATAATCTATAGAGTAAGTAATTTGCCCGCCCTGATACAGATCAGGATCATATGCATCCACAAATCCAACCATTGTCCGTACAGGAAGATCCTCTCTAGTCTTCACATAGTACTCCTGTGAGGTGAACCTTGGAGCTACATCGTTCACGTCCAGAACTCGAACTCGAACCTTGGCCAGGGAGGACAGAGGAGCATTCAAATCTCCATCCACTGCACGTATTGTTAGGTCATAGAACTCCTTGGTCTCCCGATCTAGCTCCTTGGATACTATCAAGAGTCCAGTACTAGGGTCTAAGGAGAAATATTCTGTCTCTGTTTCAAGAATGTAGGTTACTTGACCAAACGGTCCGGAGTCAAGATCCGTAGCGTTAAGAGTTACGACAGGGGTTCCGTTCCTCGTATTCTCTGGAAAGAAGAATGAAAATGCAGATTTGATAAAAACCGGAGAATTGTCATTCTGGTCCACAACTATGACATGACTAAGTATGGAGGAGCACTTCTGAGGAATACCTAGATCACAGGCGGTAATATTCAGCATGTAATCCTGGGTTTTCTCTCGGTCCGCCTGAGCCATTAGCCTAACAACTCCACTGGTCATATTGATTTCAAATATAGCATCAGGATCCCCTCCGGAGATAGCATACACGAGGAATCCTTCGAATCCTGGATCCATATCCTCACAATTCACCTGAAACAAAAAATATGTTAAAACTTTAAAAACATGAATTGGGAAGCTTCAAAGACAGCCATACCCTTCACAGATGAGTGATTCTAAATGATACCTAATATCAGGGGTTTAAACAAGAAGGTTGCTTTTCATTAAATGTAAAATCTAATATTTGATAAAAATAAAAAAAATCATCTTCATTTTTGATAAAAAGAAAAAGCGATGAATAGATGAGGAATGTTTTCTCTCAAACTAGATTAATTAATGGATCCCGCTAGTTCATTATAAACATGAAAATATTTCCCCAACTAGGATAAATGATAAAATATTTAGAATATAAAATTTGTAAAATCTCTGCACAATTCGTCACAAAAAAGACTAGTATCTATCCTTCTCTAATAGAATTACCAAATATAACACCCCCCTTATTCATCCATTAAAAAAATCCTCACGAAGATGTTTGATTTGCCATTTAATCGTTGTTTTTAACTAATGGTGTTAAATATATGAAAAATTTAGGTTAGCAACTGTTTAATGAATTATAGTAAATGTATTAAAGATTATACTCCATGGGACGGAAATCTCATGAAAATCAATTAATTTATCATTAGTTGATTTAATAATGCACTGTTTTTGATTCATAGATTTGAGTTTCAATAACCGCGAAGTAAAAGTATAAAAATCATAAGTTTTCTACTTTTAAATCTTCCTATCCCTTTTCAACGGACACAAGTAAAAAAGTAAATCAAGGAATGAAATAATGCTCGGACAGAAAACGGGTTTCTAGGTTTGGGAATGTGATTATCCTGTGTGTTCTAATCATAATTTGTTTCTGTATCCTGTATCCTGTTTCATCAAGGATTTTTATGAAATTAGTCCTACATGTGGTTTACCCCGACAAAACCCTAGGCTTACATGAAACTTGACATCCATACACAATACATGGTTCCTGGTCATAATTCTAATTTCTTTTCTACTTCTACCAATTCATTATCTCCCGAACTCGAACTTCTTTTATCACATCCTCGCCCTCTAACTCTTTCCTTCCATCCCCGCCCTTCTAGTTCTCCCCCCACTTCCCGCCATCCTACTCCACCCTCCCTTTAACCCTCCCTCCAACCTCTCCCTACACACCCCCCTTCTACTTAATATATCTAATTAATTATTCTTAGTGATCATATAAACCATCAGTCTTTAAAGCTTGAAGTACCCAACCTCCAAACTACTTTTGGGATTGATTGTCAAAAAAGAGGAGAGCTAAATCATGTTAAGTTAGGATTGTATATTTTGCGCATCACTCTTGTTCTTGAGTTGTCTCTAATTATGGTTTTGTTGGAATCAGGCCCTGGGTTAGCTCTGTTGCTTTAATATACTAAGTTAAATACGTGAAAAGGTTTGATACTAATTTATACATGTCTAGCCAACAGTCTTGTTAACGCCTAGACCGGGCCCCTTGGTTTCAATGGTTAAAAAAACTTAATTTTAAAGTTAATATATATATACATATAAAATAAAATACGTATTAAATACTATATTTTGTTAAGTAAAAATGTGCACCAAATACTATAAGAATAGGTCTGGAGTACCGCCCTTCAAATCCTACATAAAGAATAAATTAAACCGAACCCTCTTGACTAACAACTCAATTAAGCATGAACTGCTGTGGAAAATACAATGATGGGATTGAAATGATATCTGTCAAGTTCTTGTTTAAATCCGTCCCAAGCACAGTATACAGAATATACTTACTTAGTTTGGTAAATTGAAGTCATTATTTATAAATATATGTTAACTGCATACAATTCTACGTTCTTTTCAGCCATTTATTCAACTTTTTCGATTAGGAAAATTACTCGTAAACAAAGTAATGACCGTTAATCATTATCCATCAAAAGCAATATATAAAAGAACATCAACACGCTCACACAATGTAGAGTGAAAATAAAATCTAATTAGTGTAATGTGAAATCTCAGTCGATAAAATTAAAACCGAGCACCGCGACTAAGATAGGGTAGGGGGTCGGGGACTGTGACCACCTGGATGTGTAAAGATGTATTTATATAATTTTATCAATAGTTTCAGTATTTTCTTTTATAAAACAAAATTTAACAAAATGAGAGGGGGTATGTCGACAAAGCGAATTCTAAGAAATCGCCAACCTCTTAACAAATAACTGTTATAAAATAATTTTAGATCAGAGATTGGTTTCTTTCTATATTTACGGTCAATTCATCATAATATGTAAAAAAAGACAAGTTTTATTTCCACAATATATTGATGATTTAACTAGTATTATACGCTATAGGATTAGTTAGGTTCAGGTTGCTCTCTGTATATTATTGTAAAGGATTAGAAGGAAACTAGAAATCATTAGCAACAACATTAAATACTGGAATGCTTCTGAGGGGTTATGTATGTGAGGGGGAGAGGGGGGGGGGGTATCTTGAGGCATATTTTTTGTGGTGGGGGAGGGATCTTTAGGGAGGAGATACCCAGTGGGAGGTTGGAGGGTTCCATGCTTCAGCTCCAGCAGGGAGAGGAGAGAGGTGAGGGTATTAACCTGGAAAAGGAGTTGGGAGAAGATACATTAATCTCCAGGGGGTGCGGGGTGCAGGAGTAGGAGAGTAAAGGAGATGTTTAGATGGGTAGGACGGGATACAGTAGAAGATATTAAGCATGGTAAGACGGGATACAGGAAAAGATAACAAGAAGTAAAAAGAAGGGATACAGGGGAAGAAATTTAGCAGGATAGAACGTGATACAGGAGACGTAATTTATCCGGATAGGACGGGGATACGGGAGAAGATATTAATCCGGATAGGACGGAATTCAAGAGCTAGAAGTGTAGGACGGTATACAAGGGTAGTAATTTAGGAATACCGGAGAAGATACTTAAGGAGAGCTGAGGAGAGTTTATTGGACTACGTAGGAGAAGAATGACAGAATAAAATGTAAATAAGATTTGACGACATCAGAGAAAATTTGAAGGACGGAAGGTTAAGAAATAAAGTGTTTGAAGTGAATATCTGGAAAATGAAGAAGTATAAAAACTGGAAAGTATTATCAACAAGAATGTATGAATAAATATCAAGGATTTTGATCAGGGCGTGGGGAGAGAGATTCAGGAATGCTGAACCTAGACTGGATAAGAATAAACTCTGAATTAGAACGAACCCTACAAAAAAAACCTACAGGGAATTTAAAATAAATAATCGTCTTGCTGATAATTAATTATCAAGTTGGAGCCAGGATATGAACCTTTCAACTCAAGGATAGGTCAAAGACCAACTCTAACTAATGATGGTCATTTTAAATTTTACTTGTCCAATAATATGGTATCCTTACACTCTAAATCACCCCCCCCCCTCACACACAAAATGCTAAGAAGGTTGCTTTTCATTAAATGTAAAATCTAATATTTGATAAAAATAAAAAAAATCATCTTCATTTTTGATAAAAAGAAAAAGCGATGAATAGACTTAATCTTTAATTAAGTATAAACTGACTACGCTTACCACTGTACTAACCACAATACAAGGGGAATAAAGAAGATTTTAAACTTGTATTCAATATCAACCCTTGAAACCAGACATAATCTCTACCCAGATGATAAATATAAATACGAGACCAGCTCCAGGTCCTAATGACAGCACGCGACAGGATCAGGGTTTAACAAAGAGCTTAGGTTTCTATTAACTCGGCGTTCCATAGATCATGATAGATTGAAGTCGGGGTTTATTAAGTAAGAAACATGGCCAGCATTTGCTTCACGGATTAGAAAAGAATAAACAGGGATGACAGAGCAGGATTTTATAAGAGTAAAATCAAATAATGATCTTAGCAACTGTCACCAATTCAACATTTGGCCTGTGGTGCACAGTGTACAAAGGTTTTTATCTTGAAAACTGAATATCTTAATATATTTTTGAAATGATCTTTATTCCCATTGAAGTCCTTATATTTGTATTCTGATAATATGAATAGAATCCGGGATAAAGATATATCTCTAAACCCTCAATCAAACAATGATTGAAGGATAAAGGATTTGACAAGTGGAATGAATAAAAGAATGTCTGAGAAAGATAACAACTAATTTTTTCTTTTATCTTACAAGATAAAACGAAAGTTTTGACACAAAAGTTGAGAATCTTATTAGTTTCCACTACAAAAGAAAGATATCAATCCCAATACAACTGTCAGGAACTAATCTCTCATCAATATTCAATATTTCTTATTAAAACAATACATTCAGCCATATCCCCCCCCCCGGGGGACGAAACAGGACTATTGCGTACACCCAATTAACACGATGAAGTTTTGATAAAAGATAAACCTGGCCTGACGGAAGAGAAAGAAAGGAAGGGAGGGGGGAAGGGGGGGGGGGTAATCTTATCTGCTCTTTATGCATGTTTGACTTTGAATCTGTCTAAAAGAATTCCTGCATGCTTGCTTGACTCAGTCCTGTTTGAAAATAATCTTGATGCTAGTTCTAATTTTAAATCTCACAAGACAATTTTCTCTTATTATTGTTCTAAATCTTGATTTAAATAGTTTAGCTTTGATCTCTTGTTGTAGAATGTTAGTGAATACTGTTTAGATATTTTGCATACATCTGTCAGTGTTATTGCAAAATCTAGATTAGCGAAGCAACAGATTTCAGCTCCAGGGCTTAGTTTAAGATCTTAGAATTCAGTAAGGATTTACAGGGTTACATTTTAGGGTTCTCTTTCAGGATTTCATCACACGGATTATCAGGATTAATCTTCAGGGTTGTATCACATGGATTTAGTTTCAGAATTAAATTATTAAAATTAAGTTTCCGGATTAGATTATAATAATTTTAGAATACGATCACACCAATTGTTTGATCGTATCCCATTTATATTTCAAACTAAAACTTCTGCTAGATTTAATAGTCAGCATTTAAAATATCAAAGGTTTACACCATCAAGTTGCAAAGATATAGGGATGCGAAATTTAGAGTTTGTGGCGAATGTTCATTTCAGGATTTACCCAAACTAGGTGAGCAAGAATGAACGAATGAATGAATTCTCATACTAAAACCTAGACCCAGACATGAGTGGGAGAATTTATATATCTTTCCATCTTTTCATCAATTAGGTTAAATAATTGGTATATATTTCATGATTCAAACTATCAGCGAGCAGTCCTAACCTAGACCTGGAGGAGGAGCAAGGTTACATCTAAACACAGGAGGGAATAGAAGTATTATTGATACAGAAGTACTAAAAAATACAATCAAGAGTTAAACCAAGAAATTGAAAAAAATAAAACCTGGAATGAAAACCACACTCATACACACAAAAAGATCTTAGTTTATAAATAGAAATTAAAATCTCAACATTAAAATAAATAAATAAAAAGAATTGAAATTTAATTCCAACGTAAGAAAAAAGGTTTTGGGTTTCTATAAAAATGTATGTGTGTATGTATGTATATTGTATAAATAATCTTTGTGAAGAAACAATCTCAAGAACTGACGAGGGTCAACCCAGACCGAAATATATTTTCAATAAATGTGGAACTAACATCTACTTTTTTACTCTACAGAGGTTTGGTCCATCACCATCACTGAATTTTAAAGCAGAGTACATTTCTGGATATGGGCATTGGGTATATTCATTACAGGCATTGATGTATTATTTTCTATGTTATTTTGACCTTTTTATGTCTAGTTCAAATAAGAGCTGAATAGATGAGTTTAATAGTGGAGAGGGGGGGGGGAGATGGAGAATGGGTTGAAATGAGTTCAGGTAATGGGGAAGGGGAGGGGGTGTCTCTAGTTCGTGTGTTAAATGAAAGATAAGCAAGACTAAAGAGTTAAACGACAATAAAACTAAATTAGAAAGAATAAAACTTTATATTTAAGAATGCAGCACTGTCCAAAAGAAAACAAGCCAAATATCTAAGATTTTATCGTAAAATTCTCCAATTACGGAGATAGTCTGGAGGAACCTAGGACAGAAGAGGAATTTGATTGGATCTAATCTCACCGGGAAATCATTTAGCGTATCGTTAAAAATAGAAAACTGAATTAATTGTTTTATCACAACAAATGTATGTATGTATTAATATTATAATAGCTGAAGTGTCCGAAACGTTGCCCGTGGAATTTCAAAATCAAATATTTCGAAATTAGGAATTTCAAAAATAAAAATTGATTTTTTAGCCTATGTTACCCTCAGGGTACCCATAGGTTCCCTTAAAAAATTCCAGCCAATTTGATCTAGCCGTTTGGCAGCTATAGCTAACATATGAGTGAAGAGCTTTATTATAAAGAAAGATATAATTTTCTTTCTGATCAGAATGCATCGCTTGATATAAATAATAGACTGTAATCAGATTTAAGATACTAGTATTCAAGATATGATTATACAGGTCTAGACTTGTGTCTACACTGGAGTAAAAACATGTTTATTTTTCTAACCTAGGAATATTAGATTATGTTCAGTTCTCCTTTATACACACCTAACCCTAAACGAGATAAAAATATTCTCATCAGTGAAACAATATCAGTTTTAGATCTCAGGAATGCACCTGATCAGTGTTATTTTTTAAAAGTAATTCAGGAGTCCAGACCGAAAATTTGCAAAATTAAGGTAACAATTTTAAGTGAAAATAATTTCAGAAATGATTTTCAAAAATTTAATACCTTTTAATATTTAATTTGAAATTTGAATTAAATAATTTAAGAAATAAACAAGCTAAATTTTCCAAAATATAAAAAAAATTTAAAAAAGAATTATTTTAAAACAAAGAAGGGCCCTCAAAAGATAAAAATAAAAAATTTGAACAAAATTTAGAAATGTCAAGACTTTGTCAAACAAAAAGATCCAAATAAACACAATTTTTAATATTTAATGATATTCATAATAAATCTTCAATCTAAAATAAATCAATTAAGAATTGAGTACCACGTAACCACCTCCTCTCTATAAAATTAGTTTCATAAAAAACTATCAAATTTGAATAAAATGCTTGATAAAAATTAAATGATGTGAATTCATGTTAAACCAAGTGTCATATTTCCATTTAAATTTTAGCTTCAAGTTTGGAGAAAATTTAGAATTATTACGAGGACTGAATCCAACAACCCCAGATTATAGTAATAAAACAAACTTTTAAGTTGAAAATAGGTTTAAGAATAGTGCAGGGGACGTAATAAGCGCTTTAAACAAGTTTGTAAATGTTAATTCAGCCCAGCTAAAAGATTTTTAACATTTATACTTCACAGTCAGGCAATCCATTGAACCAAAACTTAATATAGATAAATATACTCTGTCCCGCCACCCTGCTTTTACTAACCAGACAGACAAGAAGAAATTGAACAGAAATGTATTCTTAAAATTTAATTTAATAAAAGTTGTTCTTTAGGTTGAGTATGTCCGTGCAGGTTAGAGGGGGAGGGAGTAGTCAATCAATCAATCAACCCATGACACGTTCTTTGCTTGAAACTAAGACATGTAAAAAGTTGACAAGCTAGGAGTAGGTACAAGTAGATTAAAGAAAACTCAACAGAAACTTGACACTTTCAGACACTCCCAAACATTTGACCAAGACACATAAAAAGAACAAGGAGTAAAACTGATCAAAGTTTAGACATAAAAACCATCTCTTCCTATTCCAAGTCCATCCAAGAATACCCGGAACATTGAATATAATTTTGGCACTGTCTATTTTAACTGGAGTAGTATATATTTCAGTATTTTATGTGCATTCTTCAGAACCGAACCAGGAGATCGGGGGACCGGGCCGGGGGGATATATACCGAAGAGCAGATCTAGGGATAATAGTGAAAAAGAATAATAAGAGGAAAAATCATCATTGATTGGGGTCAAATTAATTAATTATAACTATTATGGATCGATAAATACACATGAATATTAAAAAAATAATATTAGAAGACACAACAAATTTATAAATCAAAAAAATATTAATTGGAGATTAAAATTGTGTAATGATGAGGGATTCAAGAGTATTGTATTGAATGAGGTATAGTAGATGAAATATTGTATTGAATGAGGTGGTAGATGAGAATATTGTATTGAATGAGGTGGTAGATGAGAATATTGTATTGAATGAGGTATAGTAGACGAAATATTGTATTGAATGAGGTGGTAGATGAAATATTGTATTGAATGAGGTAGTAGATGAAATATTGTATTGAATGAGGTATAGTAGATGAAATATTGTATTGAATGAGGTATAGTAGATGAAATATTGTATTGAATGAGGTATAGTAGATGAAATATTGTATTGAATGAGGTATAGTAGATGAAATATTGTATTGAATGAGGTATAGTAGATGAAATATTGTATTGAATGAGGTATAGTAGATGAAATATTGTATTGAATGAGGTATAGTAGATGAAATATTGTATTGAATGAGGTATAGTAGATGAAATATTGTATTGAATGAGGTATAGTAGATGAAATATTGTATTGAATGAGGTATAGTAGATGAAATATTGTATTGAATGAGGTATAGTAGATGAAATATTGTATTGAATGAGGTATAGTAGATGAAATATTGTATTGAATGAGGTATAGTAGATGAAATATTGTATTGAATGAGGTATAGTAGATGAAATATTGTATTGAATGAGGTATAGTAGATGAAATATTGTATTGAATGAGGTATAGTAGATGAAATATTGTATTGAATGAGGTATAGTAGATGAAATATTGTATTGAATGAGGTATAGTAGATGAAATATTGTATTGAATGAGGTATAGTAGATGAAATATTGTATTGAATGAGGTATAGTAGATGAAATATTGTATTGAATGAGGTATAGTAGATGAAATATTGTATTGAATGAGGTATAGTAGATNCCTACTTTAGACTCCCCCCCCCCAGAAAACTTAAATGTTGTGACGAACAGGTGTTAACTGTTCAAATTTAACCCGATCCATCCTCTCTTCTTATCTCATGTATACACTCTCCGCCATCATAAAAACACCGACATTTCAACATGTTTTCCAAGTTTACAAAACTCCAGTATTTCAACCTGTTCCTTACCTTGAATACTTCAGTACCGACGGGATCAGTTTCGTTGAGGTAGAAGGATTTGGGAAGACGTTGAAAGGTTGGATAATGAATATTATGAAGAAGAACCGGGTTTGACTCTGGTTCCAAGGATCCTCTGTTATTCTTCTCCGCTTCAGCCATCAATTCCGTCAGCTTCTGTGCTACATTAGTGTTCCTACAGTTGAAGTCTAGCATGCGTCCTTCCAGGCTGGTATCCCTGTAGAACCCCTCCGTCTCAACCAGGTTTATCTCTATCGGCATTACGTCGGCAAAATGCTGTCCATCAGTGGCCGTTACGTTTAGGATCCGCCGTTTCATCGGTAAACGTCCTAGATCGCACTTGGCACTAAGAACACCTGTTGTTTCGTCCAGATAAAAACATCCGTCCGCGTTCCCAGATACAACCCTGTAGCTGATGATGTTCCTCACGTCGTAGTCGAGGGCGGAGAGGGTTATGATTTCTCCTCCCAGGGGTAGGGACCTGGAAACCTTTCCAATACATCCGTCTCGCTCAAACTAAAATAATTACAGTAATTATATTTCTTCTAAAATATTCTTAATAAACATAGTTCTAAGGGAGGATGTATATTTATTGTTAAATGTCGAAATGAACCGATTTTGTTTTGACAATTGTGGGGTTGAAATAATATTATGAAACTAAGCAATAGAAGCGTGTGAGACAGATAATAATTAGTAAGCAACAGAAGGAAGAGGGGCCAGGGGGGGTGTGAAACTGGAACTTTTAGGGGTAGAATGAATCATTAGGAGGTAAATATTCTAGCTCTGCAGACAGTGTATCTCAAGCTAAAACAAGGAACAGGAAAACCTGCAGGACGGATATTAATACGGGGAAACAAGGTTTACCCCAGCAGAAAATTTTAAATTCTTTGTTAAAGGTGATCTATTACGTTTAATCAAAATTAAATTTGTCATGCTTTTTTAAGGGATGTTTTAATCGTCAAAACATATGGATGTTAATTAATAAAGAGACTTAATATTAAATATTATATTGCCTAATTTGAAAAAACACCCTGATTAAATACGTGTAACCTCTAGAAGAGAACTGAATAATTTCCGTAAACCATTAGAATCTAGATATTTTGCTTATATTTTCCACCTTAATGCTTTCTGCACTTTTTTAGATCCTTACCACTCAATCACTTTTTAGACTCCCCCAACTGATCAACACTCTCCCCGTCTCTACAAGCTCTCTGCTCTGCAACCCTTTTATCTTTCTTTAACCCCTTGCTCTGCAACCTTCAGCTTTCTTTATCCCAACTTACTCTGTAACCTTTTAGCTTTCTTCATCCCAACTTACTCTGCAACCTTTTAGCTTTCTTCATCCCAGCCTACTCTGCAACCTTTTAGCTTTCTTCATTCCAACTTACTCTGCAACCTTTTAGCTTTCTTCATCCCCACTTACTCTGCAACCTTTTAGCTTTCTTCATCCCAGCCTACTCTGCAACCTTTTAGCTTTCTTCAACCCAACTTACTCTGCAACCTTTTAGCTTTCTTCATCCCAGCCTACTCTGTAACCTTTCAGCTTTCTTCATCCCAGCCTACTCAGTAACCTTTCAGCTTTCTTCATCCAAACTTACTCTGCAACCTTTTAGCTTTCTTCATACCAGCCTACTCTGCAACCTTTTAGCTTTCTTCATCCCAGCCTACTCTGCAACCTTTCAGCTTTCTTCATCCCAGCCTACTCTGCAACCTTTTAGCTTTCTTCATCCCAGCCCATCTGTAACCTTTCAGCTTTCTTCATCCCAGCCTACTCAGTAACCTTTCAGCTTTCTTCATCCAAACTTACTCTGCAACCTTTAAGCTTTCTTTATCCCAGCCTACTCTGCAACCTTTTAGCTTTCTTCATCCCAGCCTACTCTGCAACCTTTTAGCTTTCTTCATCCCAGCCTACTCCGCAACCTTTCAGCTTACTACAACCCCCTTCCTCTGAAACCTTTTAGCTTTCATTAATTCCTTGCTCTGCAACCATTGCCACTTTCTAAAACCGCCCCTTTCCTTTGCTCTCTTCAAGACAATCCCCCTTCTTCTGTACCCCCCTTCCATTTCTCCAGACCCCCCCCCCCCTGTGCATTGAACTGAAAAGTGCAGAAGATTGAAGGGATGTCTAGCATGAACCCTGCCTACAGAGGAAAAAGTACTATTGAGCCTATATACAATATATTAACCAGATTTGACGAGCAGGAAACTGACATGTGAAAACTTTTTATATTACGCTGACTCCCCCTCGACCATATATGTCAGGTTTTTTTGTAGCATATCTACTCCAGGGTTCAGACACATTAAAAAATCATGTTTACAATAAATAAATTTTTCTTATTCTCATGGTTTCCAAGTCAACAAGTTTTCCCGGCCTACTCTATCCGCAGTTTGTTTCGGAGCTTATTCTTTGTATACAATACTTTACACTGTATTTCACTACTTCATGAGTCAGAAATGCTCCTTCCTATTCCCTCAAGTTAATACGCTACAGATAAACTAACAAAAAGAAAAAGGGAAAAACGGGGATTAAAAGTAAGAATCCATCTTATTTTGTTTCGCTCTGCTCATATCTGGTGAAAAAGAACTACTGCGTAAAAATACCAATTGGAGGAGAGGGAGGAATTTTGGGATTAATATAAAGTATGCCCCTAGGGATTCTAATAAAAGTTGAAAGACTATATAAATGGGTTGCCAATGCAAAATCGTTGAACCAGTTAAAATGCAATAAAGCAGGATTTAATATTTGTGGAGACAGAGCTCTGATCTCTACTAAACCTAGATTTACATATTTAACTTGAATATAACATTGAGAGAGTTGAATTTAGACAACCCTACGGAGTACTGAGAAGTGCTAAGGAACAAGAGAGGAAACCATAAAACTACATTTCATCAAGCAACATTGTCATTGTTTTAAAGAATGTCGTTAACGATTCACAACCAGAGGCGTATTCAAAGGGGTAACTATTGTGGCTAAGCCCCCCCTTGACCAGTGAAATCTATTGATTTCAGGGGGGTTTTATGCCCCCCCCCCCTGGACAAATTCCTGAATACGCCCCTGTTCACATTGGAAATCTTTTAACATCCAAGAAACGATTGAGGCGTTACAAATTTTGTCCATTTTCTCAATTTTTTTTGCAGAAATCTCAGTGCACAAGTTATCAATTTCAAAAGGAAAATATAGGTAAAAACATCTTCGTCATATTTATTTCATATTCAATCTCAAAATAAACTCAAATAATAAACAGTGATTTTAATTATGTAAGGATTTGATAATGTAATAAGGAATAAATAGCACGTTTTTTTCTTTACTCCGCGCCAAATCTAAGTCTTTTTTGGGGTGTCCTAAATCTAGTTTTCAGGACGTTACAACCCATCAGATACCAATAAAAACTATGACTTTGAATGCATAAAAGACGGTGAAATTGGTGAATTGATATATATCCGTAAAAATAATATCAAAATTACATGTATTTTGTTCCCTTGCAACCCAAGAAACCCCTTCTATTAACCCTTCTCAAAAGAAACCTGTAACCTTTACAATGACTATTCTTCGAACAATGATCTAAGAAACCTGGACACAAAAACAAACATTAATGCGAGGAAATGAAAACACGGTTCAACTCCTCTACTGACAGATATGTAGATTGTAGTGCTAATATTTGTTTTTACTGCAAGGCTTGAGTGGTGAACAAGTGCTTTAGAATGTGTGAGAATAATCTATGAGTTTGTGATGTTTAAAGGATTGTGAAAATAAGTACGAGTGTGTGATGCTAGGAGGTGTGAGAATTATCTATAAGAGTGTAAGATGCTGATTGGAGTGTGAGAATTATCTATTAATTAGTGTGAGACGCTAGGAGAGATGTGAGAATTGTCTATGAGTGTGAGAATTATCTATTAATTAGTGTGAGACGCTAGGAGAGATGTGAGAATTGTCTATGAGTGTGAGAATTATCTATTAATTAGTGTGTGACGCTAGGAGAGATGTGAGAATTGTCTATGAGTGTGAGAATTATATAAGAGAGCATGAGAGGCTGAATAGTGTGTGAACAATATCTCTGAGTGTGTGAGATGTTGTATGGGTTGTGAAGAATATATATCAGAGTGTGAGATGTTGAACGGCGTGTGAATAATATTTATCACGGTGTGAGATGTAGAATGGTGTGAGAATTATCTATGAGAGTGTGAGTTGTTGTATGGAGTGTGAACAATATATATCAGAGTGTGAGATGTTGAATGCAGTGTGAGAATTATTTATGTAAGTGTGAGATGTTGAACGGAGTGTGAACAATATATATAAGAGTGTGAATTATCTATGAGAATGTGAGATGCTGAAAGGATTGTGAACAATGTGTGAGATGTTGTATGGGTTGTGAACAATATCTAAAAAGTGTGATATGTTGAATAAAGTGTGAATTGTTGTATTTAGTATGAAAATTATCTATGAGAGTGTGAATGTTATTTATCCATGCTCATCATCAAATTGGTTGAACTTGAAAAACTGTTTTTAACAAAAACATATATGCCAAGTTTGCATGTAATTATCATTACATCATATCTTGAAGGAGAAGGGAGAGGGTGTTAGAACGGTTAATTATTGTTTAAGGGTATATTTATTAATTTTTTATATAGGTATATAAATGTTCTTTTTTTGTAATCGACTTTAGAAGATAACTTCATAATCGGCCGTTAGACGGGATACATATACATCTCAGTTCTATTTTGAATATAGCATCTGATAGGCTATGGATCAAAAAACCCCTATTGGAAATGTTAATTAACATGATACAACGTATAAAGTACCTATGAATCTACACAACGGCAATAAATAAAGATTAAAAAATGTTTTTGTAGATCTACAAAATATCAAAAATCAATAAATCATGAATCCGTCAGTATTATGCCTAATGTTAAATAATCACGAGATATAATCAGAAATAGAAAATTCAAAATTGAATTTGACCCCGGGTATATTTATTCAACAGCCTCAAACCTGGACAAAAACTAGAATAATAATAACTAACAAAGAAAATATTGTCAAAATGTATTTCTGAGATGATTTAATTTAATGATTGAACGAGCATGTTGGCTTATTTATGATTTATTTATGATTTATGGCGACACTCTTATCTTTAAATACAAGAACAAGAATCAATAATATTCAGGGCTAGCCAGGTGTCAAGGGGAAGGGGGAGGGAGGGAGTAATGTGGTTGAGGGAGCAGGGGAGGAAAGATGCTAGAGGTTGGATAAGGGAATGAGGGGGGAGGGGGTTGAAGGGAGATTGCGAAGTTTTAAAGAAGAAAGATTGGAGTTTATAGGAGAGGATAAACTAGAGAAGATCATTATCTTTAAGCTTAGCAAATATTTCGTGAGAAGATCCTTAGCCCTTATTCAAGATGATCCATCGAGAGGGGGACAGAGATATTATTTCAAGATTGTAAATATTTATAAATTTAAGTACCTGAGGTCTATTATCGTTAATATCCTTGATATGAATCATCAACTTCATCTCCGACTCTCTACGGAAAGGAGTTCCCCAATCACTTGCTCGGATAATCAGATCATAATCTCGTCGTGCAGACTCGTAATCTATCACGGAGCGGGATTTAATCACTCCCGTGAAATGATCAATTTCAAAGGGAAGTTCGTCCGCGTGAATATTTACAATACTGTAGGTTATCCTAGAGTTCTCGCCAGAATCTAGATCCTGAGCATTTAATCTCATAACACGCGTCCCGGAAGGTTCGTTTTCATTGAAGAATATCTCCTTCTCTTTGTTCTCAAACTCAGGAGTGTTATCGTTCACGTCGTCGATGAAGATACTGACACGGGCGGAGGATTGTTTTCTCATCCCGGCATTCGCCATATCCAGGGCGGAGACGGTTAGGGTGTATCTACTCTTAGTCTCCGCGTCCAGAGGTCGAGCTACGAATAGAACTCCGGAGAGAGGATCAATCCTGAACTGATCATCTGGGTTACCAGCAGTTATCTTCAACACAACCTTGGCGTTCCTACCAGAATCCAGATCGGTCACCTTAACACAATAAAAACATTTAATATTTAGATCAAGTATCTCAGCATTACAATAAGTTAACTCAACGAGCGTACCACTGCTTTTATATTTTCAATTTGTTTAAATAAACAACAAACAATATAAAGAAGAAACTATCGAAAATATATTGTTTACGATGATAAAACATAAATGGATTTGATAAAATGAATTTTTTGTGTCTAGAATGAAAATATTGTACTGGTTTACAAATTGTTTGTTTAAGTTATAAATCTGATTTAAACTTATTCTTCACAACAATTGAAAAGGAATATCTTCAATCCTACCCACACTTGATACTGTAATCCTACTCCTCAATCCTACCCAATCTTCATACTTGAACCCTACTCCTCTATCCTACCCACACTTTATACTTTAATCCTACTCCTCAATCCTACCCAAACTTGATACTTCAATCCTACCCACATTTCATACTTGAACCCTACTCCTCTATCCTACCCACACTTCATAATTCAATCCTACTATACTTCTATTATTCACTCTTTATTTAATCCTACTCAATTTCCAATCCTTTATTCCTTTCTTAATCCTCACTATTTAAGCCTTTCTACACTTCCCAATATTTACTAACATTTAGTTAAAACCCCCAATATACCATTTACTGTTAAATTCTACCTATTTTTCACTTTTGAATATTACTACCTACTTTTTAACAATGCCCACTTGTCCAACCATCTTCATTTGAATGTTAACTAGATAAAAACTAAAGTATTAAACAGAGGCAATGCTTTGTTTCTCTTGATGGAGCTTCATAAATAACGAGAAAAGAATAGTTGAAGGTTTGATACTTTACAAGAAACTTTTCATTTAGCAAAAAATTGTTCAAACATTTCACTAGTATCATATCTATATAAGCTTTGTACTTAAATAGGTACCCCGTTAAACCCAACTTTTACAATTTCTCTTTTCTTCAATCTTTTTAATGACATTTTCACTTTTAGGTAGTAAACATGATTATGCTTTGNCACCTTTCCCCTCGCTCTCTTGCCTCAGGAAATGCAAGATAAAAACAATTAATCCCTTTCTGCCTGAATAGGTCGAATTACTTCGTGGGATTCTAATAATATATTCTGAACACTGATCAATGCATATAATCTTAGTAAGACACTGATCAATACATGATCCATGTATATTTTTTATATTAAATTTGATGAAAATTTGCGCAAAGTGGCAAAATATATTCAAAGTTTTTTTGTCAGGGAAAATACTGCATATTTTCAAGAAAAATTTGACATTAGTTAAAGTCCCATTTTAGTTTTTTCAGCGCTAAAATATTAATTTACCAAAAAACTAAATTTTATTCCAGAATCCATAAAAACATAATTCCTAAAACCCTTTAAAAACTGAATACTCCTTCCTAGTTTAATCTGAAGGAAATGAGGGAAATTTTCTCTGAAGCACGAAACCCTGAAATCAATCTGCCCCCTCCTACCAACCCCAACACAATATAAGATTTGTAATTCAATCATTTAATTATAATTTCTAGCCAGGGGAAACCAAATATGCCCCCCTCCCCCCTCCATAAATGCTTCACGCCTAGAATGTAAACTAACAACTAACAAGATTGTACATTGTACAATATAGATCTAGAACCTAGACAACAACCTCGGGAAGAAGAAATGAATTTATCAAGTTTGAATAAATATCTGAGGAAAGTCTGACGGGACGGATAATACTGGGACACGGTGAAATATGTATTCATGAAACCAACCCGGAGAGTTCAGGAGACCCGGAGAATATAGAGAACCAAGGCTTAACTCCGTGTAATAACAACCTCTATTGTAACTAATATCAAGACAATAAAATGGATAAAAAACTTATAATAACCCAACCCAACCCAACAGTGTAAACAACAACAAATAATTACTCTTTTGACTTTTCCCCCGAGACTAAAGCAGAGCTCAACCTCCAGATTTAATTGTCTTCTTTATCTTTTTATTCTGGCTTTTCCGTAGAACTTGTATAATGAGAGACGGAAGAAAAGATAGTTAAGACAAGCCTAGATATATTCTTTAATTCGAGCTGAATAAAATTTTCTCAAATTTACAGCTAAACTCAGAGAATAGTAAAACGACACAAAAACTTTCGGAATTGAAATTTATTTTAAATGTTTGGAATAAACAGAGCATAAAGTAAAGATTACTCAGGGAATAAGAATTTCCTTCATATCTCTGTATCCCCGCAGAAACAGAGAGAACGGGATTGGAAACAGGGGAATAATTGACAGAAAGGGAATTATTACACAAAAACCTCTCGTTTTTTACAAAATAAATCTTTGAGAAGTGTTATCTCGCTACATCTTGAAACAAAAAAGGTCAGTGACAAAAGCAAAAATTTTGTTTTTATTAATGTTAAAATAGATTGGGGACTTTTCAGCCTGAAAAAAGACAAATATTACAAAATGTAAATGAAACACACGAGTGTATCCAAGTTCTACTCCAGGGCGTGCAGTAGTTTAAAGAATATAAAATAAGTGGTTTCCAACTGCTATAAAGATAGGGGAGCTGGAATGAGACTAATTTATCTCCGTTGGATAATTTTATATTGATAAATGTGAATCAAGTTTTGATTCCAGGATTAAACGTTATTATTTCATCTTGATTCATCGGGTTTAGAGTTTCATTGTTTTATACCAGCATAAATATCAATTAATATAAAACAGATCATCTGTCCAGGAATTAACAAAATTTTAACGGATTTTCTAAATCAACGCTCTTCAAGTTTGACCGTTTCATGAAACTGAAACAATTCCACGAAAGGCCTTGAAATCCGCCCACTCATTTTCAAGCTTTTCACAGGCAAGAAGGGAGGATAAAGTTCTGGAAAGAAAGACGGGAATCTCCACATATTCGAAGGAGAGCGATGAGCCGCGGGGTGGTCTATACTAGTTCTATCTCAATTCTAAGAGAATGGGGGGGAGGAAAAAATAGAAACGTTCCAACCAAGATATTGTGGATTTTTACAATGAAATTAATTGAGAGATGAATAGGTTGGAGGGGTGGATACAATAAGAGAATTGATTGAATATATAGGGAGGAGAATCAGAGGGAGTAGGATACAAGTCAAGAAAGTAGGTAGGGGGGAGTAGCATACATTTGGAGACAGTAGGGTATGAGTGGAGGGAGTAGGATATGAGTAGAGAGATTAGGATATGAGTAGAGGGAGCAGGAAATGAGTGGAGGGAGTAAGATATGAGTAGAAGGAGTAGGGTATAAATACAAGGAGTGGGATGTGAATAAATGGAGTAGGATATTAGTGGAAGGAGTAAGATATGAGTAGAAGGAATAGGATATGAGTCCAGGGAGTAGGATATAAATACAAGGAGTGGAATGTGAGTAAATGGAGTAGGATATGAGTGGAAGGAGTAGGATATAACTACAAGGAGTGCGATGTGAGTAAATGGAGTAGGATATGAGTGGAAGGAGTAGAAAATAAATACTAGGAGTGGGATGTGAGTAAATGGAGTAGGATATGAGTGGAAGGAGTAGGATATAAATACAAGGAGTGGGATGTGACTAAATGGAGTAGGATATGAGTGAAGGGAGTAGGATATGAGTGGAGGGAGTAGGAATTGAGTGGAGGGAGTAGGATGAGTGAAAGAAGTTGTTCTTAAATTTAGTGGATCTAGAGTGTAGAAATATATAAACTGAAAAGTGGTCTCCATCGTTTATTTCTAATCTGAGTTGGTTCAACCTTCCACCAACTATATGAAAGAAGTTAGATATGAGTCATGGAGGGACTAGGATACATTTGATAAAATTGGAGTAAGGAGGGAGTAAGATTAAATAAATGGAGTAGGATACGAGTTATGGGATATGATTTAGGAATTTAGACGAGTGAGTGAAGGTAGCGATGTCTACGAATAGTCTGAAAAATGCAAATAGAATAATATTAAGATATTTCTACCTTAAGCCTAGTTAGTGGAGTGTTTGGAAGAGCAGATTCTGGAATCCTAACTTCGTATTCTTCTTTGTCGAAGACTGGTGGGTGATCATTGAGATCTGCTAGTCTAACATGCACTTCTTTATAGCTCGACCTAAATATTTTAAATGTTAAATTCATTAATGTCTGCAGCAGCAGAGCTCAAATTCTACATTTTCAACATTTAAAGAAATTGGAATACTTTGCATTGCACAAAGAATAAAACAAAACAAAAAATCTAAAATTATCCTTCACTGCTAACAGTGCACTGTTGCGACCAAGGATTTAATGCAAGGAAAGTTATTTCAGAGGTGTACGCATCTTTTGTACTGCAGTGTACTGTCACTGGGCGGTAATGTAAACACAAGACGGATGTCGAAGCCTGACATGGGATCCATGTTTCACATAAATAATCAATGAAAAATTCTGGTCATAGGAAACTATTATGTGAATTATGAAAATTATCAAAATTCAATGCTTTTAACCTCCTCGGATACTAAACGAACACTGAGGAATTTTTCTTGTTTACAAATTCCGCCCAGAGAGAACTGGTTTCAATATGTACGCAGAGTATACGCAACTGCAATTAACTTTCCTTGCATTACATTCTTGCATAACATATTGAATTCTTCATTAAGAAAAATTGATTTATAAGAAATTTGTTTATACATTTATTAACTCTTAGATTTAAGATTCGTTTCCATATAAATTATACTTAACCTTTACATATTTACATATAATATAAACCAAGTGTAAAGCTTTCAAGCTAAAGGTGAAAGGTTCATGATTAAAATTTGAAACCTGAGGTCTCTAATATAAACCTGTAAACACAGGTCTACTACAAGCTAAACATGAAACCCGGAGCGATAAATACTTTTATACATATTTAATTAGAACCTGTAAACTATAAACACAAGAATTTATAGGATAAAACTCGATGTCGATTAACATGCGAGTCTGTAAATACCATTTTTCACATTACACTAGGAAATATTTTACCATTTTAAAATCAGTCCTTAGGATCCGGATCCGTTGGATCCGCAACATTTTGGCTTACCGGATTCGGATCCGTAAAAATGAACGGATCTACGGATCCCGATCCAAGGGTCAAAATATCATCAAAAAAATGAGAGAAAAAATATTTTGCTCTTAAAACCAAAACCTGAACTGTTAAAAAATAGAGATAATCAAAAATGTCATGATCTCTGTGAGGTTCATTAAGTTTTGGTATTAAAAAGAATAAATATAATTTCAAAATTCTTCTTATGTTAAAAAAAAATCAGTAAATCTTAAAGAAATGTTCATGACCTGGATCCGGATCCATTTTTTTCCAGTGCGGATCAAAGATCTGAATCAAAATCAAATGGATCCTAAGCGCCGTTAAATATATATTAATATATTTGGTTATTGTTATAACCTATTACATATTGTTTGAACATTAATTTGCTACATACCTTGTCATATATTACTTGAACATCTTACTTTTGCATTACCATGTCTTTTATCAATTTATTTTTGTATTACGCTGTTCATGTATGTATGTAAATTTAGCTTGAACATTTTGTTTCTGCATTACCCGTCATACTTTGTATTACCCTGTCCAAAAATGTTTAAAAAAGCCAGTGTAATATAAAACTGAACAACTTGTTATTTAAGAATTTACTTGTTCAATTAGAAGTACAAGCTAAAGGTTGCTTCTAATAGTTGATTCTAAACTATTTCTCATTTCTTTTTATCAACTTTATTTCTAGAGTTGATATAAATTAAAAACAAAACCTGGAGTAATCTTGCTCTGGAGGATTATAACTTGCATTAAAATCCTCAAAAATAAATTAAATGAATTATGTTCAATGTAATATTCCCTTTTCGTTAATTAATGAAAAATAAACAGAAAGATATATTAACCATTAATACATTTTAATTGAAAACATCATGCATCAAACATATTTTAAAATTATATCTAGACCTTATAATCTGGTAAAAGCTTACCAAAAACATCAGGGGGCCCTGACCCCCCCCCCCCACATGTGCACATCCCTTTGTATATATATTGTAATAAGTACGGTATACAAAGTGTAAGGAATGTATAAGATGAATACAGGATCAGCTGATCGTATTCTTACAATACAATTTACAATGATTCACGGTTTAAGTAAATATTTCCTTTTGTGATTCACAAATACCTCTCTTCATTCACAATACATACATACAACCCGTATTCTGGGTCAACATGATAACATTTATTAACACCTTCTAAAAAAAGAATTATTGAAAAAGTCCAACGGTTTATTTATCAAATTAGGCAACACAGGTCAGATTTAAAACCAATATACTTTTTAATGCAATTTTAGTGAAAATCAGAATAAAGAAATTCTGGTTATCTCAATGATATTTTGTTTTCCATTTATATATTTGTAAACCCACGTACTTGTACATAAATTCAGTTTATTTTGAAAAGGCTTAACCACCTAGACAAAAAAATTTAGAAAAATTTGCACAGCTAATCATCTAAAATATATTCTAGATCAATTACAATTTTAAACATGTCCTCTTTACATACCTGGGTGGTATCCCATTATCCATGGCTTTAAGAGTGAGATTATATCCTTTAGGAGCTATCTCTCTATCCAGTAGTTTGAGAACCTCTATATTGAACTCGGAAGGATCAGCTCCGGGTCTAACCCTAAAATGAGCATCAGGATCTCCTTCAATGATCTCTAGTCCTGCTACCTCTCCGTGTTGACCCGGATCCGGGTCTGTAACATGAATGATCGCGTATATATCTGTATGGGATTGTTCCACTACCTCGGGAAGATGTTGAATCTTCATAATCGGATCAAACTTGTTCACTTGCTCCACAGAGATAGAAACCGTGGCTGTATCCACCCTCCTTGGACCATAGGAATAAACAGTTCCTCTATCCCTGGCCTCTACTGTTATCCTATGGTTGGGTTTCTCACTGTACACAAGATTCCTAGCTAGAGATATAAGTCCTGAAACCGGATGAATTGTAAACATATCCGTATCCTCTGCAATACTGTAGTAAATCTCTCCGTTAATTCCACTATCAGCGTCCTCAGCATTTACCCTGAGAATACTGGCATGTAAGGGATGATCCTCTGGAACTGAAACCCTGTAAGAGGAAGGATTGAAGAACGGATCAAGATCATTAGTATCCAAGATCTGGACATTCACAACCGTACGAGCTTTAATATCCCGAATCCTATGCCGGGTTGAATCACGAAAAGTTGCTCTCACTGTTAGCTGATAGGATTCAGTTCGTTCTCGGTTGAGAACATTTATATTCCCGGTTCGGGTTCGGATGAGTAAAAACACAAAGTTTCCGACCTGCTCCGATTCAGCTTTAAAAAAGAATTCGTGGTCACCGTCGACAATCTTATATTTAATGTTAACATCAGGATCAGCGTTGAATATTCCCATTTTTTGGTGGGATTCCACATACACCTTTCCAACACTGTTCTCACCGATGGTTGCGTTGTAAGATAGACTTGTAAACTGAAACTCTGAACTCTCTTCTAGATCAGTTTCAGTCAGATTTTCTTCAATATCTACGTCGTCGTAGTTTAATAATGTATTACAACTAGAGATCACTATAAGCTCAAGAAAAAGAAGGATTTTTAATGGAGGACCAGGCCCCCGAGGGTCCAGGTTTATCAACATTTTAAGCCTGTGTCTAGGGCTAACTGGCCCACAGACTGGACTACATTAACCTACTCTTGGTGGCGGTTGTCTGTCTACTGACTAAGTAGTAGTGAGCAGGCCGGGACGTCTGGTCGGAACGGTACACCCGGCACAGCCTTTCCCTCATACATTCCATTAAATAGTTAGATTTTTTATATATTAAAAATACCCAAATTTATTTCCTATTTCTTAAATTTTTATATGATATATTTACAATATAGCATAACGTAAACATAGGTAAAATTTATGTTTAAAAAATGTTCAAATTGTAGGAAGGACTGAAACAAGACACAAACTCTGCTCTCTCATAGTAAAAAAGTAATAAGAATAGTATCATTTCTTATTTCTGCTCCCGTATCTCCTGCCTGTATCATGCCTTCGTATGATTTCTACAAAGAACCCGCTGTTAAATTGCTAGCCCAATTGTTCTGGGTCAACATTTGGCGAGAAAGTCCTAACAAAAATAAAAAATTTAGTGACCTAATAAAGTGGTTTTGTAAATGTAACAAAATGTTTATAAATATATAAAATATATTGCCTATATATACAATATACATAAATATCAAATAAGTTTTATAATCATTGCATACAAGCAAAAAAAGAAAAAATATTGTCTTGTCTGTTGTTTGTATCCAAAATGACAAAACTGGAACTCACGTGACCCCAGGGAAGGTTGATGGACCAGGGGCGGATACAATGGGGGGGGGGCGGGGGGACATTCGCCCCCCCCCCCTGACTGAGATTTTGAGGCAAAAAATGTTCCCAATTTGATAAATGTTATTGTTAACGATAAATTTAGAATCAGAAATTTGTAAGAAACTAGACTTAAGTTATAATATTGTTGATATCTAGTAATGTTCCTTAATCAATACTCATCTATCAAAATTGTAATATTGTTCCTAATTTTCATGCATTTAAGTATAGCTAGTAATTTCTTTTTGTTCTTAAATTGCTAATGTTCCTATTATTGTTCCTGTTCCTGTGTCCGACCCACCTTAAATCCCTGTCCTAATCCTATATTTTTGTTCCTAATTCCTGAACAATCTGTTTATTGTTCCTAAATCCCTGTCCTAATCTTTTATTTTTGTTCCTAATTCCTGAACAATCTTTTTATTGTCTTAAATCCCTGTCCGAATCCTTTATTTTTGTTCCTAATTCCTAAACAATCTTTTAATTGTTCCTAAATTCCTGTCCTAATCCTTTATTTTTGTTCCTAATTCCTGAACAATCTTTTAATTGTTCCTAAATTCCTGTCCTAATCCTTTATTTTTGTTCCTAATTCCTGAACAATCTTTTAATTGTTCCTAAATTCCTGTTCTAATCCTTTAATTTTGTTCCTTAAAATTTAAAAATCTAGTTTTTTAGTCTTTAGTCATTAATTTTGACTCTTTTAGAAAACAGAAAACAGAAAACTGAAAACAGAAAACAAAAAAATGAAAACAGAAAACAGAAAACAGAAAAAATGAAAAACACATTTTTTAAGTTGCCAAGGTGATTTCCAAAATTATATAAAACTGAAAATTTGGCGAAAATTTTCACTCTCAACTTAAAAAATGGCCAAAAACAAAAAATCAAGTTTTTTCTGGCGGCACGCGAAATAATGGTCAAAAAAGAAAATATTTTATATTTTCTTAGTTTCATATATATATCTATTCTGAAGAAAAAGACCACCTTACAGGGTTTTTTTCAGGGCCACCCTACTCTCTCCGAGAAATGTATTGAACCCCTTGAAGCTGAATCTGGAATCTGGTAGAGTGAGTAAGCTGAAACATTTACTGTTCTGATTATCATGAAAGAACTAAGAGAAATTTCATTAAGTCATATCAAGATTTATAAACTCCCAACTCTCATATATATATTCTAGAAATAGATGTACAATGTACTATGTAGATATATATTATAAATTATATATCATAAGGTTTTCGAAATAACTACTACACATAAAAGATAATCGAATTGATTAAAATTGGTCCAAAAATGGCACAGTTTCCTTAGTTAAGAGTTTAGACCCTAACATTTATTTATGTGAGACATAATGAATGTTTAGCCCTATTGAAAAAAAATCATGAATCTGTAAAAATGTCATATATAAGAGCATGTGCGCTGAACCTTGAACTATTCTGCATTTTAACTAATTTTTGTTGAATCAGATTAAAAATTATTATCTTTCATATATTCTCCATTATCTCCATTTTCTGTTGATGATCTGTTTAAAATATGAACTCTGAATCTGGTTAGTAAAGACTTTAAGAGTAAACTATAGGGTAGATATACAAAGTGATCTATTATTAGAAACCTAGAAGAGGAAAGGGTGGGTGGTTGGTACAGGGAAGAGAAAGGATAACCGACATTATTCCAAGGGCTAAATTGGTTCAATCACCGGTATAGAAATCCTCCTTCTCCAGCTATATCCGTCCCACTAGACAACAAAGATTATCCTTAATGATGTTGTTCACTGCGGTCTCAACAATTTACATATATGTTCATTTTCTAGAGAGGAAGATAACGAGAATATAACGCGCTGGGAGAGGGAAAATAAACAAGAAAACGAGGGAAAAATAATATAATATAATTAACAGATGTTTTGTGCAAGTGTAAAAAAATGTAGGACAACATTTTTAGGTGGAGACATAATTGTTTTAAGGAAGAGAACCAGACACAGTTCAAAGATTGAAACATAACGGATTTTGTTACAGAAACAGGAGAAAGGAACTTCGAGTCATTGTCTCAAACTCTGATTTTTAATCCCTATATCTATGGAACCGGATGTCGTAGACTTTTTATACTTCAAATTATTAATTCTGTTAGATTATATAGTCAAGTTTGAAATATCAAAGGATTACATAATCAAGTTGCAAAGATATAGGTATTAAAAAATTTGATTTTGTGGTAAGAACTTCGTTTCTAAAAGAAAAAAAATTGAAGGAGGTTTACAATACAAATGGGATGGAGAAGAATATTGTAGCTCGTACAGTTTTGTTTAATCTCTACATATTCATATCCCTTACCTCTGTATGTACGATGTAGTATGAACATCTCTGTATCTCTATGTAGTACGATGTAGTATGAACATCTCTGTATCTCTATATAGTACGATGTAGTATGAACATCTCTGTATCTCTATGGACAGGGTGTCCCAAACAACGCCCTTTAAGACAAAATTTAAGTTTCAAATGTTGGAAATTTTTTTAACCAATGATATCAATTATTGTGGTATTGCAGCACAAAAAATGAAGAAGTTAGGACATTTTTAAATTTGACTATTATATCGATAGGAAAGGTTCCATAGATTCCAAAAATGTCCAAAGTTTAAAAAATTGAATAATGATGAGATATGTATTTCTTCTGTATCTCTCACAAGAGAAAAGCCAACAAAAACTTTTATTTTATTACATCTGTATTTGTATCTCTATTTGAAAATATCAGTATCTCTATAATATTTCTCTTTATCTCTGCATGACTAAATCTCTGTACATCTCTGATTTACCTATCCTCTGTCTACTCCGATTCATTTAAAATTCCATCTTTCAGGAAGATAGATACTGTAGACAGTATACTCACCATGTGAATCATCTTCTTTTGAGATTATTGTGATCTCTGTATGAACCCCGTTAAATTGTTTGGTGTTTAACCCCAGCTTCCATCATTAAAAATAAATGCATGCATCGACTATTATAAAATGTATTTATCAGCTTTTTATGCAAAATCAATATTTTCTATTGCTGGAGAAAACGGTTTTTACCACAGAAAACATCAATATATTTGACACCGTAATTATCGATCATGTAAACAGTGCAATTTAACTTTAAAAAATTAATTGTTTTGTCTAAATTCAAATGTTTCATAATATAACAGCCTTTGGAAAAAATATAACCGACCCATGAATCCCCAAAGAAACTGAGTCTTTGCTGCAAACTCAAATTTTCTTATCCGTTTATCTTCGCGACCTGGTGGTGTAAACCTTTGATATTTCAAACTTAGATTGTTTGATCTATTAGAATTCATAGTTTGAAATATCTAAGGTCTACGACATTGGGTTGCAAAGATATAGAGATTAGAAAAGTAGATTTTGTGACAAAGACTCAATTCCTTTATTGCTATGGCGGGATGTTGTACTATTTATGTTCCTAGATTGAAATTAGTAAGCAAAAAATGAAATAACAACGTGAAATAAATCTCAAATCTTTTTTTTAAACGATAAAATTGGATAAAACTGCTTTTTTCGAGAAATTAATAATAATTAACATTATCTCGGGTTTTTTCGACCACTTTGGCCAGCATACAATCCTATTTAGGCAACTGTGTTAATGCGTTAGACGAAGAAAACAAATTGAAATGCCGTGCATGGCCGTTTTAGGTCTAGAGACAATGTTTTATAAGACATTACAGATTAAAGTTATAAATTGAAATATTTGGTGCGGAGCACTCTGAATCTCTAGTGAAAACAGACTCAATTTGTAAACATTTATGTCTCTGGATATAAAAGAACTCATTGAAACTTGAGAAAATACGAATATTTCAATAAATCTGGGGAATTAGATATTTCCTGACAAACAAATTGTTTTTGTTTTGGTTCGGAAGGATTGGTAAGGATAAGACTACTGTTCAGGTGGATCTCTCAATACTATCCAACCATAAGTGTTGTGGTTGCAAACCATAGAGAAAATATTTCAGAGAGCAGCAATTGAATTATTTACAATTATATATTTGGCCTTTTTGTCTAACTTGAACATATGATTCCAAAGAAGATGGCCGGTCAAAATTTTCCTCAAAAAAATTTTCGGAAATCGTCTTAACAGAAATTTTCAAGAAATTTCACATTGTTTTTAGGAATCATTTTTACGAAGTAAACGGTTGCCTTGAATTTGAGAGGTTTTAATGTAATATGGAAGCGAATTGACAAAAAATAATCTACTGAGTTAATATGAAGGGAGTATTCGCATGATGCACTTCATATTTTCACCTTTTCATTTTTTATCATAATATAGTTTGAATTGCAAGATATTTTCAAAAAATCTTAAAACACCGAGAAGAGAAACAAGTAAGAGAGAGGGAGAGAGAGATGAGAAAACACTGAGCTGAGATACAGATTAGATTGAAAAACACATTGTTTTGTAACAGGTTAGTAGAGGTTGCATCAATCAACTTAAACCTGAACCTCTCAGCTCAGTGGGACACCTGGAGCAGGATTGAAGAATCTTATTGTTCCTTCATCTTAGTGTAGCAGAGCAAAAAAGGGATAATATGACAACTGCAACAAATTTAAAGGGACTGTCAAGGTAATTTTACGTGAGCCTTTGTTTGAAAATTGTCAAACGATTCACGGCCTCTATATTCTCAGAAACGATTCACGGCCTCTATATTCTCAGAAACGATTCACGGCCTCTATATTCTCAGAAACGATCTTCGCTCCATTTAGTAAACCTTACTAATACAAATATCCACCGTAGTCTATCAGATAAAGAAATCAAAGATTAAATTTAAGGTTAATTTCAGATAAAGAAATCTCAAATTAACCTTAAATGAAGGCCCGCCAAATTACAATTACAATCTCATTAAAGGGAGTGGCCGGCAATGTATGGTGGTTGAACTGAGTATGCAGTATAAACCTTTTTATATGTCTAAAATGAATCCTAAAAAATTTGTCCACAATACTACATATTCAGTTCAACCACCATACATTGCCGGTCACTCCCTTTAAGCGATTGTCAACTTTGTTTCAAATGACTCTCAATTCAAAAAAAAATGTTACATGTCTGATTCCCAGCAGTGCCTTTTATTCTTTATCGGATTTACAATAAGTATGATTTCGTTCTTTTAATTATCGTAAATATTCAAATTTATTTTCCTTTTCCGTTAATCTAGAAGTCACCTTGATTGAGAAACGCAAAGAGAAATAATTTTAAAAGAAAAAAACGTAATGTTTGCTCAGAAAAAGGTTTGAGGGGTACCTTCAAGAAAAGGACATACCAGTCTATAAATAACGTTTACAGTCCTTGTAATAAAAAAAGCAAAAGAAAAATATTGGAATATTTCCAGAAGGTATACTCTAATGCGAAAAAATGGATAATGTTTAAATTGGGCCTGTTCAGATTCTAAACACCTTTTTGCTAACATATGGGTATAATTCGTTTATAGCAGTATAGTAATTTTATTGCAGTGTTTTGATGAAACGGGGGGGAAAGGGCATCACTTCTAACTAACTCCCTTACAACGTGTCTAACTGAAAACCAATTTCAAAATGAATATGGAATGTCATTAAATCTATGTTTTCGAACATATTTAAAGAAAATTTTCCTTAAAAAGTTTTCTTCAAAATTATATTTTCTAAAAGATTTTTTTGTTTCCTTATCTTTTCTGATATCAAAGGGCTAGAACATTATATTAAAATTTATATATTATTATACTAAACCGATTTGCCTCAAATTTTCAGTGGGAATTCGGTAGAAAGTGCAAAGTATAAAGCTTTGGTTTCCAAGCTAATATTCTATATAAATCAAAAAAGCACATTTATTTACGGTACCCTGAAGGTCCAAAATAATGCATAGAATCTAATATATTTCATTTTGTACAGTTTACATGTATTTATACATAATTTTTTCTTTATTCTTATATACGTTCATGATATATATGAACGCAATCACTAGGGAAATACATGACACGGATAGGTAAGGAAGGGGGGTTAAGGGAGGTCAAGTTTTTTTTTATGAACAGAGGCATGTGCTGCCCTGACTGCCCTAAATTTAAGATATAAAAAAGAGAAGGAGAAGATTAGGGAGAGGGGGGGGGAGACGGGGTAGTCATAATAACATAAGAAAATGTTTTTTACCTGATAAGCATAAAAATCTCATTAGTCTGATGATCAATCCAAAACATAACTATTAACATTCTTATTTCAGTAGCTGCTGGAGCAGGAACTAGGTGTTGGGGGGGATATATTTAATGAATTTCATTATTCATTATTATGGGACCAGAAATTCAATACCTGGAACCATAAAATAAAAACCAATTTTAACCTGGAACCATAAATTAGAAACCTGGGCACAGAAATTAGAAACCTTAAACCATATATTAGAAACCTGCAGCCAGAGATTGGAAACCTGGAACCAGAAATTAGAAACCAGGAACCATATATTAGAAACCTGCAGCCAGAGATTGGAAACCTGGAACTAGAAATTAGAAACCTGGAACCAGAAATTAGAAACCAGGAACCATATATTAGAAACCTGCAGCCAGAGATTGGAAACCTGGAACAAGAAATTAGAAACCAGGCTCAAGAACAAGGAACCAGAATCAGAAACAAGGCACAAGGAACAGAAAGAATGAACCAGGCCTTATGAAAAAAGGAGCAAGGATCAGATTGGAATAAAACATTTGTTAGGATCGCTTTTGATCCGCTTTTGATACTATTTTTGACTTTGAAGAAGCTTGACTTGAAAATCTGAAGATTTCAAAATATTCAAAAGTCGTATTCTCTGACATTTTGCTTTTTTGCACTTTGCTAATTTCTAACGCTCATTATTCTTCCATCAGAGCCAAAATTTTGTAGAATGCAATAAAAATCAAATTTTTAGAGAGTGATATAATAAAAAAATGAGAGATATCTTAGATGTTTAAAGTCAATCAAAGAACCAGAAATTTTAAACCTGGAACCAGAATTATTAATTTGGAACCAGATATTAGAAACCTGGAATCAGAAATTAGAAACCTGGAACCAGATATTAGAAATTTGGAACCAGATATTAGAAACCAGAGAGGGAATTTAAAGAATTTAAGCCGCGGTTTAAATCCGCCAAAACCCGATTTAAATTAAGCGTCGGCTTAAATCTTGAAACATTTGATACAATTTTTAAGTGGAACCAACCATATTTAAACCGCGGCTTAAATTTAAACCGCCGCTCAAATTCTTTAAATTCGGCCACAGGCATCATAAATTAAAAACGTGGAACCAGAAATTAGAAACATGAAACCAGAGATTAGAAATTTGAAACGAAAAATTAGAAACCTGATATTTGAAAACTGGAACCAGAAATTCGAAACCTGATATTTGAAAACTGGAACCAGAACCTGATATTGGAAAACTGGAACCAGATATTCGAAAATTGGAACCAGATTTTAGAAACCAGAAAAGATTTCAGAAGCAGAAACAAGGAACAAGGAAGAAGTACAAGAAAGAATGAACCAGGCCTTTAGAAAACAATAAACAAGGATCAAATAAAACTTTTATTAGGATCGCTTTTGATCCGCTTTTGATACTATTTTAAACTTTGAAGAAGCTTGACTAGAAATCTGAAGATTACAAAATATTTTAAAATTGTATTCTCTTACATTTTGCTTTTATTGCTCTTTGCTAATTGTTAACTATCGCAAATCTTCAATCAGAGCCAAAATTTTGTAGAATGCAATGAAATAGTGAAGAGAATAATAATAGGAAATAATGAGACTTACTAGGCGTTTCTAACGCTGCTTAAAATTCAAACAACTTTAAAATTTAAAATACGGTGTAATAATAATGCTTGACACTAAAAAAAATCGGGAAAACGGTAGGATTTTGGAGCAAGAAACAAAGAACCAAGAGCATACCACGTGGAACTCGGAACCTAATATATAGGCAACCGTGGATAAAAAAGGAACTTAAAACCAGAACCCTGTAACCAGGACCCTAGAAACTGGAGCCAGGGATCGGAAATCAGAACCTGGGATTTAAGAGCGGATCTACTGTGTAAGAGCGGATCTACTAAATATATAAAACGTGTCCAATCTCTGATGTTTTGTTCTATTAAAAGAAACCTATTCACCTTATAAGTAGACAAGGGTCTCTTATTTCTTATATTTATTCCATAAGAATGTAAAGATGCATGATGTGTGCTCTATTTGGGATTAGGACTGGGGAGAAAAAGTTTCTGAAAATGAAATTGGTATCATACCAACCTTTTTATCTATCTATCTACATTTCTTCCAGTTTCAGCAAGCTTATTAAAGATAAGTCGGTGGTAAGAAAAGGATTTAAGAACTCTTACCAATGACGGTGAACTTATATTTTGCTGATCATTCAGCCTACGTGTATGTACATTGTAAAATGTGTACATGGTAAATACAAAGTAGTGTACGGGTTTGTTTTGCTTATTTTTCATCAGGATTTTTATGCAGTATTTGGCATTAGTAATCTTAAAGTCAAACCAAAAAGATTTTTTTAGAAGTTTAAACAAATAATCTAATTAAAGTGACCTTCTTTTTAAATGCTTCAAACTTGCATTCTTTAAATTACCATCTGAAAATTAATGGTGTAAAGCTTACTAATTAAATCTAAAGATGGTCATTTTCATACTAACCTAAGACGAATTGTGGGGGTGGAGGGCGTTTTTACTTAACCTGAATAACAAATCATCATAAATAGTCAGTTTCCCAAACCACCAATTTTGATAGTTTTTATTTTCTAACACTAAATTACTTTTGATTATAATTAAGTGAAAGAATAAATAGCGCTGTGTTATTATTTTATCCTTATTTTCTCCAAGACATCATTTTCCTTTGGTTTAAAATCCTACTGCAAGATTTGAAGTAATTTAAAACCTTCAATTTACGCATAATTCTGAGCAACATGAAGAAATTTTTAGCGTTATCATCATTATTTATTACAGGTCGGTGTACAACACTATTAAATGATGCTTTTGGATTCATCAAATTATATTAAGAGGGCTTTTTATGTTTACATAATTGTAAAATTATGTACAATGATAAATTGTATGTATATAAGGAGCAGAGTGTAGGTTGTACAGGATAGTTTCAATTCTACGCTTTTTATGCAAATCCTTTCCTCCATGTTTTTGCCCTGCTGTGAAAGGAAGTTTAACAAAAAAATGTTTAAACTAGTTTACATACATGTATACATTATACAGGGTGTATCTGAAAACTAGTTTACATACATGTATACATTATACAGGGTGTATCTGAAAACTAATTTAGATACATGTATACATTATACAGGGTGTATCTGAAAACTAGTTTACATACACGTATACATTATACAGGGTGTATCTGAAAACTAATTTACATACATGCATACATTATACAGGGTGTATCTGAAAACTAGTTTACATACATGTATACATTATCTGAAAAATTCTTAATTTTTAACAGATTTTAGTCTCTTGTAATAATAAATGTTTGTTAAAACTGTCTGATATGTGCAAATTTCTGTTTTAACAAGTAGGTTTGATAAGGAATCGACTCTTTGCCACCAACTCAAATTTTACAGTCCCTATATCTTTGCAACCTTTTTATATTTAAACTTAGTTTATTTAACAGAATTTATAGATTTCAATATCAGGGTCTACGACATTAGGTTGCAAAGATATAGGGTATTAAAATCAGCTTGTACAAAGACTCAAATCCTTTCGACTTATTTTCTTTATGGGGATATGAAAATATTCATGAAATATTTACAATCCAATTTAGAACCATTAACTTGAAATACATTTTTTAACATTTATTCTTAAATAATTTTTTAAAACAAAATTTTAAAAAGAGCAATGAATTTTTTTCTCTGACTGTTGTATCTTCTTTTTAGCTGATCATACATCTGTTTTCTGTTCCTCTCTTTTAGATCTACGCATTCTAATCCTTAGTAGACAAGAGAAAAATGCATTTTGACAGATTTTTCTGATTTTCCTTTAACTTGAAATAAATTTATTTGAACTTGTAATAAAAGTATTTCTATTTTCAGTTTATGGAGGGTGTGGTCGATGTACTAAAGATTTACCTAATTTTTAGAACCTGTTTCTTTAATTGCTTTATAGTATTTAGAACACTTTCAAATCCTGTACAAACATGGTATAGTTTATATTTATTTCGCAACAAGCACTCATGTAATTAGAATAAATGAAGATTTTTTTATACCCATGTACAAACAATTGGATAATTCATTCTCTACAAAAAAATCTATATAAAAAAATCAGAAATATTAAAAATTTAAAAACATTCGAATTTAGACTTGGTTGATTTTAGTTTGATATAAAACTTTCTTTTAAAAAGGCTTTTTTACCATAACTTTTTTGTTTTAAAATCGCGACTTTTAAAATTTAAAGGGACTACTATTGTAATTTTAGGGGACCCCCATTTTTAGGGGGGACTTCCCAACGGTACCCTTTCAACCTGAATCTGAAGCTTTAAAGGCTATTGTTGTGAATCGTACATTCTATAAATGGAAGGAGGGTTACTTCAGAGTCTACAGATAAATTATTGACTTTCATTGTATTTTTTTTTGTTCGTGAAGGAAATAATTATTTTAGTCAAAATATTGGTGGAAAAATATTTACTTTTCCTAGCTAAACTCATTCAAATTCATTACAGCGTCAACTTTCTAAGTTTTGCAACTGAACTTATATTTTTAGGGAAGCTGAACTTAAGAAGTAGTGTTCAGTTTTTACAGAATTTTTAATCACAAGGAGTCATCTTTTGGTGAAGATTGAGAGATAGGGTAGAGTATAATTTGCATGAACTCCAGATAGGCCAGGAGACATTCTTGACCCATGCAGAGGAAACTTTTCGGGTGTGAAATTATAAACCCCCATTGGTGTCAAGTCAAATAGAAACTACAACGGAATTGAACATTTGCCTCCATATTATAATTTTATAATCCCTAATCTTTTTATATTTTCAAATTTTCTAACCCCTATATATCTTTTCAACTGGATGCTATAAAGCTTCATATTTAAAAAACTATTTGATCGAGCACAGTACATATTTAGACATGTTAAAGATATACAACATCAAGTTGCAAAGAAGTAGAAATAGAAAATTTTAGTTCTAGGAAGTTTTTTTTTCTTTACCATCAAATTTAACAAAAATCTAGAACCCGAAAATCAAAAAAGAGGTTGACATTCCGATTCCAATTATTCGAAATAAAACCATGCATCGAACAATTTTCTAAACATTAATCTGAAAAGAGTTTACCTTAAAAAAATAAATATAAATCGGCCTGGTGGCCAGAATTATATCTGTGTATTATGTATGATTTACATATCCATGTACCCTGTATATTATCTATGTATCCAGTATTACTAGATCAAGTAGAACATTTATCCACGCCTCATAAAGATTTGTGACAAAAATAAATGGGTCGAGATAACGACTAAAATATAGGATCCCCCCAGGGGTAGGTTTATGAGTCGTATCCCTCACTTCTCCTCCACTCAACATCACCTGGTTCTGTGCATGTGTATCTAACTATAGCTTGGAGGATAGGTGGGGATTCAAACCTTTCTCAGTGCTTTAACCAATGCATCCTAGCTCTTCTTTAACCCTTCCTAGGATGAAAAACATTGACCTAACTAAAATATATTTATATACGAAATATATAGTGCAGTTTTGTTTACTATACATATGTAGAGAAGAGACATTAATATATAAATATCTAGAAATCAGATGAGTCTGTCTCAATCCATCAGATTTCCCTCAACCCAGGGGGATTTTGAAGGATGTTGTCCGTCAAGTTATAACCCTTAACCCCCCCCCCCGCACATTCAACATTCTTAAGAATAATCCTTCTCTTCCTGGATGTAAAACTGGAAGCAATAAACATATAAAAAATAATGATTATGTGATTTGAATAAAAAAATATTGTTGTAAATACGCTTCTATTTTAGAGCAATTAAGCTGATGAAGTTATGTAGATATGTTTAAACTTGAGGATTTAGAAAAGTTATTCTCATGAATTAATGTTTAAAGTTTTAAATTTAAGTTTAAGAGAATTAAATCACAAAGAGTCAAGTACAAGTACTTTTTTGTTTACTTTTCCTTTATCAACTAAATTTTAATGTTATTAGATTTTTAGTTTTACAAGTTTTACAAGCTGATAATGTTTGTACCTGAAAAATATATAAAAATATGTAGTGAACCCCTGTTTTGCTATTAAAGGAATTTTCGACTTAATTTCAAGTGACCCTCATTTTAAAACTAGAGTGGCATACCTTATTCCCAACGGAACTCTTCAAGCTTTTGTCTGAGTAAAAATGATGAGAATATTCTCAGTTTTCTATCTGTTGTCACTGTAAATTGTGTCTAAAGGTCATTTTTATAAACAGTGAAAAGGAATTGAGTCTTTGTCACAAACTCTGATCTTCTGATCCCAATATCCTTGCAACCCAATGTCGTAGACCCGTGATATTTCAAACTATGAATTATGTTAGACAAAATAATCTAAGTTTGACATATCAAAAGTGTGCGCCATTAGGTTGCCAAGATTAGATTAGAAAATTTGAGCTTGTCGCAAAAACTCAATTCCTTTGAGTTTTAGAGAAATAAATCTCAGGGAGTAGTGCGACATACAAAGTAAATGCTTGAGTTTATATTTGGACGTATTATGATTATGGCTTATACTTCAGATTAAGAACAAGCACAAGGCCGAGTGATCAGTGTATGATTGAGACTGGAGAAATGATAGATGTAGGACGGTTGGGACGGATAAAACCTTAGCCTGACTTATATATTATAAGAGGAGAAAAAATTTCCTTAAACATATCAGATATTTTTTATGTTATAAACCAGTAGATGTATATCATTATATATCTATGGTATAATCTGACATTATGTTTTGAGATATTCTGAATATATTCCTCGAATGGAAGGTTACTGGTGTGAAAGAAAGCATGAATGAATGTATGTTAAACATGAATATAGATATGTATAGATATGCCAGTAAACAAACTTCTTGATGCCAAAATATTTGATAAATCATATTATATCCTTAACTAACAATCAGAAATAAAGTAAAATGATGAAAAAAAAACTTTGTTGCGCTTTTTACATTAAATATATGTATACCTTTAAAGTATGCAAATAAACCTTGAAATATATCTTTTTTCGAGTCCCAGAAGGGATTCCTGAACTCGTGGAATAGATGATGGAGAAAGGCTTAAAATCAAATGTACACAAAAGTAAGAGAATATGTGTAAATCAATATTTAATCACACTGACGGAGTACAACTGGGACTGAAGGGAGTAAGGTCTTGGAGGTTGTAAGTAAAAGGAGGGAACATATTGGAGGTAATATAGGGATTATATTGGAGATATATAGTGCTGGCACTGAATTGAGGAAATATATTGGAGGTAATAGTGTTGGCTGAATGGAGGGAATGTATGTTGAAGGTAGTAGTCCTAAAACTGAATAGAGGGAATATACTGGAGGTAGTAGTGATAAAGTGAATGAAGTAAATATATTGGAGGTAGTAGTGATAAAGTGAATGAAGTAAATATATTGGAGGTAGTAATGATTTAAGTAAATGGAGGGAATATGCTGAAGGTATGAGTGATTAAGGTAAATGGAGGGAATATATTGGAGGTAGCAGTGATTAAATTGAAAAAGGGAAGACATTGGAGGTAGAGTGTTGGAATTAAATGGAGGGAAAATGTTAATTGGAGGTGGAAGTAATTTATCTGAATGGAGGGCTGGATTGGTTTACTTAACGTAAGAAATAGAATGTAATTGTATCTTTGCCGCAAACTCTTATTATCTAATTCCTATATCTTTGCAATGGCAACTTAATGGCGTTGACGTTAGATATTTTAAACTATGAATTCGGTTAGATCAAATAATCTAAGTTTGGAATGTCAAAGGTTTACACCATCAGGTTGCAAAGATATAGGGATTATAAAATTTTAATTTGTTGCAAAGACTTATTTCCCTTATAATCATTTGATGGAGGCGCTAGTTGGATGGAGGGTCTAGGTGGAAGGAGGGTCTAGGTGGATGGAGGGTCTAGGTGGATGGAGGGTCTAGGTGGATGGAGGGTCTAGGTGGATGGAGGGTCTAGGTGAATGGAGGGTCTAGGTGGATGGAGGGTCCAGGTGGATGGAGGGTCTAGGTGAATGGAGGGTCTAGGAGGATGGAGGGTCTAGGTGGAAGGTAAATGTCGAGGGAAAGATATTAATGGACTGGAAAGATACCGGCAATATGGAAAAGTTTTGAAAACGATAATTCTGTGTGGGAAAATTTCTGATTTAATTTTGATTGTAACCTAAAGTAAATAATTAGTATTGTTGTCCCTCGCATGAAACTGATTTAAACTCCTCTGGAAGATGGATTCCTTTGATGTTTTATACGAGAAAGTTAATGAAAACATGAAAAAGAATCTGGAGAATATTATAAGATATAAACATATCAAGGTTCTTTATATAAATAAAGTAGATGGATAAGAACTACAAAATGGATACAAGTATGGAACGAATCTGGGAGATAATCAGGACTGTTAGAAAACCTAGGTTTTATTCCCATCCATCAAAAAGGAGCAACCAATATATCATCTCTTGACTACAGGCTTAGTAAATGGTTTCTTGACTGAGCTCTATTATTGTATTGGTTTAGTCTGATCTATAGATTGATGATTGGAGAGAACAGAAGAGTAGACTAATTTTGACAAGCAATATTTACCTTTTGGGTTATAGTTACTAGTTAGGGTTTCAGGGTTAGTAGGAAGCTATTAAGGTTGGTAGGAAGCTATTAAGGTTGGGAGGAAGCTATTAAGGTTGGTAGGTATGTAGGGGTTTAGGTAGGTATTAGGGTTGGTAGATAGTTATTAGAGTTGGTACCTGAGTTTTGTATTCGCAGTTCATTTGAATAAAAATGAGGGAAAATTTAAAAAAAAACTATCGTTAGTTTTAATCTTTAACAATGATAATGGTTGTAATAATACCAGTATTAATCTTGTACTTAAAATCAGTTTACCCATCCATCGAAAATCAGACAGAAGAAGAAGATCAAATTTACGTTACATTACTGCTCCGGCTTTGTGACCTCGTACCTTCTCTAGGTTTGATTTTACGCATACAAAAATATACTTATTTTTGATGATTTGATTTGATGATTTTACGCGTTAGTATGAGAAACACAAACTTAGAAATTCAAAACATTTAGTTCCTCTAAATAGCTCTCTAATAAGGGAAGTTATGCTTGAAAAAATATAAGATTAAAATTTGACCTGCAGTTTTCTTTAGTTTAACGTGATTTAGCCCTGGTTTGACATGTTTCTGGTTTCCTTCAAACAAAATATTTAAATGTTTCAAATATCTAAAACTGAAATGGTCTACTAACTTCTGAGATGTATAATGTATATAACCTGGAGAACCAGGAATATTATCAAATCAATAACATCTAGAAGAAATCTGAATACAAGCGTAAACAAACTGTTGGAGTCCATCCATTCGTTCATCAATCAATCAATCCATCCATCCTTAATCCAACCATCCTTAATCCATCCATCCTTACACAAACTCAGTTGTATACTTAATCATCCTTAAAGGTAATATTTTTTTATTCACAAATATGATTTGAATTTTGTATTTTACTTTTTTCTTCCTGTTTCAAAGACATTTATAAGAAGCATGATAAGAAAACTGTATTTCAAAATCCTTATTAAAAGCCAAGCGTTCGGGATAAAAGTCGAACCGTTGACCCTCTGATTCTTGTCTTGAGTCTTGATTCTAAACCTATAAGTTTCAATTCCAAAATATCTAACGGCGGAGCCTTATTTTTGTCTTGGGACATTTTTTTCCAGAAATATTTGAATCGAGGCTTCTGTTAAATAGTTGTGAAAATGGAGAGGAGAACTTTAGCTTTAACTTTAACTTTAACTTTAACTTTAACTTTAACTTTAACTTTAACTTTAACTTCCATCCTTTGTTACAGTGAAGAAAGAAACTTTGTCAAGTAATGAAAACAATGTAAAAATAATTAGGATGGTTTGCTTACTCAACCATTTTCTTGTATTCAGGGAATCTTTCAAGTTCTACAGCTTTGTTCCCATGCATGAACTAATATACACATTCTGACGCAATATTTTGCTATATACTCGTTCAAAACTGAAAAATGAAACAAGTGATTTAAAAATTTAAAATCCTCATATCGGTGGTACAACGTAGTGCGGTCTCAACAGTTGATGCTCTACTTTCATAACTGTGAAGATCTGTGTAAGGGCAAAGTATTTTGCTTGTTTAAATTTAAATAAATACTGGCTCTCTGGCAATTAATCAAAGTAAACATTCTTCTGCAGATCAAATATTCTATTTTTAAGTAGTAAGGGCGTTTTATCATAAATATGAGTAGAAATTATATAAAAACACCGTTTAAAGGAATTGAGTCTTTTCCACAAACTCGTGGTTTTTAAATCCCTATATCTTAACAACCCAATGTTGTTGACCTTAGATATTTCAAACTATGACTTCTATTATATCAAACAATCAAAGTTTGAAGTATCTAAGGTTTACATAGTTTGGTCGTAGATATATAGGTATTAGAAAATTGGGATTTGTTGCAAAGACTCAATTCCTTTGTATGTGTGATTTTTATTGTGTATATTTCAAAACATTAAATAAGCCATATAAAGACTATATTGAAGGCATCAGACTTAGTTAAGGAAAGTGATGATTTGCAATATAAAAAAAGAAATATCAAGTAGAAGAATTTCATATCTTGTTGAGGAAGAATTTGTTTCATATCTTGTTTAGGAAGGATTGGTTTTATATCTTGTTCAGGAAGGATTTGTTTCATATCTTGTTTAGGAAGGATTTGTTTCATATCTTGTTCAGGAAGGATTTGTTTCCTATCTTGTTTAGGAAGGATTTGTTTCATATTTTGTTCAGGAAAGATTGGTTTCATATCTTGTTTAGGAAGGATTGTTTTCCTATCTTGTTCAGGAAGGATTGGTTTCCTATCTTGTTCAGGAAGGATTGGTTTCATATCTTGTTCAGGAAGGATTTGTTTCATATCTAGTTTAGGAAAAATTTGTTTCATATCTTGTTTAGGAAGGATTAGTTTCATATTTAGTTTAGGAAGGATTGGTTTCATATCTTGTTCCGGAAGGATTTGTATCATATCTTGTTTAGGAAGAATTTGTTTCATATCTTGTTCAGGAAGGATTGGTTTTCTATCTTGTTCAGGAAGGATTGGTTTCATATCTTGTTCAGGAAGGATTGGTTTCCTATCTTGTTCAGGAAGGATTGGTTTCCTATCTTGTTGAGGAAGGATTTGTTTCATATCTTGTTCAGGAAGGATTGGTTTCATATCTTGTTTAGAAAGAATTTGTTTCATATCTGGTTTAAAGAGGATTTGTTTCATATCTTTATGAGGAACGATTGGTTTTATATCTTGATCAGGAAGGATTGGTTTCATATCTTGTTTATTGAGGATTGATTTCATATCTTTTTATTGCTGATTGGTTTCTTATCTTGTTAAAGTTGGATTGGTTTCATATCTTGCCCAGGAAGATTTGGTATAATATCTTGTTTAAGAAGGATTGGTTTTATTTGCTTTATAGGGACAACTGGTTTCACATCTTGCTCAGGAAGATTTGGTTTTATATCTTGTTCAGGTTGATTGGTTTCATTTCCTTCATAAGGAGGACTGGTTTCACATCCTGCCCAGGAAGATTTTGTTTCATATCTTGTTTATAAAGGATTGGTTTTATTTCCTTCATAGGGAGGACTGGTTTCACATCTTGCCCAGGAAGATTTTGTTTCATATCTTGTTTATAAAGGATTGGTTTTATTTCCTTTATAGGGAGGACTGGTTTCACATCTTGCTCAGGAAGATTTTGTTTCATATCTTGTTTAGAAAGGATTGGTTTTATTTCCTTTATAGGGAGAACTGGTTTCAAATATTGCTCAGGAAGAATTGATTCTGTATCTTGCATTGAAAGGTAGAACTTTCTTCATTTTTGTTTTTATGTCGCAAATACAAGTAAGAAAAATATATTAAAGTAAAACGCATGTATATCTGTGCCTAAAGATTTCTTCGCGTGATAATTTTTCCAACCATGGGTATATAATAGAATGGATATATCATAGTCAAGGCTTGATGTAATTTTTACGCTGGGGTGATATGCAGTACGTTAGACATTGGACCCTGGAACTTACAATTTGTCTTTGGTTTTCGTAAAGTTAATAGATGTTAAAGGAGTATAAAAAACATTGTCTTTAAAACTTGATAAGATTTAGCCTCCTTCTTTAAATTATAAAAATTGTTGGAGATAATAAAGATTTAAACAACCTTGCTTATATTTAATATTTTGAATTTTAAACAAATTTCTCAATATCTTGGTCAATTCTTAAGGTACAAAAACGGCAGACCACATTTTGGAATTCTGAAAACAAGGCGCCTTTGATGCTACCAACTCTTTGAAGAAAATGCTATGACACAAGATTTTAGCTACAGTATCTCATTTCTGCTTACTCCAGAGCCCACTATCTACCAAAGTTCTTCTTTAATTTGGACCCTAAACTTCACTTCAAACTTTTTTAAAAGTACAAATTATGTTTATAGAATGAAAAATAGCCAGAATAAAAATTTGTTATAGTAAAACCTAAAATTTGCTATGCAGAGGTTTTAGAAATTTTCTAAAAATATCTAGGGTCCACTTAAATATAACAGCTGCGTAGCCCACCGACAAAGTTACATGTACAATAGCCCAGAATAGTATAGATCGGTAGATAGAAGCATACATATAAGCGGGCCGTGATACCAATTATGCCATCGTGAATGTGAAAATCTGTTAAGTATACAGAGTAAATTGTTAAACCTTTTTAAAGTTTTAAACTATCTTTTTCTTTAATCCTAGGATTTGAAAATAAGTTTAGCTGAAGTCGCTGAAGAAAGTTTGCAAACTTTTCTCTTCTTTTTGGCACTAGATTTTTGCTTTAAAATTGGTAACTTCAAACAAATCCGGAAATTGAACAAAAGGTCCCAACATTGCAGTTTAAATGATTAAAGTTTTTATATAACGTCAGATATTTGATTATTTTAAAGCATTACTTATTTAATATTTCAGATGTTTTAACATAACAAATATTTTGAAATATATATTTTTTCTTCCCAGTGTATCTAACCCTCAAAGAATTCAAATTCAAATTAAAAAACATCCATTTTCAAATCTATGAGATAACGCTTATTCCTTTCCAAAAACCTGGCAAAAGTTAGAAGTCACAAGACAGTAAAAGTAAATCCTTTTTGTGGGGTTATTGAGAGGTTAATGAAAACAATTATATTCTGCTTCCTTTTATACATATGTTTCTTTCCTTTTCTACTCCAGTAAAAAGTACCTCTCATTATCCTCATATCAACAAAAACCTAATTGAACCTTGATCTTATCAAAGTTTCATCTTTACTAGAGGCTATTATAGTTATTACTGTCATTACTGATGTTATTACTATCAATATCGTTATTATTATTAAATTATTATCACTTTATTTATTATATGTGCCCCGGACATTGTTGGACAGTTATGAAAATTACAGAATAATACATTTTTAGCAACACATATATATTTATGTGAATAAAATGCAAAATTGAACACAAAAATCATTTTACAGTTTTCTGGTTACTACTAAAATCTATAAATACATATTCAATTCAATTAAATTTAATGATCCTTGATTATAATCTTCTTCTTCGGTTTTTCTCCTTGAATCTATTTTCTAAACTAATCACATTTATGAATTTAAAATAAATTGCTTTATTATACCAATCACTAATACTTTTTTCTATTTAAAGGGAGTGTAAACCATGGAGACTGAATTAAAGGGAGTGTAAACCATGGAGACTGAATTAAAGGGAGTGTAAACCATGGAGACTGAATTAAAGGGAGTGTAAACCATGGAGACTGAATTAAAGGGAGTGTAAACCATGGAGACTGAATTAAAGGGAGTGTAAACCATGGAGACTGAATTAAAGGGAGTGTAAACCATGGAGACTGAATTAAAGAAAAGTCGGATTGCTACTAATGTTCTCCATATACATAGACGCAACAGATAGAAGTAAACTTAGTAGCGATCCATTCAGACTTTTTTTTTTCATTTTTTCGCGAACACACCGCAACTCCTTTTAGATCATCTTAGTTCTTTAATAAAGGGGTTGAATTCTATTTAATTCTGTGCACCAAAGCTTTAGCTCAATGCTAGGGACAAGATCAAATACAAAAGTTGAGCCAAAGATGTTAATTTATTGCAAAGTTGTGTCTGACTATTTAAAAGAAGGAATACTTACAAGGTTTAAGTTTTTAAGAGACAGGAAATTGTAAATAATATATTTAAATATGACAGGAATGCAAATTGACAGTTTTATCTTAATAATGTTTATAGATCACTCAAAAATTGACACTTCTCCCACATTTCAGCCCCCCCCCCCTCTCCCCTCCTTATCTACATCAACCTCCTTTATGCATATATTAGATTTTTTTGTAAAAAAGGAGTGAAAGAAAAATTAACATCTTTCCTATCCAATGTTTTGATATTTACGGAAATGTTTTGTTTTCTGATCTGTTTCGTTTGCAATTCTGACTCATATATACTATTTGTTCCTTTCGTTTGTTTCTCTAAACTTTGTTCAGTTTTATATCACGTTAAATTATTAATCTTTTCGGGTAACCTTTAATTCGCTCCTTTAGGAAACCCTTTAATTCACTCNTTATCCGGTTAATAGTTCATAGCTACCCTCCTTCCTTATCCGGTTAATAGTTCATAGCTACCCTCCTTCCTTATCCGGTTAATAGTTCATAGCTACCCTCCTTCCTTATCCGGTTAATAGTTCATAGCTACCCTCCTTCCTTATCCGGTTAATAGTTCATAGCTACCCTCCTTCCTTATCCGGTTAATAGTTCATAGCTACCCTCCTTCCTTATCCGGTTAATAGTTCATAGCTACCCTCCTTCCTTATCCGGTTAATAGTTCATAGCTACCCTCCTTCCTTATCCGGTTAATAGTTCATAGCTACCCTCCTTCCTTATCCGGTTAATAGTTCATAGCTACCCTCCTTCCTTATCCGGTTAATAGTTCATAGCTACCCTCCTCCCTTATCCGGTTAATAGTTCATAGCTACCCTCCTCCCTTATCCGGTTAATAGTTCATAGCTACCCTCCTTCCAACTCCGGTAAATAATTCATAGCTATCCTCCTTCCTTATCCGGTTAATAGTTTATGGATACCCTCCTTCCAACTCCGGTAAATAGTTCATGGATACCCTCCTTCTTTATCCGGTTAATAATTCATAGTTAACCTCCTTATCAGCTATTCATGGTAACACTCCTTTCCAATCCGGTTAACTATTTATAGTTACTCTCAATTTCCGTCCGGTAAATTATCTTAAGCTCCAGTATCCCTTTTCGTTATCTGGGAAAGAAATCTTCACTCTCCGTGCATTAACAGTTACAGTTTAGCACCCTTCTTACCAGCCTTGTGACTTATCTATAGCTGAAGCATCCGGCCTTCCTCCATCCGGAAAACTATTTCAGGTCGAGCACTCTCCTCTTCTATACTTGTAAATTTATTGCTTTACTTCTAGCACCCTTTCTATCCGGTAAACTATTTATAACTATAGTTCTAGCACCCTTCTTCTGTATCCGGTAAACTATTTATAACTATAGTTCTAGCACCCTTCTTCTGTATCCGGTAAACTATTTAACTATAGTTCTAGCACCCTTCTTCTGTATCCGGTAAACTATTTAACTATAGTTTTAGCACCCTTCTTCTGTATCCGGTAAACTATTTATAGGTTTATGCTACCTCCTTCTTCATCTGGTAAAGTATTTATAGTTCTGGCACCATTATTTTCCATCCGGAATCCCAGCCTAATTTAACTGGTTTTTAAATATTTATAATTATAGTTTCAGCACCCTTCTCTTATGTTCGGTATTCTTGTAGTTATTCCGGGTTATAATGGAAATAAAAATCTGTGGGAAAACTAAAGATGCTGGATGAAAGAATAGAGTATATGTATATATATTATATTTATGAGTAATGTATGAGTTCTATTCTATGAGTAATGAGAGACTACAGGAGTGACGGGCCGCGGATCAGGAAAGAGAAAACAAAATGCAGAAATTTAATAAACACATCAAGAAAAAACCACTAATAGATAATAATAACAAGGTGCACCTGTGCATGGGAGGGTCTAAATATTTTCGAATTATACTCAAGAGATAGTGCTGATAACCATTAACTACCCAAAGACACCGATCCAAAGCAAATGTCAATGTTCAGCCTGATTTTCAGGAAGACGACATTGTAACTCACCTTTGAAAAAGATTAATCAGAGGCAATTAATAACAGTCTTTTTACATATAAACGCTCCGCAGGCATTCAATGCCTAGCTCTGAAAATTAAAAAAAATAAATGTTTTCTTCACATCTATTGTGTTGTTTTAGTAAACCAAGGTTACGATATTTTCTTTTTATCTTTTAACAGAAATCTGAATTTTCACAACTTCTTGTAACTATAAATTTTAATTTCTTTTCCAATAATATTTGTGTGTTCAGAAAGCCAAAACATTTATTCAATCATTATTGCCTGTACATTTAGGGTTGATTTTCCAAACAATATTAAAGATTTTTCTGTATTTATCATGTATAATTCATTCTGTTATTATGATATAACTTTTAGAAAAAAGTTAAAACAGGTAAAAAGCCATCTTAGCCAAACTTGGAAAAAATACAGACTGTCAGTTCAGGATATATGTTTCGATAAAAATATTATCATCATCAGTCCTTAAACAAGTTAAGATGAACAAAAACAAAATAGGAAAATCAAATTTGATAATCTTAAAAATGACAACTAAAAAAAACCTTTTTAGATGTATTTATTGGTGTTGTCTAGATTAAAACTGAAATTGTGAAATGTTTACATTGGTGCCCCAATTACTGGATTGCTGATGGTCGGCTCAAAAGATACAGGATGTCCCAAAAAACATTGGAATTCAGTGACGAATTCGATATCGTCTTTATTATGAATTAGCATTGTAATACCTAATTTCAAAAGCCATAACATTATTATCTGCTATAGTTTATTTTATGAAAAGGGTAAAAGACTGTAAAGATGTGTCTATAATGCCTCTGCAAGATGAACAGTGAAGACGGACAAGTTTACTCTGTTTGTATACTGCAATTTTCTTGTTTNTACACCATAATTCAAGTTTTATTTTTGTACACCATAGTTCAAGTTTTAAAAACTTCCAAATAATTCTCACGAAGACAAGAATAATTTGATCTTTGAAATTAAAAAGTGCAAAATAAAGGTTATACGCCTACGCCTTTACATCATTGCAATGTTAAATGATGAATTATTATTATTATTATTATTGTGACGACATTCTAGAAATCTCTAAAAAAAAACGCCGAAAAAAGAACAATCAGATATTCGAAGTTCTCTTTCAATATTGATGTAATAGTTTTAATTCAAGATTTAGATCAAGAAATTAATAGTTTTAATTCAAGATTTAGATCAAGAAATTAATAGTTTTAATTCAAGATTTAGATCAAGAAATTAATAGTTTTAATTCAAGATTTAGATCAAGAAATTAATAGTTTTAATTCAAGATTTAGATCAAGAAATTAATAGTTTTAATTCAAGATTTAGATCAAGAAATTAATAGTTTTAATNATTGGAGTTTAACCTCCCACCTGGAACGGTTAAAATAGTTAAGCCTCCCCCCCCCCCCTCATGGACAAATTCATGAATACGCCCCTGCATGCTTACATAAATGATTGATATTTTTTTTATTTAGCAAGTATGATATCTATATAAATATTTTAGGAATATGTTATATCTAAGTTTATATGAATTGCATAAAGAGGCTGCATATATTAGACTCAGAGGCTGATTCATGCAGTATCCTCTCCTGTAACCTCCAGCTTATACAGTCCTATAGTATCCAGCCTCCAGTTTTCATACAGTAAACCTTCTCTTCTACATAAAATATAAACCTGTCTACTCTACTGATTTCCAGGATGAAGAGCTGGATACATTTTCTTCTTCTTACAGTTCTCATCCTTCCCAGGTTTAAGTTTAATTTAATTATATAAGTTCAGTTTACACACTGAATCTGTTTACTGTTTACTATGGTACACTACAGTACAGAGTGTGTATAGTTTACTGCTGCAGTCTTTTCAGATGTTTTCAGGGTCGAACTCAAGAACAAAATATGACATAATATATTTCTTCATTAAAACAAGTACAAGTACAAATTATTTGAATCTTTTGAGTAAAAGGATATTTTTCTTTGATGTTTTTGTTGCTTTAGAAGTGTAAACTAAGGTCTATTTCCACGATATCACCCCCCAAATTTTCCATTAGAACTTTTGGATTCTTTAATTTTCACTTTTAAATTCTTCATTTTTACATTCAAAGTACTCTAATTTTACTATTAAATTCTTAATTTTCCCATTCAAAATCTCCATTTTCAGTTTTGGATTCTTCAATTTTTACTTTTAAATTCTTCATTTTCACGTGAAAAATCTTTTTTTTGCTACAAATTAAAATCTTTGCAACCTGATGGTGTAAATATTTGATATATCAAAATTAGATTATTTGATCAACAGTATTCATAGTTTGAAATATCAAAGGTCCACGGCATAAGGATTTAAAGTTAAAGGGATTAGAAAATTTGTGTTTGTGGCAACACCTGAGTTCCTGCACCATTTAAACTCTTAATTTTTTACATTTAAAATCTACAATTTTCACTTTCAAATTCTTATTTTGAATTCTTCTTTCTCACTTTAAGATTCGTCAATTTTCATTTTTCAATTCTTTATTTCACATTTTCACATTTAATTGTTTTTATTTCCACTTCTGAAATATTTCAAATTACCATTTTAAGTTCTAGTTGTTGCACCATCAACCCTAGTTGTTGCACCATCAACCCTAGTTGTTGCACCATCAACCCTAGTTGTTGCACCATCAACCCTAGTTGTTGCACCATCAACCCTTTATAAGTTTTTCATTTAACCCTGCTGCAGAAAAATTAAGTTTGCTTAGCAACTTCATTTTAAAAAATGTTATTCAACATTACTGTCTACAGGACACCTCTGTGTACAGGACACCCCTGTGTACAGGACACCCCTGTCTACAGGACACCTCTGTCTACAGGACACCTCTGTCTACAGAACACCCCTGTCTACAGACATGTGTGTATAAAAAATGTTCGTTTGTTTAGTGTGCACGGATCCTTGATGTCCAGAATAGGATTAAGGTTGGGAGGAACTCCAGCTCATGAATCCCAACTAGATCATACAAGAAGAATACCCTGGGCAGTTAAGGAGATGATGGAGGAGGAGAAGAGACAACAGGATACACTTCCATTTCTCCGGAGAGCAGGTGGTTGTTTATCCAATTATCAGAGTTTTGAACCTATTTTGAGATAATTTATTCCAGAATTTGAGCATATCCTGTCCTTAATGTTCAAAAGCTTTATGGGGTAATTTTTTTCTTTTTTTACATGATAGGGATTCATTAATTATCTATGATTGAAGACCTCTGCCTTGTTTTTGTATTTGCTCCAATATATCTGTATAATCTCTAGGATTGGATGAAGCGGAGGCAGATGGATAACCTCAGCTTTGTATTTGTATCTACCATTTTATCTCTATATGATTTCCAGGATTGGATTCAGATGAGGCGGATGGACGACTTCCGCTCTCTTTCGGTATATGAAACTAAATCTGCATAATATATAGAATTGGTGTCAGCTAAGTCAGATGGAAGACCTCTCTTATCTGTATCAGTATCTGCTTTTTTGTATCTGTATAATCTCTAGAATTGGACTCAGCTGAGGCAGAAAGAAGACCTCCGCCGGCCCTGTATTTGTATCTGCTAGGAATGGATTCAGCTGAGGCGGACGGAAGATCTTCGCCCTCTATTTGTATCCACTACTTAATCTGTATAATCTCTAGGATTGGATTCAGTTGAGAAGGATAGAACAGTTCCACTTTATATTAGAATCTACCACTATATCTCTATAATATCTAGGATTGGATTCTGCTGAGGCGGATGGTAGACCTCCGCCCTGTATCGGAATCTGCTACTATGAGAAGCTGAAGGCTCTAGAAGCAAGAGAAGAGCTGACTAGACATAACGAGGTTCTGAAGGAGGTAAATATCTATATGCAGCAGTAAACAGGAAAGCAAGGGAAGAGTATAATGATGATATAGAACTCATAGGAAAAGATTGAACTAGAGGGAAAATATCAAAGCTGAGTAGAATACTAAGTAGTTAGGGTCAAAGATATATCAGTAAGACGTAACATTAAAACTGTAGTTTTAATGTTTTATTTTAGGACTGTGAGACTGAACAGTGCATGGATTACAAGTCCGGATTAGATTTGAAACCTGGTAAAACTAGGTCAGATCATTTAGAATTCCCTGAAGATAATTTAGCTGAAGATAAAGAAGATCTTGTTCACTCTGGTAGTTCAGCTTCAATACATGAGTTAGGACCAGGAGCAGGAGATGAATATATAAAAAATCAACAAGATGAAGACAGTGATGAAGAAGAATTCAACAATAATATTCTAAACCTATAAACCTTTTAGACTGTAAACCTCTAAACCTTTTCTACCATTATACTCTGCAGCAACTGCAATGCAATAACTTAAAATTCTCCAAGTGACAGGAGTTAAATATGTGTAATTGTGTATTTAAATATTTGTCTATCTAGAGATCTATGTTTTAAAGAAACCCGATATTGGAACATTTGAGGTTTCTATTATTAATGATATTATCAATCTTTAAATTTTTATATACGATATTTGAAATTCTGCTCAGGCACAAAGGCGAGGAGTAGTCCGTTCTCTTTTAAAACATTTGTTTTCATTTACAAAGGAGTCAAGTCTTTGCCACAAACTTCAATTTTTTAAGCCATATTTCTTTGCAACCTCAAGGTGTAAACCTTTTTTTTATCAAACAGAATTCATAGTTTGAGATATTTAAGCTTTGCGACATTGGGCTGCAAAAATATAGGGATTTGAAAATTTGACTTTGTGACAAAAACTCAGTTTCCTTATTAGTTGATTTCTTATAAGAGTCAAAATTAATTTATTTCAAAAGATAAAACTTAGTTAAAAAGAAGTATTTTTGAAATAGTTAAAGTGTGTGAAACAACCCTTTTGATTTCTTACTTTCTCGGCGTGGTGTAAAACCGAGAAGGGTTCGATTGGAATCAAAGCGTTGAGATCTTAAGTTTGAAAACCAATAGTTGCACACACTTTTTAGAAATAACTGAACCAAATAATGTTAACTATAGACCCCCCCCCCCCCCTCTAGAACCAATAAAATTATTTATATATATTTTTGTTTACTTTCATACAGTAGAAATTGGAAGAAAACTTATTGCAAAGTTTAGAAACCTTTAAGTAGAAACCCTAGTTTCGAGCCCATAGCTTGGAAACACTAGTTTAGAAACCCAATTTCATAAACTTATAGTTCCTAAACCCTAGTTTAGATATAAATCAAGTATTACAGAAACAAATTCTTGTTTGGAAACCCTCTTTCTAAACCTTTGTTTGGAAACCCTAGTTCTAAATTCTTGTTTTGAAACTTCTAAACCCTTGTTCTAAACCTTTTTTTGGAACCCCTAGTTCTAAACCCTTGTTTGGAAACCTCTAGTTCTAAACCCTTGTTTGGAAGCCTATAGTTCTAAACCCTTGTCTGGAAACATTGGTTCGAAACATTTGTTTGGGAACCCTAGTTCTAAACCTTTGTTTGGAAACCCTAGTTCTAAATTCTTGTTTTGAAACTTCTAAACCCTTGTTTATAAACCCTAGTTCTAAACCTTTGTTTGGAAACCCTAGTTCTAAACCTTTGTTTGGAAACCCTAGTTCTAAATTCTTGTTTTGAAACTTCTAAAACCTTGTTTATAAACCCTTGTTCTAAACCTTTGTTTGGAAAACCTAGTTCTAAACCCTTGTTTGGAAATCCTAGTTTTATCTCTACATAAATGTTTTTTAAACTTAAAATCGTCTAAATATCAAACTCTTCGTCGAATCAAGATACATTATTCACAGATACTTAAACAATTTTCGGGAAGCTAAAAAAATATTGTGATTTTCTTTTCCTTTCGATATTGGATATTTGATTATTATTATTACTATCCATTATCGACTTTATTATTAAAGACGAATCCTCAGAATTACAACTTTAATCCCATGGTAATATGTAAAAACACATTACATATATAATTGCAAATAGTTTTGACAAAAATATAAAAAAGGAAAAATTCAGATATCAGATATTTGAATTTTGAATAATCGATCAAAAAATTTCAATAAAGTCCTGAAGAATATTCTTTTTAGCTGTGGAAAGATATTATAATTCTATCTGAAATATCTGAATTAGGAAAGGGTTGGATAATTTAGTTGTTTTTCAAACGCGAGTTCGTTTCATGTTTGAAACTATGAGACAGAGAAATGGCTCGGGTCTTATTTAAAAAGCTCTGATAGATAGATATCCAGAGAGAGAGAGAAAGACCAGTTCGACAGTTATTCTAAACCAGTTGCAGGGTGAAAGGAGACAGGGATAAAAAAATTTACAGAGATTTAAATTTTCAAAATCAGAAAAATGGTGTATACTTTTTTTGTTTAGGTCGTTGACAAATTTGTTTCGAAAACATTGGAAAATATAATGCATGTGAAACTCAGTTTTCTCTCTAATTTGTTTAGGTCAGTTAAACCGCTGAGGGAAGCAAGCAGTTGTGGTTTGGAGACGGAATAGGTAACAACTCAGAACGTCTTTAAATGTCACCACTCAGATATTAACGATTTATTTTAAGCAAAAAATCTCCATCAATAAAATACTTTTTTTTGCCTTTCTATGCCAGACTAAAAACGCTTACTTTTAGACTATGGATATAAAGAAAAAAATTAAATCACTATTTAAAACTGCATCATTCTCTTTAACAATATCCCATCCACCGATAAAGATGTTTTTAACTTAGTTTTCTTATTATTTTTAAAGACAATGGAATTGAGTCTTTGGAACAAAATCAAATGTTTAAACCTCAATATCTTTAGAACTCGATGTTGTAAACCTTTGATATTTCAAACTCAGATTATTTGATCTATCAGAATTCATAGTTTGAAATATCTAAGGTCTGCAACATTTGGTTCCAAAGATATAGTGATTAGAAAATCAGAGTTTGTGGCAAAGACTCAATTCCTTTACAAAAAATGGGGGGCGAGGGGAAAGAAGGAAAAAGCTGTGAAAGGAAGAACGGGGAGAACTAAGAGAAGAGGAAGAATAGGAAAAACAGGGATATGAGATAGAACATGGAGAACAAGGAGAAAAACAAGGAAAAGAGGGAGAACAGAGAGAAAGGAAGAACAGGGAAAACAGGGATAGGTAAGAGAACAGGAAGTAAAGAGAGAACAGAAAAAACAGGGAAAAAATGGAGAGAACAGGGAGAACGTGGAGAACATGGAGAACAGGGAGAACAGGGAGAACAAGGAGAACAAGGAGAACAAGCAGAACAAGCAGAACAGGGAGAACACGAAGAATAGGGAGAACAAGGAGAACATGGAGAACAGGGAGAATAGGGAGAAAAAGTAGAACAGGGAGAACAGGAAGAGCCGGTAGAACGTGGAGAACAAGGAGAAGAATAAGAACAGAGAGAACAGGGAGAACTGTTAAAACAGGAAGTAGAGGGAAACAGTAGGAAGAGGAGAAAGAGAGTGTAGAGAGGGGAAAAGTAATAAGGGGGAAGAGGGATAACAGGAGGAAGGCGGGTAGGATTACAGGAGATGTAATGAGGGAAGCGAAAGGGAGGAGAAGGAGGACCAGGAAAAAAAGGAAGGAGGGAGAAGAGAATGAGGAGAGGTGATGGAGGAGTTAAAGTAGGCTGGGTAGGGAGTGTTCGGTTCTAACCTTTAATATCAAAAAGTAGAAAAGGATGAAAAATAAAGGATCGGAGGATCACGATTTTAATTTTAGAATTCAGAATGTTTCTTTTTCTAGTTTTGCACGCAAATTCTTATTTTATTTTTCTTTTAACTTGATTTCCTAAATGGATATCATTAATGGATTTTCTTTTTAGGACATAGGTTTTTAGAAAATAAACTAAATATCTTCTTTTCAAAAAAACCAAATGCCAATAATCTTATTTAATCGCATCTTTGGGTTTAAAATATGAATTTATTTTCATATGCTCATTAGAGCTTTGATAATTAATCCTTTTAAGCTAAAGCTCAAAACAAGCTCGTTGTAATTTTAAAATGTACATTTCTAAGGCTACATTAATACATATTTCTGGATCTTTTTGTGTTTAATCCTATGCCTAATTATGCATATTTCTATCGAATTCTAAATTCTGAACTCTATAGTTAAGGTTCCTCCTAAATTATAAATCCTAAAACTGATATTTTAAATCTTTAATTTCTAATCTTGAACTTTATATCAAATTTTTCTCTTTTACGTCAATTTTTTCCCTCAATTTTAAATTCTAAAACTGATATAATTATGAAAAGTGGTTCTCCCCACTTAATTGCAGAGGAGTACATTGTATTATTTAAAGTTTAAATTCTTGAACTAAAACTTATTTGAATCCCCCTTTCCTACGACCAGTTACATGACCCGTTAATACCTCAGGTTGTTGAACTGATTTTTGAGCCTAGAGGCCTTTTTACATTTTAGGCTGCTCAGAACTTGATTTTAGGCACACACACTACTTTCTCTACTATTTGAAATGTCATATTTAATAATTACACTCAATACTTATAGGACTAGATTAGATGTTAATCTTTTTACCAAAAAACACCAAACAGGTTTGTTGAAAGCGTACAATAAAACTTTTTGTTTTAATTACAAGAAATAGGAAATTCTTTAAGGGAAAATTGTTTGTTCTGGAAAGTTTTCTTAGATCAAACCGCCAATAAAACCAAAGATTAAACATGCTAATCTTTTTTATACAAAACTTGATAATTAGATCTTATCTAGGATTTATTTTAGTCATGAGACGGAGTATCCTGCTCCCTGCGGGATTTATTCCTCTCCTGGTTGGAGTAGTTCAAACCCTTGGAGAATCCGAGAATATTGAGGATAGGTTGGTTCAGCGCTTTTCACCAGATATCAGTCTTGGTCGGGACGGAAGTCAAATCAAACCAAAGCTACAAGTAAACATTGAGACTCAGCAGGCTAAGTTCAGTAGAGCGTCTGTAGAAGCTGCTCCGGATACTATAGAGACTGTGGTCTTCTCAAAACCAAAATTCCAAACTTACTCTCGGTCTGATAATGCTCTGCCGTTTAATAGAGATTTTGTAGAATCGGGGTCTCTTAAACGATACGGAGCTCTCAACCCAACACAGGGTATACAAGAAAATAGGGAACATCAAGGTGGAAAATATTTTGGAGCTGCAGACCCCTCCTTGTTTTTCAAGCTATACAGTGGATCCCAGTTTCAACAATATTCCTTTGAACCAAAAGCAGAAGGAAAGAGGATTCCTCTCCGATCTGCTGTAGAGAAGCGTCCTGATCCGACCATAGCCCGTCTTTACCGGGCTCGGACACAAGTAAAAGCTTTGGCAGATTTGAGGAAAAAATATTATAAAAATCAGAAAACTACGTTTAGACAGGCTCGCCCTAACCCTGATCATAAAAATGGACAACATACAGAACAACTTGAAGAACTGTTAACTAAAAGTAAGATTATTTAAAATTCGTTATATAGCCCTGAATTTGTTTTTTAGCCTTGAAAACCTGTTGAAATGACCCAAAAATGTGACATAATATAAAGTTTTTACGTTTAGATGATTTTTAGGCTGAATAACACTTATCCCGTTTTTTTTGGGTCGCCCTGAACAACTAGAAGTGTTGATTATCATTTGTTTGATAGAAAAAAAATTGTAGTTAAATTTTCTCTTGTATATTTAAATTTGTCTAGGCAGCAACCAGGAGTACAAGATAGTGTGCTACTACGGAGCATGGTCCGTGTACAGAACTGCTCCGTACAACTTTGGAGTAGGAGATATAGATCCGTTCTCATGTACTCATCTTATCTATAGTTTTGCTGGACTACAACCTGATGATCTTACCATCATTTCATTAGATACAGAAGAGGATATTATCAAAGGTTAAAATCGAAAATCTTTTAATCATCTTACGAAATTGAGTATTTGCCACAAACCTAATTTTTTAATATCGATATCTTTGAAACCTTAGATTTTTCAAGCTATGAATTATGTTAGATTAAATAATCTAAATTTTAAATGTCAAAGGTTTACACCATCAGGTTTCAAAATATAGGGATTAGAAAATTTGAATTTGAGGCAAAGACGCAATTATTTTATCGAGTCTATTTGTTTCTCAAAACGGGTGAAATGATTGAGCTCAATATTCTTGGTGCTAGGTAAACCTCTAGGGACCTTTTTATTTAGTCAATTTTTTATATTGCACTCTTAAATCTAAGACAAGAAATTTTTTTAAAGGGGGTGTTCGTGAAAAACATCAAATCTACAAATATTTATTATTATTTGAACTTTTTTATCAAGAATCAGAGAAAAACAAACAACTCCAGACAAGAGAACAACGCTTAAAGGGGAGACTTTTTTAAAATCTCTTTCAATGCGGAATATATGTATGTTATTCAACTATCGAGTAACAGCGTGGAAAAGGCTTTATTTTTTAAAAACTTGATTTTAATAGATTTAGAAATTAAATAAATAAACTCTGTGGACTTTACAAATTATTATTTGAATAACAAAAGACACGGAATTAACCAGAATAAATGGTAAACCTAGTTCCACGCCTTAATCAATTCACAATCATGAACTCCGTTTTTGGCCTTTTCCAACACCTTGTGAAATGTACTTTTTCATAATTTTATCCACCCTGTTTTTCCTTTAGCTTTCTCCTCTGCTCTAGGCAAATAAACCTGTTTCCAACTCTACTGTTTTTAAAGTCTGACCTTTCAAGCTTCTTTACTCAGCATCAAGCGGGATTTGGACACGCCTTTTTGCCTGGGGGTGGAACTGATTTGGCGCTTTCTCTACAAATTTTTTAAATATTTGCACGTTAAAAATGACAGGGTTTCTTGACTAAAACAATTTGTTGTACAGTTTTGAATAACAAATGTACAAAATGCAGATGTTGAAAAATGTTGAACAAAGAAAAAAAAATAGCTGATTTAAATTCACCAATATAAATAAATAACTGTCTATGTTTAGGATCTTATAAATCCGCAGTTGCTCTGAAGTTAAAGAATCCTGCACTCAAGGTTATGATTGCTATCGGAGGCTGGAACGAAGGAGGAAAAACCTACTCCGAAATGGCCTCGTCCCAAGCCTCCAGAGCTAGATTCATCAAGTCTGTGGTAGAATTTGTAGAAGAACACTCATTCGACGGATTGGATCTGGATTGGGAGTATCCTGGAGCAGGAGATAGGGACGGACAATGGTCGGACAAGGAGAACTTTGCAAATTTGGTTTCTGAGCTTCATGATGAGTTTGAACCCAGAGGTTGGCTCCTCTCAGCCGCAGTTTCGCCGGCAAAGTTTAGAGTTGATGAAGGATACGCAGTTAAGAAGATCGCTGAGTACTTGGACTTCATCAACGTGATGACCTACGACCTGCACGGGGATTGGGATAACTTTGTGGATCATCATGCTCCTCTCAACTCTAGAGAACATGATTCATGGGAGTTCAAATCTTTAAATACGGTAATTAAAAATACATAACATGCGTTACCAGAAAAATTACTCTTTAAACTCTTTAAATCATTTTCTAAGATTTTGGAGATATCCTTTTTAAGGGTAATCCCGAAATTATGCAGCATTAGATTTTTCCCACCATTCGCTTAAAAATAGCTTTTAAAAATATCCCAAAATAAAAAAATCTTCGTTTTTTTAGGTTCTAGCGGGAGTTAACACCCTTTTTCAAGTTTATTAATTCAGTTTCGATTTATTTTGTATTCCAGGCTGCAGGATTGGGATATTGGAAATCTAAGGGAGCACCTCTCCATAAATTACTCCTTGGAACACCTTTCTATGGAAGATCATTTACTCTCAGCTCGGAGAATTCTAAGTCTCCAGGTTCTAAGAGCTCAGGTCCAGGTAAACCAGGAGAATTTACAGATGAGCCTGGATTCCTGGCTTACTATGAGATCTGTAGGATGATAAAAGATGGAGGTTGGACTGAGGAAACAGATTCAGATGGAAACCCATATATATACAAGGTAATTAGATTCAACAACAACTTAAAAAAGAAAAATCATGTTTTGATTTATGGTACAAAGCGATCTGAATTTAGATATTTTCTTTTACTCCATTTTTTAATGATTTTTTTGTCTAGGGCGACCAATGGGTCGGATATGACAAGGTTGAGAGCGTGAGACGGAAGATGAAATATGTCCGTTCTAAAGGTCTTGGAGGAGCAATGATCTGGGCAATCGATCTGGATGATTACAGAGGAGACTGCGGGACAAAATCTCCTCTACTCACAAACATGAATCTTATTCTTAGACGTAAGTTAACTTGATAAGATTCATAAGGATTAAGTTTTTGTTTATTTCGCATAGTTTATATTGTTTTTTTTTCATAATTTATTCTTTTATCTAACAACATAGTTGCCGAATTTTTTTTTAATCCTAAGAAATACAACCTTGGTTAGTTCCTTGCTTGTTTTCGCCGTAAAAATCCAGAAGTAAGATAGACATTTTAATTATTGTTTAAAAGAACTGTTGTTAATCGGTGAAAAGACAATCACTAAAATTTAAAACCAAGATTTTCAAATTATCCATCGTCTTTTACAAAGACAGGAGAAAACATTTTTGAAAGCTCATAAATTAAACAATCTTTCATAGAAATAACATTTTATTATAATTAAAGAGAGCTTTTAGAGGTGCCCATTATTATCCTTGAATTTGGGTTTATCATAGTTTTAAAAAACTGTTTAGCTAAAGGAGGCGAGGTCCCGGAGACAGATGAGAAAGATTTTGGATTATTTCAACCTGACGAAGACTCCGGTGTGATTGCAGCAGTTACAGCGGAGATTGAAGAGGATAATAGTGCTCTTGGTGGAGCTGAAAACTTTATCTGTGCTGGACCTGGATCCTTCCCTAGCAGTACTAGCTGCTCAGACTACTTTACCTGTACTCAGGACGGACAGGTTACAATAATATATTATAGATAAGGTGGGGTTAGAAACAGATTATTTTTCAACCGAACAAAATTTTCTATTCCTTATATCTTTGAACCCAGATATTTCAAACTACTAATTCTGCTAGACAGAAATATCAAGGGTTTACACAAATTTCAGCGATTTGCAAATTTGATTTTGAGGCCATTAATAATTTCCTACAAAAAACTATTATTAGTTTTAACTATAATTAAAAATAACCTAAAATAGTTTTTTTAAAGGCGTTTAAGTTCAGTTGTCCTGATGGTTTACACTATGATCCTTCTATCGGAGCTTGTAACTGGCCTGAAGCTGTCTCTTGTTCTATTCCAACCCTGGCACAAACTCGTCAGTTTTGCGGTGCATTTGGACTATTCTATGATCCAGTGTCAAAGTTATGCACTCCTTTCAGGTAGATTTTTTAAAAATTAAGTTTTAATTTAGCATCTCTTCTAATTACAAAATAATATTTAGAATTTAGCTACTCATAACCATTTAATATAATCTTGTTTAGAGTGTCTCCAGGCTATGCCTTCCAAGAATTTCCTTATATCAAATCGTCTCCATTAATCCTTTACAACACTGAGGAAAGTAAGAAAGTAATCTGTTATTTCTCCAACTGGGCCGGAATTAGAGAAGGAGACGGAAAATACGTTCCAGAGAATATTCCATCTAAACATTGTACTCATGTTGTGTATGCTTTCGCTAAACTGGACGAGGAGAAATTTGTCCCGGAGTCTAGCGGTCCTCTCACAGACCTGGATCAGGATTATTTCTCCAGGGTTCATGATACTGTGAAGACAAGGAACCCAAACGCCAAAGTTCTAATCTCTGTCGGAGGTTGGGCAGACTCTGCAGGAAATAAATACTCTACCCTTGTCAACAGCCAAGATCTCAGAAATAAGTTTGTTCGTGGATCCATGCAGTTTCTGAAAAAATACCGTTTTGATGGAATGGTCATCGAATGGCATTTTCCGGTATGCTGGCAAAGTGACTGCACCAAGGGCCCAGACTCCGATAGAGCAGGGTTTTCAAATCTGGCTCAAGATCTTAAAAGAGAATTTGGAAAAAGATATACTATCGGGGCAACCCTCTCAGGGTACCAGCAGGTTATAGACAAAGCGTACGACATTGCAAGTTTATCAGAGAACCTTGATTTCCTAAACATCATGTCATATGACCTCCATGGTTTCTGGGAGGATAAAACCATGCATCATGCTCCGCTAACCGACCCAACCTCTGTATCAGTGGTAAGACAAGAACACATATGTCATAATGCTAATGTTAAGGTGTATGCCTTGAAATAACTTTTTTATTTCTAGGAGGGACTGATGAACAAATACATATCCCTGGGTGCTGATAAGTCTAAGCTTGTTGTTGGAATCCCATTTTATGGTCAATCTTTCCTCACTAAAACCGGAGGAGTTGGATATGGAGTAGATAGCAAGGGACCTGGAGCTCCTGGACAATGGACAAAACAGCCTGGTATGCTTGGGTTCAATGAGATCTGTCTAAAGATTAAAGAGGGTTGGACACAGAGTGAAGAACAAGATGGAAGGCAGGATCCTTTTGCATATGAAACTGTTGGTAATCAATGGGTCGGTTTTGATTCAGTTCAATCTGTGCGGAGAAAAGCAGAGTTTGCTATGAATAATGGATTCGCGGGGGTTTCAATCTCAACTCTGGATCTTGATGATTTTAACAACCTTTGTTGCCTGGGTGCACATCCTCTCCTTAACAGTGTTAGCAGCGTCGTCCTTGGAACTCCAGGACCTGAACCAGGTTGTTCTAGACCTGCTCCACCAGTAACACCAGCACCTAGACCTCAGGAAACCACTGAAGCCTGGGATGACGGATCTAATAGAAAACCATCCAGTACTTCCAGTCCTAGCACTCCTAAACCAACCACGTCTAGTACAGCAGCTGCTAGTACAACATCCAGTACGGATACAGATGGTCCAGCAGAGTGCACAGAAGGAGAACATATAGAGCATCCTCAGGACTGTCAGAAATACTATCGATGCATAAACGGGAAGAAGCAACTTCATTCCTGTTCTGGGGGTTTATCTTGGGATGCAGAGAACCTCATTTGCGACTGGTCTGACAATGTGAGCTGTGGATCTATCTCAGGTGGGATAAAATATCAAAAATACAACCATTTAGTTTAATGTTTTAAGAGTCTAACAAAATCCATAGTTTGAAATATCTATTATGTGAGGTCTACGACATTGGGTTGAAAAGTTATATGGATTAGAAAATCAGAGATTGTGACAAAGGCTGAATTAATTCCTTTGTAATTAGAAATTTTGTAATATCATTTTTTTCTTTTCTAGACAAAAATGTTGATGAAGTTGTTGTTGTTGTTGATGAAACAGATGACCAGGCAATGCTGACTCTCCCTGGTCTTCCATGTTCAAATCCTGGGAAGTTATCTCAGATACCTGGAGATTGTTCCTCGTTCTACCAATGCAACAATAACGAGCAGATCAAACAATCCTGTAGTCCAGGACTTCACTTCAGCTCTACTAAGGGTATCTGTGACTGGCCTGAGGCAGCAGGATGTGTTACATATATCACCCTGGAGAGAGATGGAACATGTCAGGAAGGATCTCGAATCCCTCATCCAACAGACTGTGCATCCTATCTGTGGTGTGTACACTCTGAGTATATTCAGCTCAGCTGTCAACAAGGAACTCACTGGGATAGAAACATGGAAACCTGTAATCATCCTGAAGCTGCTGGATGCACAACATCGGACTCAGCTCAGGGCACAACATCAGCTGCACCAACCACCACAACGTCATCTTGGGACAGTGGAGATAACATCTGGGACAATGCAGACAACAGCTGGGACAACGGAGATAATAGTTGGGACAATGGAGACTGGTCCGGAGACAACTCTGGACAATGGAAACCTCCAACACCGAAACCAACAACTCAGCGACCAACTGGACCCACAGAAGCAGTTCCCCTGCAGGGACCTTTATCTGGGGATTTCAAGGTTGTCTGCTACTTCACAAATTGGGCCTGGTACAGACCTGGAGCAGGAAAATATAAACCTGAAGATATTGACCCCACTATTTGCACACATATTGTTTACGGGTTTGCTGTTCTAGATTACTCAACCCTTCTTATGAAACCTCACGATTCATGGGCCGACATAGATAATGATTTCTACGGTAAAGTTACTGAATTCAAAAAGTACGGGATCAAGGTAACAGTTGCCATTGGAGGTTGGAATGATAGCGAGGGAGATAAATACAGTAGGTTAGTCAACAATCCCTCAGCCAGGGCCAGGTTCATCGAGAACGTTGTAAAATTCATCGAGAAATATAACTTTGACGGGTTGGACCTTGATTGGGAGTATCCAGGATGCTGGCAGGTTTGAATTTTTAAGATTCTATTTTTATAGAAATTCAGTTTACAATACTTCATTTATCCATAATTTTGTTAACATTTAGACTGAATGCAAAGAGGAAAGGTACAAGGATAAGGATTCATTTGCTGCTTGGGTCAGAGAACTCAAGGGAGCGTTTAAACCTCGTGGTCTTCTCCTCTCTGCTGCCGTTTCACCAAGCAAAAAGATTATAGATGTAGGATACGATGTTCCTAGTATTGCACAGGATCTGGATTGGATTGCGGTCATGACATATGATTACCACGGTCATTGGGATAAAAGAACCGGTCATGTTGCTCCCTTTTATTCACATCCTGATGATGAGTTTTTCTACTTTAACACGGTAACGTTTTCATCTTTTTTATTCAAGATTTAAATTCTATTTGATATATTTGTTGTAGAACTACACAATCAACTACTGGATTGAGTCTGGAGCACCTGCCACTAAACTAGTTCTAGGTATGCCACTATACGGCCAAGCATTTACCCTGGATGATCCTAAGAAGAACGGATTGAATGCTCCGGCTGGACAGAAAGGACAGGCTGGAGAGTTTACACGTGCTGCTGGGTTCCTAGCCTACTATGAAATCTGTTCCGATTTAAAGAAAGGGGGATGGACTGTTGTTAAAGATCCTGAAGGTAGGATGGGTCCTTATGCTTACAAGGGCAGACAATGGGTTGGATATGACGATGTTGACACCATCCGGAGAAAGTCTGAATTTGTCCGAGAGATGGGGTTGGGAGGTGGCATGGTTTGGGCCCTAGACCTTGACGACTTCAGAAATGTTTGTGGAGAAGGACCACATCCTCTAATGAAGGCCATACAGAAAGTTCTTGGGCCCAAGAAGGGAGATTATGAAGGAACTCGATCTGTTGAATTGGATACCACGACTACAGAGAGTGCATCTGTAACTCCACCAATGAATTCACCTGCCACAAAGCTTACTACGACCACAACTTCTCCAACTAGAACTAAAGAGGAGGACTCAGAGTATAAGGTTGGTAAACTTGCTTTTAGAATAAAACAAACAATTTTTTTATGTAATCCTAGTGACTATTATTGTATTAAACCATCGGGCAATCATTTCTAAAAACAAACTTTATTAGAATATAGAGTAAAAAGCCTATGTTTGTAATAATCGTTTTCAAAATTTTGATTTTTAATTGATCAGTTGGTTTTTGATTTATCCTAAAATTAATATAAGATTTTTTTTATTTGCAGATCTTAAAATTTGTTGCTCAGTTTTTAACAAAAAAAGAATAATTTTTTAATGTGAGATGGATCCGACTTGTCATTATCATTTAGAAGCTACTTTAAGATTATGGATACTTTTAAGTTTAAGTGCTGACAGATCTCATGTGTAGGTTGTCTGCTACTTCACAAACTGGGCTTGGTATAGACCTGGAGCAGGAAAGTATAAACCTGAGGATATTGATGAAGAGCTGTGTACTCATATTGTTTATGGATTTGCAGTTTTAGATCCTAGAACTCATCTCATCAGGGCTCATGACTCATGGGCGGATTTTGATAATGGTGAGTTAAAAATATATGAAAAACTATTAAGCAGGTCTTACATATTCTTATTTTTCAGAATTCTACAAGAAAGTAACTGCTCTGAAGAGCGCAAAGAAGAAGGTATTGTTGGCTCTGGGAGGTTGGAACGACTCTGCAGGAGACAAGTATAGTAAGCTTGTAAATGACCCGGAGAAACGAAAAAAGTTTGTGGATCATGCTCTGGTATTCATTAAGAAGAATAATTTTGATGGGTTAGATCTGGACTGGGAGTATCCCCGTTGCTGGCAGGTAGACTGTGATCTGGGACCAAAATCTGACAAGGACGGTTTCTCAGCCTGGATCAGAGAACTCTCCGCTGCTTTTAAACCTGAAGGACTCTTGGTGACTGCTGCAGTATCCCCGAGTAACAAGGTTATTGATGCAGGATACGATGTTCCTGAACTATCCAAGTACCTGGATTATGTGAGCGTGATGACATATGATTATCACGGACAGTGGGATAAGAAAACTGGACATGTTGCTCCAATGTATCAGCATTCTGAAGATGATAATATTTTCTTCAACGTGGTACGTTTTATCACTTTATCCAAATGTAGCAAAGTCTGAATATGAATGTGTTTTGTGGTAATGGGTGAAAATAACGGTATTACTTTTATTCTTTCTTTAATTCCCATGTTTATTGAGGGTCCTTTGTCGAACATTTTCGGTTTGAATAACCAAAGAAGATCCATAAATATAATTCTAAATCTTCTTATTTTTAGAACTACACAGTAAACTATTGGTTGTCTGGAGGGTTGGATAGAAAGAAGCTTATCCTAGGAATGCCAATGTACGGACAGTCCTTTACTCTTGCTTCAGCTGCAGACAACAGTCTCAACTCTAAATCCTATGGTGGAGGAACTGCTGGACCATTTACTAGAGCTAGAGGGTTCCTGGCTTACTATGAGATCTGTCACAATATACAAACCCAGGGATGGAAGGTTATCCAGGATCCAACAGGAACAATGGGACCATATGCTTATAAGGGAACACAATGGGTTTCATTTGATGATACAGCAATGATAAAGCATAAGACTCAGTACCTGAAAAATATGAAACTTGGTGGTGCCATGATCTGGGCTCTTGACTTGGACGATTTCAGGTATTCACAAACAAAATTTAGAAAGATTCTATCTCTAAAAAGATTTGAAATATAATTTGTATTTATTGATTTGTTAGGAATTCCTGCGGTTGTGAGTCAAATCCACTTCTGAATACAATAAACCGTGAGCTGAAGGGAGCCAAGGATGAGGCAAACTGTGATATGAGCGGAAACTATAGAATTGGAGATATTGAGCTAAGTCCCAGTCCGTATTCTGGATGCAACAAAGGAAATTTTGCTCCGTCTGAATCTGATTGTTCAGAGTATTATGTCTGCAATAACGGAGAATATCAACTTCAAAAGTGTCCAAGTGGACTTCATTGGAATAGAGTAAGTTTTTATTAAAAAATACTGTCGCAAATGTTAAAGAAAATATTCTACAAATATAATTTTAGGATCGCTGTGATTGGCCTGAATCCACAAGTTGTTCTTCGTCTGGAGGATTAAATCAGATTCCTGAAGTAGTGGAGGTTGATAATGATATTTCAAACGAAATAGTCGAGGTTGAAGCTCCGCCCTCTTCTGTAAAACCAACACTGGATGGAACATCTTCAAATACTGGGATGAAGGTCGTCTGTTATTTCACTAACTGGGCCTGGTATAGACAAGGAGTTGGAAAATATAAACCTGAAAATATTGATCCAGAACTCTGTACGCACATCAACTACGGATTTGCTGTCCTGGATCCTAACAAGTTAGTATTTTTTTTATTATAAACAAAATATATTAGAACTTAACATGTTTTCTCTTTAGTTTAATAATGGTTCCTCATGATACCTGGGCAGATATTGACAACAAGTTCTTCTCTAGTGTTGCAGCGTTGAAATCTAAAGGTATTACTGTGTCCATAGCTCTAGGTGGTTGGAATGACTCAGAAGGAGATAAATACAGCAAGCTTGTAAATAATCCAAGCTCTAGGAGTAAATTCATCTCCGAGGCTGTAAAATTTATCGAGAAATATGGATTCCAAGGATTAGATCTTGACTGGGAGTATCCTAAATGCTGGCAGGTAGACTGTAGTCTAGGTCCAGAGTCAGACAAAGCATCCTTTGCTGCGTTTGTGAAGGAACTGAGTGCCGAGTTTAAACCTCGAGGTTGGGTATTATCTGCTGCCGTTAGTCCCAGTAAGACTGTAATTGATGCTGGGTATGATGTGCCAGCTTTAAACCAATACCTAGATATCATTAATGTTATGACCTACGACTACCACGGACACTGGGATAAGAAGACTGGTCACGTTGCTCCTCTGTATGCCCATCCTGAGGATGATTACTCCTACTTCAACGCGAACTTCACCATGAACTATTGGGTAACCCTAGGAGCCAGTAAATCCAAACTAGTGATGGGAATGCCAATGTACGGACAGGCTTTCAGTCTATCCGACTCTTCGCAGACAGGACTTAACTCTCCAGCAATAGGAAAAGGAGAGGCAGGAGAGTTTACTCGAGCTGCAGGGTTCCTGGCATACTATGAGATCTGTGAGAAGGTTCGGAATTCAGCTTGGACAATAGTTCAAGATCCTGAGAATAGACTTGGTCCTGTTGCCTTTAATGGTGACCAATGGGTCGGATATGATGATATAACTATGATCCGACGGAAGTCCCAGTTTATCAAGGATAACGGGTTTGGAGGAGGCATGATCTGGGCTTTAGACTTGGACGATTTTACCAATCGATGCGGATGTGAAACTTATCCTCTCCTGAAAACAATCAACCGAGTTCTCCGAGATTACTCTGCACCTGATCCGAGCTGTGAACTCAGAGCCATGGCGTACAATAACAGATATTCACAATATAGGTTTCCAGAATTTTTCTCACAATATCTCCAACCTCAACTCCAGAGCAATGTCAACCCTCAGACATATATTCAAAATATTATCCCAACCTTCTCCAACAGCCAGCTCCAATACTCCCAATATACAGCTCCATATCATTACTCAGCAGTTCCAAATGCAGCTTATTATAAATAAAATATTCTGATTTTATCAGTATAAATGTAGATTTTTGATACAATACGCATTTTTAGAATTTACATATTTCCTAAACTATGTATTTTCATTTTGTAATATTAATGTCTTCCAATAAAGAATGATAAAAATGTTTTTGTTTATAAGTGCAAGTAATCAATAATTCATCTCTGAAGTTGAGAGGATTCCAAACAAAACAATGGTTTTGAAACGATGACATTATNTCTCTCAATATGTGCTTTCCACATGTGAAATCACACCTACAAAATGTATAACGAATCGGTCGGATATTCGTCTCTCAATATGTGCTTTCCACATGTGAAATCACACCTACAAAATGTATAACGAATCGGTCGGATATTTGTCTCTCAATATGTGCTTTCCACATGTGGAATCACACCTGCAAAATGTATAACGAATCGGTCGGATATTCGTCTCTCAATAGCCGTCAAAGATAAAAGACGACATTTTAGCTGTTTTTCAACTGTCATGTTTAGTAGTATACACATTTAACACATCAAACCTTAAAGAAATAGATAAATAAATAAAAAAGAGTTTATTATGATAAAAATCCGAGGATTAACATTCATATAAAACAAGATTATACATTTTAAATTTGTCATATTGGTAAAAGCATATATATGTTTATCTATTACTATTATCTAATTGCTATTCAGTAATCTTTGGTTTAAGGTAAAGATGATCTCTTTAACCTCTCCGTCCTGGCTTAAACAACTTTGAACAGATTCTGTTCTCTAAGGTTATGGTTGTGGAGAGGAATATTTCTCGGAAACAGGGATCTGTGCTTTGAGTTTAACAGACATTTTTTCCCAAACGATACACAAAGTTTTTTTCGACGAACTTCTAGTGTTTCAAGGTTAGACACTTCAAGTGCAGACTCATATCCTATATATTCTTGACCAAGTATTACCCTAAGACAGGTTTTCTGCACTCGTTAGAGTGCGCAGGTCTGGTTGACCGTCAGAGTGGAGTGCCAGACCACACAGGCATACTCCAGTAGACAGCGTATAAACGATATATAGATTTTCAGTAGATCCGAGTAGACTACTCAGGATCAAACCATTTTAACAATTCTTAATTGATATGGTGGATAAGACATAGTGTCATCTAATTTCAGATTTTTAAAATTTTAAAAATAAATCAAAGACGACCCCTCCAAAAAAAGTATTTTGTTTGATGACATTTATACAATTTTTAACCTAAAAAAGTGTTACACTTTTCAAAGCCTAAAAGCTTGAATCTGATTCAAAGAATGTAAAATCATCAAAATTTAGTCTACAATATATCAAACATGAAATTATATATTCAGTGTGATCCCAATAAACAATAAACATGTGAATTAAGTGACGAATTCGAGATCGTCTTTGTAAGAGTAAGCATTGTAATACCTGATTTCAAAAGCCATCACATAGGAAACGTTAAAATGTTTCTGAAAGATGAACACAGTGTAGACGGACAATTGTTTACTTTGTTTGCAGATAAGAATTTTCTTGTTTTTTCTGAATATCAGTACTAAAATCTTAATTCTTAAATCTTCTTTTCCTTCTGGTTTTCGTGAATTTGAAAAAAATATCAATTCATAGCATATATATTCGTCATTTATATTTGTCTAAAGCAAAATTACATTAAACAATATAAAAGTTTACAAACTAATACTCTTTTCTCTGGATATCGCATTTTATAATTGACAGGGTAAAAATACTCAGTTTATAACAGAATATAAATTATTGCATTGATGATAAACCTTTTATCTAAAAATATGTATACTAAAATCTACACTATTCTACTTAGTGCATATAGTTCCGACCAGTAAATCATTTAAAGAATTATAAACTGTAACTGTATCCCGTCTCTCTACTTAATCTCCACCTTAGCACGATCTTATTAAATCTTGGCAGATTTTCATCTTAACTCTTTTCTTATGTAGATTGGAGTCGGAGCAGGGAGTATCAATAAACATCAGACGATTCCACTCGTCTCTTATCTTTATCAGCTATCGAAGAAAAGCTCTTTATGAAAATATTCTCACTAAATTTATTATAATATCTCAATTCATTTTCAAAAATAGGGGACTTCCCCGATTCACAACAGTACCCTTTTAAAGCTTTGACTGATCAAGGATATCTAAAATATCCTTCTTAATCACACTGTACACAGCGTATACCGGGTTTTAGAACAATTCAACAGCTATGTTACATATTTACACACACAGATCTCTCTACTCGATCAACAATCAAAGGTTTCAAACCGTTGATAATCGGGCATTGTCCTCTAGCTTTGCATGAAGGATTACCCGAAATTACGCAATTACAGTTCCTTAAAGCTACAGAGTTGTATCAAAGACGCACATTGAGGAAGCACTAAAGAGAAATTCACTTTTGGGAAGCTTCTATTAAGAACGCACGAATAAGAATACATTTTTTCATATTGAAGAGGTAAACAAGTTTGACATAAATATCCACGGCCTTTATATAACAGGATACATGTACGCCGATGCTATGAAAACTGACCTAAAGAAAACAGACCTAAAGGGTATCCGAACTGATTATTGAGTAGTTTTAACTCCTCCTATTTTTTTATGGATTTATTTCGACCCCCCATTAATGATTATAACTACATCTAACCCACCCACCAACCAACTTCACGAATCTAACCTATTTTAAGAGCTAATAAAGTTATAGGTCAGAAAATCCTTAGGTCAGAAAACAAAACAAAAAAGACATAGACGTAGACATTTTGTTCAACAGTTTTAATATTATATATTTTAGAATTCTAGAATTCTAGAGATTTATTTCCTTCTTTTCAACTCCTCCGAATTAATCTGAAAATATAAACAAGAAAATCAAGCAAAGAACTCAGGTTTCAATCTATTCAAAGAAAGCTAATTGAGATTCAAATTCAACATTTAGTCAGATTAGAACACAAGATTGTTCAAAGTCAGCTAAGAAAAACTTACCTTTACGAAATCACGGCAGAGTGCAGTGATAAAGCGATTGCGTCTCATTGAAATTCTGTAATCTTGTAGGGGTTTTCATTATTTTTTTTGTAAAGCTTTAAACTGAAATTCTTTAGTTAAAAAGAAAATTTTCGCTTTTAACTTTTAATTATGCAGGATTTTCTCCTCTTAAATCATCAAACAATATTGTTTTTTTTTTCTCGTGGATTTAAAAAAATCTAGATTTTTAAGGCAATTTTTTTAATTCTGACCATTCATTAACCCTTCCTGGGTCATGTAAAGTTCCACAAAAAAATTGAGTCGGATCAATTCAGCCGTTTTGACGTTTATTGGACACAAACAAACAGACAAGAAAATATGCTTATATTACATCTTATATTATACTAGTATGTACTATAGGCTACCAGGGCGATTTTAACTTTTAATTATAGCTCTATCTGCGGCATTTTCTCTTTTTAAATTATCAAAAAATAAGAAAAACATTTCGCGGATTCATCAATTTTTTGTGGATTTTGAAAAATAAAATATTTTAAATTCTGACCATCCATAAACCTTCTCTGGTATCATGTGAGGTCCCACAAAAAATGTGGTTCAGCCGGTTCAGCCGTTTTGAGGTTTATTGAATACAAACAAACAAACAGACAAGCAAAGTAGATAACTACGGTGATTCAACCCAACATCTCCCTTTAAACACTACAGATATGTCGTCATTACAAAAGAAAAAAAACTTTTTATTTATTTAAATCTTCAAGCATTTAAAAAAGGAGAAAAAACTATTTCAAATATAATATATTTAATTAGGGATTTGCAGATTAATTGAAAACCATGTTTGGTTTGAGAAGAAGGAAAAACTCTGGAGCAGAACATGAGTTTGAAAAAGATCCTGAGCTTGATCTTAAACAAACAGAAGATCAGAAACCAGAGGAAATTTTGTGGTGTATTGACTTTAATCCGTTTCTGTGGTCGGTAATCTTTTGTCTCTCAGGTAATGGTCGTTTCACAGAAACAGATTTCATAGATGGACATATTATTGAGCGGACATTTTATAAACAGGTCATTTCATAGATGTGAGACCTGTCCTGCAAGATAATTAAAGAGACTTTTTCATAAATCAAACGAATTTCCCAGATAGTAGTAGTGCGGGTAATATAATTATAAATGAACTTGTTCCTGTAAAAGATATAACTCTACCAATAACTGTATAATGGACTTTTTGGTTCCTTACCAAACCAACAATATATGCAGGTAAAATATTAAGAAAGAATTAACAAAATTATTGAAGGAATTGAGTTACAAACTCAAATATTTTTTTTATTTTCTAATAATTTTCAAATTTAAATTATTTGATCTGCCAGAATTTATAGTTTGAAGTATCTAAGGTCTACGACATTGGGTTTCAAAGATATAGGAATTAGAAAATTAGAGTTTGTGACAAAGACTCAATTTTCTTTACAAAAATAATTATTATAATTCTAAATTCTATTAAGAGGATTGGAGAACTGTAGTGTATGTGAACAGATAAAGGGTTTTGATGATATTGTCCACCAAAATCTAACTGAGGAATACTTCAATCAAAAGTAAACCAGAATAGAATAATAAATGCTAACTAAGATAACGAAAAAAAAGCAAATACGGCTTTTAGACAAAGACATGGAGACCCATAAAACTGTTGATTAGGAAGATTTAAATAGTGCAGTCCATGTGAGCATAAAATACATCCATTGTTCAGGGTACACAGATCTATTTCACTTAATAAATTGATTTTCAAGCTACTTATAAAACTTTTCGCTTTATACAAACCTCAAATTTTCTAAAATGTCGTCTTCCTATTTTACATTTCCATGGTTCCCATTAAACGTTGTTTGAAATTTTTCAAAGATTAGGTAATAAAAACTACATTTATTATCAATAAGTCAACTATATTTAGATCGATTCCAGATCCGGGATGAATAAAATTATATTTTAGTGACTATACCAGTGTTTTCAAATACTGTGAAAATTTTCTCTCAAAACAATTAAGCATTAGGTACCAGTACAAACGTCGGACCCACAAAGGTCGGACAGTAAAAACGTCGGACTTACAAACGTCGGACTGGTACAAACGTCGGACTGGTACAAACGACGGACTGGTACAAACGTCGGACTAGTACAAACGTAGGACTAGTACAAACGTCGGACCAGTACAAACGTCGGATGGGTACATTTATAAAAAAACGTCGGACTTTGGTTGAAGAAATAAACATATAGAACGACAAGCTACAACGATTTGATAAAAAGTTGTTTTTCAATCTTCCTAGAGTGATCACCAAAATAAAGCAGATTGAAAACCGTCAATCTTAAAATTAGAAACGTCGCTATGGATTTTATCGTTTGAAATTGTTTAAACTCAAAAAAGTGCTAAACAAACATGTTCAGAGATAAACCCACCATCATAGTTGCAAATCATATAAATATATTATATATATAGATTAAAAACAATTCAGAAAAATGTTCAGCGAATTTGGTCCAGCCGTTGGCCAGCTATAGGGAGAAAATACAAGCGAAGAGTTTTAATATATACAGGGTTACCCACAAAGGACGAGACATCAGAGACGACTGTATGAAAATTCTACTGTCTGTTTCCTTATAATGATGATTGCAACTGTAAAATCTTAATAAAATCATTAATAAACTAGGCATAATATATATTTCAACCCTGATATTCATATTTCAAGAGTTTCAGGTCGTCTTTACAGTCTCATCCTTTGTGGGTAACCCTGTAGATTAAGCGACATTGGACGAAGACGACTTTCATTCCACTTTTTTCTGGTTATTAAAATATACTGGCTTCAATTCGCATTACTGGTTTTGTTTGAGTACTCTTCTGGTCTGCAGCAGTCAACTCCTTTTCAACTAACCTATTTATCTATTTCAGATACTCCAGAACACTTCGTCCTGTCGTGGTGAGAAATATAGCTCTGGATTGGCCGGTTATTCAGAACCTTGATTTTGATTGGGTTCGGGATATATATCTCAGGTATACTCCAAGATACCAAAACATGCGAAGACGTCTTCTTTGGATTAGAACCATAGTTCTTTTCTGTATGTACAAAATACATGTTTATCTAATACGTGCAGTATATCGAATATAATCAAAACACATCAGAAGCAATATTTTATGATCACTTTATATTTGGAACAGAATGTTGTAGACCTTTGATATTTTAAATTATAAATTCTGTTAAATCAAATTATCTGAGTTTGAAATATCAAAGGTTTAAAACATCGGGTTCTAAAGATATAGAGGTTAAAATATTTGAGTTTGTGGCAAAAACTCAATTCCTTTTTTCTAAAAACATCTATAATCCCTGTTTTTTTACTCACCCTGTATATAAAACATAACAATTTTAGAATTCCAAAACCGTGTCTTGAACAGCATATGTTGATGTAAAGTACCAACCTCTAATTCTGAAAAATCTGGTTTATTTCAAGTACCGGGCCGACTTTTTGCTAGAGCAAGCAATACAGTACACATACAGACTATAAAAGGAAAACCGGGATAGTACACCTAATGAATTATTCCCCTCTAGGGAGATTCCGTGACCCATTGTAAGGTGTTTAGGGTGAGGACTGTATGTTCACCAGCTATAAGTACTATCAGTTCAGAAACTTTCATTCCGTTTTCAGGTAAGAAATTCATTATTCTTTTCCATTAGACCCTTTAAGTAGCAGAAGTACCCAGCAATAAACAATAATGAAATCTGATTCTGGTTCGACTATATTTCTTCAAAAAATGGCAATTTTTTATCATGTAGAAAAATCCGACTCTGTTTCCTACAAAATCTTGCCAAAAATCCCTAAACTTGCAACTTCAGTTCACTAGAAACATAACCATCTATAAAGCATATCAAAAAACATTAGGTACGCCAACGAACATTTAGACTCTGCAACGAAAAATATAGAAAATTGATGGATTTAATATAGAAAATTGATTTAATAGTTTCATGATTCCCTTATTGACCGACTAATGCGACGTTCTAAAATGTATTTAAACATATTCTGCCTAGCTAGATTACAGTCATCAATCTTTGCACGGGTTTCCGTTCTATACCCAGCCTTATTTGTCATTGTTTTCTCGGGTTTCCGTTCTTTCCAGCCTTATTTTTCATTGTTTTCTCGGGTTTCCGTTCTATCCAGCCTTATTTTTCATTGTTTTCTCGGGTTTCCGTTCTACCCAGCCTTATTTTTCATTGTTTTCTCGGGTTTCCGTTCTGCTCAGCCATATTTTTCATTGTTTTCTCGGGTTTCCGTTCTATCCAGCCTTATTTTTCATTGTTTTCTCGGGTTTCCGTTCTACCCAGCCTAATTTTTCATTGTTTTCTCGGGTTTCCGTTCTACCCAGCCTAATTTTTCATTTTTTTCTCGGCAAAAAAGTCACTTATCCTATTTAACCCAGATCGGCAAATACACTGCAGGGTTGCCCAAAAAGCATAAGACTGTAAGACGACTTGAAATCCTTAAATACAACGTTCCCAAGGTTTAAATAAAGCCTTCTGGATCAAATATATTCTTTCAATTGCTTATTTCATGATTTTCCAGAGAAAGAAACAAGTTCAGAGCCGCGTGGGACCATTTATCTAAGGAAACAGACAGTTTTAATTTCGTACAATCTTCTCTGAAGTCTCATCCTTTGTGGGTAACCCTGTACATAAGAATAAGATTGTGTTAAGGCTGACAACCTCCAAGATGTATTTCGGAGATACAGGACGAAGCTGGTATATCAGCTGGGTGGTTTGTCAGGAAACTGTTCTCAGGGAGCTCGTTAAACTCATCAAAGTTCCCGCTTTCATTTCTCAGAACAATAGTTTGGTACTGTAATTGTTTGCTTTATTAAAAAAAATAATATAACATCTTTGATAACATCTTTGTTAGACTTTTTAACATTATTTTACGTTTAACAAATCGGTAAAAAATTCAAGAATACCTTTTATTGAAAACAACGGGATTAAGTGTTTTTCTTCATAACTAACTGCAATTTCAATAAATAAAAATTTGTATTCTGTAGATTTTGAGTTTTTTTCTTCATCTCTCTGATAAAACGAAATTGAGTCTTTGACACAAACTCTGATTTTCTAATTCCCATATATTTGCAACCCAATTTCTAAGACCTTAGATATTTTAAACTCCGCATGCTGTTAGATCAAATCTTCTAAGTTTTAGATATCAAAGGTTTACACCATCAAGTTGCAATGATATAGGATTTATAACATTTAAGTTTGTGGCAATTCCTTTCCAAAAACTATGTTTTCTTATCACTACTTTCATTTTAAATGATTTATTTTATTTTATTTTATGACGTTTTAGGTTAATTATACAAACTCGTTGGCTCCAACTCTTGAACCGTCCAACCAACATAATCCTATCTCAACTCTTGAACCGTCCAACCAACATAATCCTATCTCAACCGACCAACCGTCTGATTCTACTACAACTAACTCTAATATTACGGATTCTGCAGAAAACAAAACTTCTGTAGAGAAACCGAACATGAAAATGCTTTTTTTGTAAATCCTTAAAATGTCAAATTCATATCTTAAATTATATCGTAATAAAATAGATGTGTTTAATTCCTGATAGAAAACGAAAATTCCAACGCAATCCTTTATTAGATAAAGGTTTTACATCAAGTACTGCTGAAAATCTTTGATGGCACTTAAAATAGAAGTATTAACATTGTTTAGGTACCCCTGGAGCATCAACTATAATGGGTCGGGAGGGTCAGGAGACTAGTTTCTGGGATCTGCAGGTAGTTCCTCTTTCTACTACTACTACTACTCAGATACTATAGATTTATTTTTTAAAGATTTTATGAAATTTGAGAATTAGATTTAAATTAAATAATAATTTAAGTAAAGTATGATCGATAAATCATTTACAACAGTACCCCTTACAGGGTCCCCTTAAAGGGTCCCCTTAAAGGGTCCCCTTACAGGGTCCCCTTAAATCAATATTTCAAAACCCAAACCATAGTTTTTTGGCTCGCCTTTGCTTTATATATTAGCAAGTTGGCAAATCGCAATTATGAAATATTGAATAATAAAACAAAGATATCTTTAACATCGAAACTTTTATAAAAGTCTAAAGGGTACCACTATAAACTTTAATAGCATCCTGTAATTCGAAGCGTTAAATCTAGAAAATCAAGAAAAAATCTGAAAAAAAACTTCCAGGTCAACACAATTTTATCATAAAATATTCATTAATTTGACACTTTTCATACATATAAAGTTATTCTCAAATGAAATTTGTTAATTAAAATAAGTAATTGAAGTTTGGACAATAAGCGCTAGTAAAGAATAAATATTTGTTAATTTTTTGAATATGTTTTTATAATTTTTGTAAAATAAAATGGTTCGATTCATAGTTAATAATTTCAAATGTTCATCTTTTGTCTTCTTTATTTATCTGTACGTCCGCGGTTTCTATTTTTCTTGCCTCCCTTGGTCCGTCCATTTATTGCGCTGCTATTGAAAGAATGTTTACGAGTCGCTGTCTTTGCGCCATTATAAGACAGTGCAGGATCACCCTTTCATTGTATAGATGTCCCCCTATCCGTTTTTGTTTTGCTTAATTTTCGTTACAGCCTCAGCCCTGAACATTCTACTTGCATGTGCTAGGTCACCACTCCTGCACTTCAAGTGGAGATGAGGATAAGGGTTTGTAGGAGTGGCGTATTAGGAATGTTTCGTTAAAATCACTCCACTTGTCCACATTTTATACTGTATCCCAGTTCAGCGGAATTCCTTTAGTGTAAACCATTGCATACAGAATGCGGAGTTGTTCCCTTTTATCCGCTCTGCTCAGGGAGTAGGGACAGGGCCCTTCCAGAAAGGGCTATGTGGAGTGGATATAAAACCGGTTTATTATTAGACATATTAGCTCTTTGTTTTTTGTTTTTGTTTTTCTTGACTTAGTACCCAGGCCGTGGGTACTGTAGTTAAGAAGGAGACTAGCTAATTGAGCACGGGGTTCAGGGCCGCTTGGCCTTCTCTCCCTCCATAGGTGCAGACACCTTTCTCAGCGTCCACTGCAAATAGTGCAGAGAGCTTCTAGCAGAGGTCTACTATCCTAGGCTGTAGAAATGCAACTGAAATATTTGTTAATTAGATAAAAGGAACGAGAGAGATAGTGTTTACTCCACCTCCAGAGTGCTCTTGGTATTGTCCAGGAGATATCAGGGTTCAACTCTATCCAGGTTTGTCCAGGAGATATCAGGTTTCAACTTTATTCAGGTTTGTGCAGAAGATATCAGGGCTCAACTCTATCCAGGTTTGTCCAGGAGATATCAGGGTTCAACTCTATCCAGGTTTGTCCAGGAGATATCAGGTTTCAACTTTATTCAGGTTTGTGCAGGAGATATCAGGGCTCAACTCTATCCAGGTTTGTCCAGGTGATATCAGGGTTCAACTATATCCAGGTTTGTCCAGGCTATATCAGTGTTCAACTCTATCCAGGTTTGTCCAGGAGATATCAGGGCTCAACTATATCCAGGTTTGTCCAGGCGATATCAGGGTTCAACTCTATCCAGGTTTGTCCAGGAGATATCAGGGCTCAACTATATCCAGGTTTGTCCAGGAGATATCTGGGTTCAACTCTATCCAGGTTTTTCCACGAGATATCAGGTTAAATTATATTTAGGTTTGTCTAGGAGATATCAGTGTTCAACTCTATCCAGGTTTGTCCAGGAGATATCAGGGTTTAACTATATCCAGGTTTGTCCAGGAGATGTCAGGTTAAATTATATTTAGGTTTGTCCAGGAGATATCAGGGTTCAACTATATCCAGGTTTGTCCAAGAGATATCAGGGTTCAGCTCTATCCAGACTTGTACAGGAGGTATCAGGGTTCAACTCTATCCAGGTTTGTCCAGGAGATACTAGGGTTCAACAATATCCAGGTTTTTCCAGGAGATACTAGGGTTTAACTATATCCTGCAGGTTTGTACTTACAGACCTATCAGGGGTCCTAATGGTAGCTTTCCGGGATACTGATTCCCAAAATTTCATAAAATTATTTGCCTTAATTGCTTATTTTCCGAAAAAAAGAGAAAAGATTTCGATAGATAGATAACTAATTTATTTCATTGATATAAAGTCTGCCTTTAACACACAAAATATTGCACTTGTTCAATGCAGTATTGATTGTATGATTGTATTGCACGGTATGCAATTTACCAAAGATAGAAAAGAAAAAAATAATATTTCAGTTTTAAATTATCAATAAAGAGTGTTTTACATCCTTTTATATTGAAGAGTTCTTTGATTAAAATTATTAAGTAAAGTAACGCAACCTCTCCACCAAATATTTCTGGAGTCTGGATAAAAAATATATTTATTGTCTGTTTAACCTTTTCTGTATTCTAAAAGAACAAATGATTGGTCTCAAACTCTAATTCTTTAATCCTTATATATTTGCAACCTCATGTAGGGTTAAATAAGGGGAATAACAAGTTCCTTTTTAGGAGATGTCTTGGTTTACAGTTCAGATTATTGGAAACATGAAGTCAATACTCTTGGTTCAGATCTTAGTATTTCTCTCCTGGTTGAATACTAACCATAACACAATAATATACTAGCTTGGAAGCACAACTATGCCATTAAACTAAAAAAGTCAACTTATTCAACTTTTTTAACCAATCTAAGAAAACTCCTGTGGCTCTACCGAGTTCACCAATAAAAATTACAGGCAAATCGGTCCAGGATATACGAATAAACAAACACACAAAAAGATTACTACTTTATATATATATACAATAGCTTGGGAACCCAGCTTTGTCCGGAAACTAAAAATTCACTATTAAAGTTAACCCATTCCTTTGGAATGGTTAAACCAAGCTAAGAACATCCCTGTGGTTCTAACGGGTTCCCCCCATTAAAATTGGAGGCAAATCGGTCATGGGGTTGATTAGTTATGATCGGAAATACAAACAGACAAAAAGAGACATACTGCTTTATAGATATAGACTATAGAAATTGTTTATGTACAGTAAGAATGAGAAACTTTCTAATTAATATTGCATCCAATGTCATCAAAATAAGTTATTTAACAACAATGCAATATTGTAATAATGTTAATTTTTTATCTTCAATGATAATACAATAAAATATTAATTATTATTTTGATTACAAGATGTTTGAAATTTCTAGTGTCCTATCTCATTCTCCAGGCAAACAGTTCCTCTTTTTCGATAGGGAATTGTGGATATCGAGATCAATGCTTAATCTTTGCTAATCTGCAGATTAATTTGATCTTTATTCGATATTCGCAGTGTACATATCCACCGAAGGGATAACTGAAATGATGAGATTACTCAATTAAAAGTGCTCACTGTGGATATTGAGATCTGTGGATCGGGATTATGAGTATCCAACAGAAAAGTTCCCGGCTCAGTTGTTCTAATGAGAGTGTCTTAAAGGACGCTATTTGCATTCATCTCCCCGCTTTCCTTATCTGATCCAGATTTCTAGGTTTGGTATCAAAATAGAAACAAACTTTTAAACTTTACCAGGAGAAAAAAGTCGTGAATATAGGTCCTAAAGAGTTTAGCAGGCCTGGAACCTTTCCTGGAGACTTCAAACAATCAATCAGTTTTAGAACTTCCTTTATCCTGAATAAACCAGAACCTCTAAACTTTTGTCTTCAACATTTCCGAATATTTGATTACACCAACTGCAAATCCAACAAACCAGGTGATGGGAAAGAGTTTTCTATTAACAACCCTAGACCAACTTAGGATTTTTTAAACTCCCTGATCTCTGATATCCTCTATTTTGTTAGGGTTTGTGGTAGACCAGGTGATTTCATTCTTTCTATTGGGTTGAGGTTTCTGACAGAACCACTTTTCATCTAAAACATTATTTCTTTGGCAATTCCTCCCCCCCCTTCCCCTGCACTGGTTCAAGTTAGAGAATAAGTTATTGAAATTAAAAAAATTTACAAGATTTGAAAAATAAGGGCCTGAGCTGGAAACTCTTATATTGTATATATCAAGCTCTAAGCTTAATCTCGATCTCATGTTATTCTGCAGATTAATTTAATCTTTATTCGACAACTGCAGTTTAGTTGTACCTTGAAGGGATAACTGAAATAGAGAGATTAAGTATTGATATTCAAATTAAAAGTGACCATTGTCGACATCGAGAACACAAAAGTTTCCAGCTCAGCGCATATATACTTTTCATTATTAACTGATTATTATTTTTTTTTTGTTTACTCCTCTAGTAATACAGGAGTCTTATGTTTACTCCTCCAGCATTATAGGAGTTCTGTGTTTACTCCTCTAGTAATACAGGAGTCTTGTGTTTACTCCTCCAGCATTACAGGAGTTCTGTGTTTACTCCTCTTGTAATACAGGACTGACTCTTGTGTTTACTTGTGTTTACAGTTTCTTCATTAAAAATATAAAAAGTTTTGTGTTTTTCCTTTAAGTCATTGATTGTTTGTAAGTTTGTCTGTATCCGTGTTTGTCAAGTTTATTGTTTGCATGAAGAATAATGGAATCCTTGTCTCCACATGTTTCGTCAAACAATGGTCAACTGTGAGGTATATAAGTATATAGATATATATAGGTACCATGAGATAACGATCAGAGTATTCAGTAAATTCTTCAACATTTAATCTTTGTTTCCGTCCTGTCGTCATATCAAATATATTTAATATTTGTTGTTTTATCTTATCTTTTCCCAGTTGAATGATATCTCTATGAGAAGAATTGTACAATTCGTTAAAAACTTTATCAAGAGATAACGCAAACTATTTTTCATATGTTTAAAAATAAAGGAATTGAGTTTTAGCCACAAACTCGAATTTTTAACCTATATATCTTAAAAACTAATAGCGTAATCCTTTGATATTTTAAACTTAGACTATTTGATCAGAATTCATAGTTTGAAATATCTAAGGTCTACGACATTTGGTTGAGAAGACATAAAAATTAGAAAATAAGATTTTGTTGCAAAGATTCATTTCCTTTAAACGCACTGCGGAGAGGATAAATTTTGAGAATGATAATATTCCGTTTTAGACATGCATTGAATTTATTAATTTTGACCTCGTGACCTAATACATTTGGTTCTACAGACAAGAGTATATATTTAGTTTACTGCAAATATTGCAAAAGTTAGCAATGAGACTGAGGTAGAATTCAAAACATTTCAAATTCAAGATTTAACTTGTATTGTTTTTGCTCTTATATTAACATTAGTTATTGCTCTATATTTAATTACTCAGTATTTAATTATTTAATGCTGTATGTTTAATTGAATGTTGAAAATAAATTAGAGCATAGCTTAGAGCAATTGTAAACAATGCTGTATAATTGTGTAAAACAAGATTTCTACGGATAGAAAAAGATCTTGTTATCCGGGTTTCCGGTTACATCACTTCCCTACCCGCCCGGAGAAATTTGAACCTAAACCCAGCATAAACAAGATAATTAGGGAAATTATGGGTGGAGCCGGTAAGATCCAAAGTGGGTGTGGCATTTTAAAATAAGAATAAACGGATTTTAAATGACTGGGTAGATTAACTAGATGGTACAATATAAAAAATGAAGAGAAAAGCAAACTACACTGTAAATCAATTGATTCACTGAAAAAATAAATATATTTTAAGTAGATACAAGGTTACCCACAAAGGATATGACTGTAAAGACGACCCAAAACCCTTGAAGTGTGACGATTTAAATCCTTGATTTTTGGTTTCTGCATTAAATTAATTATTTCAATGGTTCCCTAAATAAATGATTAAGCACAGAAATAAGCCATTCTGAACTGCAAGGAAACCTGAATAGAAGACAACGGACTAAACAAATTCCGTACAATCGTCTCTGAAGTCTCATCTTTTGTTACTAGATTATTGTGTCTCCTTATCGCCATTATTTTCTGTATACTTTTATTTATTTTATAACAAATGGCTCAAACGAGAACGTACAATACAATACGATAGTCCTAAGTTTAATGTGTCAAATATGGTAAAAAGTGACTGAAATTAATTTGATTCACGAGCTTGAAAATGCGTGAGTCTAGTAAAAAGTATCCAGAATCTGAGGCACTGTAGACATAATTTCAAGTGACCCTCTATTTATAGAGTGGCATATCCTATTCACATCGGTACCCCACATAGATCCTGACTGGTATACAAACTTACATTAATTTTCAAAACTGGATTCACTGTAAAGCGACATCTACGCTGAGAACCATAAAGCACTTGTTTTTAGCTTTAATTTTAAAGAAGAAATTAAAGAAAATTTTATCAATTTTTTCGTGAGATAATGCAATCTTTGGATCATCACTGTGACACATATAAGCTTTGTCAGACCAAATATTAATGAGATATCCACGTTTTTCATTTAAAAATTGTTCCCTGTGGTTTCTCGGATTTCTACGCAGAAACAACGTAGGACTTGTCAGAAATAAACACATTCAAGTCTGAAAAAAAACACGATACCTTCCACATTATTGAATAGACAAAGGTTTAAAGGGTAACCTTATCAATCGGACACGTTCCTTTTTAAATAGAAGGTCGCTTAAAGTCAAACAGTCCCTTTACCATAAATTGCGCAGTACCTTTTACTTAAAAATATCTAAACTGAATTTTAATTAGAATAATTGACTAGTTCGTTATTCAAATTATCTACAACACTATCCAGTATACGTATACACTTTAAACTTATTCTCAGAACCAAGAATACAAGGAAATATTACCAGGGTAAAAAACTAAAGCGTAAAATAGAATTTTATGGTATTAGGAACGGAATAGGTTTTAAATGCGTGTAATGACGCACTGGAGGTAAAGGGACCACGTACGAAGAATATGAAAGATTAAAATTAATGCTTGTCGCTATTATTCTAATTTTAATGTCAAAATTAATGAACTTATTTCTAATTTTTTATAAAGAGACATTTTATAGTTGGAGTACCACAAAAAGTTGATTCGGCCGTTTTGTTTTAATGGTACAGGCAGACAAGCTAAATAGTAAATATATATTGCATATGCGTAAATAGACAGATGAAAAAATTAGAGAGCATTTAGCTCTTTGATGAAGAAAGGAGAACCAGGAAACTATTCTCTACTCTGCAGGGTTCCAGGAATCGTGATATTTTCAGCAAGATTGGGTTTGAATACCCCTGAGACAAGACTTGCAGCGGTCACTTATAGCAGAGCTCTCGCATCAGGAAGTTCTTTCAATTGACAAACCGTTTATCTACACCTTGTATATTTCAAGGTATAAAATAACTAAACTTTTCAAATATTTCTGTGGAACTGCTTCACCATCAGGGTAATAACTGTTTAACTCAAGATATAAGATACTCCACTCTGAATTATTAGTGTAAATGTATCTGTATGTTGAAGGTACAGATACAGATATTTTGGTCAAGTCAGTTAGTTTTTGGAAGTTTTAGATAAAAAATCCGCAGAACATTATTTCCTTAAGTTAGCCACCAAATGTAAAAGTATTCCTAGCCCAATACTTGATTACGAAACTGTCAGATTTTTTATTTAAGGATTAACATGCATATTTAAATACCATGTTTTTATTACCAGCATACTGTTTTATGATTTTAAACAATAAAATAGTTTAAATAATGATTTAACAGACGAAAAATCTACTTTTTCAGATCAAGTTACAGAGAGATGGGTAGGCTCTACTCCTAAGAATAGATAAAGTTACAGAGAGATGGGTAGGCTCTACTCCTAAGAATAGATAAAGTTACAGAGAGATGGGTAGGCTCTACTCCTAAGAATAGATAAAGTTGCAGCAGAGTACAGCATTAAATTGTATAGAATGATGACTCAGAACTCCGGACTGGGGTTGCACCCTGCATACTCTAGGATCAGTTTATGTAACCTATTGGGAGTCTAGCGACTGGTTCCTTGTTTAGAATCTTGGAACCGCGGATCTATTTTATGATCATTGTACCATCACTGTACACTGAACAGATACGGGTATCTTTATTTTACGTCTTTCAGATATTTAAGAAAAATAGCTGGTGCTCCAATCAAACCTTATCTTTATAACTGAACCTAGACAAATCTAATCTGTTAAAGATCTATCTATTCTCAAGTGTGGTTTGGTGGACTCACGTATACACATGAACCAATCTACGCACTGTATAAACCAAGAAACACACACACACACCGTCCAAATATAAACAAACACAATATATTCCTTCAACATTTTTGGGTCTAAGCAAAGAGAAAGGAAACGAATTAGATGAACGCAACCTACCACCCTATTAATTAATTAATAGGGTGGTCGGTTGTGTACATCACGATATGTTTACGTATCTAACACTGTACACTTCTATATAAAGTGATTGTATTTCTAGGGGGGATTTTATGGAATTATAAATTTTTAGATTTTCTTTCTTTATATAAAGATAACTAGAGGATGTTGACTGCAAACATTTGACAATTTTTAAATAAAGGATTTGAGTCTTTGCCACAAACTCTAATTTTCTAATCCCTAATTTTTGCAACCTTATGCTGTAGTGTAAACTTTTGATATTTCAAACTTAGATTATTTAATCTAACAAAATTCATAGGTTGAAATAGCTAAGGTATTTGGTTTTAAAGATACAGGAATTAGAAAATCAGAATTTGTGACTAAGACTTAATTCCTTTTATGGATTTTAACACATTTAGAAATCTTTAAAAAATCAAAGAGGCAAAATGTGCTCATAGCTTAATGTTCGTGCATTTTCTCACGATGCAATATTTTGTCTTTCTTGTCTGAACATAAACAAACAACTGAACTGGAATGTACTGCAGTATACAATCCTGCGTTACAATTCATATTAAATGTTTTTAACTATCTATACAAATATTTAATTATCTACATTTAACCACCCCCAATAAATACAATGTGTACATCTGAGGTAAGCTTTACCTCTTCGTTTCCTTTCTCTATGGTTCTAAGTGAGATGGCACAAGCAAACTGCGTTTGGACACATGTGGAACTTATATCTAGGCCTAGATTAATTGCGTTATGAAAGAATGTTCGTATTAATCTGGGCTCTAGGTTTGACGCCGAGCTCTATGACTAAGATTAAACTTTATGTTAAAAAATAAGCTCTATTCTAGAACTGAGTTCAGAATTTAAAATTGATCTCTATGTTGGAATTGAGCTATAAGTTCAGAACCAATATTCAGTATTGAAGCTCTATATTTGGTACTATTAGCTCTACCTTTAAAACTGGGCTATAGTTTTGGATTTTTAGCTCTAGTTTTGGAACTGAGATCGAGGCTTTGAATGGAGCTTTAATTTGGAATTGAGCTTTAGGTTTTAAACTAAGCATTATTTTTTGAATGGAGCTCTAGGTTTGGAAATAAGCTCTAGGTTTGAAACTGAGCTATAGGCGTGGAACTGAGCGCTAGTTTTGGAACTGATCTCCAGGTTTGGAACTAAGCTCTAGGTTTGAAACTGATCTATAGGTTTGGAAATGAGTTCTAAGTTTTGAACTGAACTCTAGGTTTGGAATTGAGCTCTAAGTTTGGCACTAAACTCCAGGGTCGAACCGAAACTAAGAACTAGGGTTGGAACAGAGCTCTAGTTCTGGAACTAAGATCTAGGTTTGGAACCGGGTTATAGGTTTGGAACTGAACTTTAGGGTTGGAACCAATCAGGGGCGGATACAGGGGGGTGGCGGGGGGACATTTGCCACCCCCTGACAGATTCAGGGAGGGGCGTAGCCCCTCTCTGAGATTTGAAGCCAAAAAATGTTCCCAATTTTATAAATCGTAAGTGTTTTTCACTTTCAAGCTCTTTTTTATTTAATGGAAATCTTGACTTTCTTTTCTTCAGTTTAATTTAAAAATCACCGACAACAAGTAAATGTTATTGTTAACGATAAATTTAGAATTAGAAATTTGTAAGAAACTATAATATTGTTCATATCTAGTAATGTTCCTTAATCAATACTCATTTATCAAAATTGTAATATTGGTCCTGATTTTGATGCATTTAAGTATAACTAGTAATTTCTTTTTGTTTTTAAATTGCTAATGTTCCTATTATTGTTCCTGTTCCTAATACTGTGTCCGACCCAACTTAAATCCCTGTCCTAATCCAATATTTTTGTTCCTAATTCCTGAACAATCTTTTTATTGTTCCTAAATCCCTGTCCTAATCCTTTATTTTTGTTCCTAATTCCTGAACAATCTTTTAATTGTTCCTAAATTCCTGTTCTAATCCGTTAATTTTGTTCCTTAAAGTTAAAAATCTAGTTTTTTAGTCTTTAGTCATTAATTTTGACTCTTTTTTGCGGCACGATTTGTTGTTCCTAATTATTAATTTTTTTGTTCCTAAAAAATCTTGCCCCCCCCCCCCCCGTCACTTAAATCCTGTATCCGCCCCTGGAACCAATAGTTAGGGTTGGAACTAAGCTCTAGATTTTGAACTGCGCTCTAGTTTTGGATATGCGCTCTAGTTTTGGAACTGAGCTCTAGAATTGGAACTGCGCTCTAGATTTTGAATTGAATTGTATGTTTGTTACTGAGCTTTATGTTTGGTACTAAGCCCTAGTTTTGGAATTAAGATCAAGGTTTGGAACTAAGACCTACGTCTGGAACTAAACTCAGAGTTAAAGATATGCTTGCCTATAGTTTACTTTATATATGCAGTGTAGATAAAAACAGCAAAACATAAACCAACATGTTTTGCACTGTTCGGGTTTTGTGCCAATTGGATCTTTGATGACAGTGTTAAGATAATTTACAAAGAATTGTTTCTCGAGGTTAAAAGTGTCCCTATTAATACATGACCCGAGGAAGAAACACAATGTGGTAGAATGGTTAAAAGCTGTGGTTCGAGCTGATCCTGGTATCCGCGGCTACTACACCTATCCCCAGGCAAACATATTTTGTATAATGCCAGAGTTCAGTGAAAAAATTACAGTTATGCCCGGCATGCAGTCCTGCATTGATATGCATCTAAAATGTTTGACAAGGGTTTGGGAGCAATGTAAGGGGAAGGGGAAGGGGATAAAATCAGCTCAGCGGTATCTTAATCGGATTATCAGCAGAGCAATGGAAATATATATACCTGCACTTAGATAATATAAACACGCAATTTGTAAGGTTATCGTTTTCAAAATATGTTCAGAAAAAAGTATTAGGACAGTCAACTATTATATTCATAGAGAATAGAATATATATTAGAGGGGAATTTAAAGAATCTCTCGGTATGAATTTTTTCAGTCCCTTTCAGCCTGAAAGGGAGTTCAAAGTGTACAAATCATGTAAATGTTCACAAATTATATGCAGTAGAGTACATTAATACAGTATGTTCCCTAGACTATTCATTTCAATTTCGATTTTTTTAAACGTTAAATAAACTTTATAATGAATTAGGCGAATAAAAAACATCATTTGATTTATAGTTATAACGGAAAATCATCATTTGTAAAGTGGAAGGCATAGAGTCTATGTGAAATGATCATTGGTCAATTATGAAACCAGCCTATTTCATAATTTGGTTTTCTTTTAACAATAATTTTAGATTTTCAATAAAATGATATTCCAGGGCCCAAAAGGTTATATAGCATAAATATGTGAAGTACACCTGAGCCAAAAACTTAAGACAGGGTATCGTTATGACAACCAGTTTTAAAACCCGGGTTTCACGAATGGGTTTAGGCATTTTTTGTGAATATCAGTATTTTTGTAATGAAATATTATTTTTTTCAGTTTGTTTATATTCTCCATTTTTTTCGAATCTCTTAAATCAAAATCTACACAAATCTTAAGACCCCAAAAAGGAAACTCGGGAATTTCGTTCAACAATACTCTTTTAAGTTTCGGGCTCTGCAGTATGGAAACAGTTCAACAAAATGGCCGTTTTACACTTTTTTCTAGTAAATTCCCCTCTAATATATATTCTATTCTGTATGATTATATTTGTTTGCTCTATATCCATAAGATATCATAATGGCATCTAAGTATTGAAGTTAAGTGTTTATTGGATATCTTACGGAGTGTGTACTTTGAAGCATCTGGTATCTGATGAATCATCTAAGATCTTTAAACCAAGTTGAACCATGAATTGTACTTTTCCCAACAACAGATAATAAGCCGATACAATTATCCAAACAAGGTTTGGGCAATGTATTAATTGATTGCATATGAAATAGAAAAAAACTCCAGGTTTCGGTGCTGACTGGAGACGTTTAGAAGATAGTTGGAACTAGGTTTATCCAGGGTTAGCTAAAGTCTACTTGATTTACACTTTACTTTAGAAGAAGAAGGGTTGGAAACTACAGATAGGAAAAAAGATTTGAAAATTAATGGGTTTACTCCAGGACTAACTAGAAGAGATTGGAGTGTTTACTTCTTGATAAACTAGGAGGACTGGGAACTGCAGAGTTTACTCCAAGATAGATAAGGGTTGGTGATCAGATAAGACCGAAGGTTTGGAACTCCGGGATAACCAGAAGATTGGAGCTATTGATCTGTGTATAAAGAAAAAGGATCCGTGCCTATCAACTAAATAATAAACAGGAAAGGTATAGGTTAGTATCATAACATCTGCAGAACCCAAACCAGAGCGTAAACTTGGATTAGATTATAATCATAGTATACGTGACTAAGATAAAACAAGATATATTACTAACCAGCCACTAGGGAGGGCCTGAGCACTAGGATATTAAATGTACTTGGTCCAACAAAGCCTGCACAACAGACTACAAATCGTAATTAACTGGTCTGGAATGAGTGATTATAAAAACGATCGTTAAGATTGCAGAACAATTTTAATTCATATCTTACAATGAACCTTCAATAATCCTTCTTCACCCTGTAGGCGTAACTGGATGAAGGGGGGGGGGAAGTCTAGGATACTTCATCCCTCAAACTCCCCCCCCCCCTCAAGTTGTATTTCCCTTTTTTAAAGCTGAAGATTTCAAAATGTAAACAAAAATTAAAATTTTCTATTTTGTTAACTGAATTTCATAAATATCCATATAATGTCACAAGTGACCAATAATGCCCCCTTCTATAACGCCCTTGATCCTTCAATCTGTCTACTGTTCTATATTATGCTAATTTTTAAATGAATTGAATGAATAAATTAAAGCCTGGAGCTTCGTAATAAAACCTAAACGTAAATATCGGATTCAGACCAATTTTATACCATATCCATCCTCATCTATAAGTTTGATATCCTTCTGTGTCTGTATTATTGAATCAATTGCTTTTTTTCACGGGCGTACGCGTTACTCTTCCTATGCTTGATTTATTTATAAGAAATTCGTAGTTCTCCACTTTAAAAAACACGAAAAAAATATTAACACAGTTAATGCTTTATTTTGATCACTGCATATTGAACTTAGAATTGACATACTATTTACATAAATAACATATCTCTATTCTATAACTTATCAGTCTGTGTACAAATTCAAAGACCATTTTTAGATAAGGATTTGATATTAAAAGTAAAAGGTTAATTTTCTTTTAATAAATAATTAATTTACTAGATAAACAATGTGGAATAACCTTTATACCTCGATGTCGTAGAACTTTGATATTTCTATTCATGATTTTTTTTGGATCAGATAGTCGAAGTTTAAAATATCAAAGGTTTACACCAACAGGTTGCAAAGATATAAAACAGCTCGAAGTAAAAAAAAAGAGTGAATGAAGAAGGCATATTTAAATTATGCATGGATCATCAAACAGTAATTGATCTGTCACTGCCTGTCTTTCTGTCATATAATATAGTCAACAACATGGATTCTATAGGAGGATGAAATGTATGATTAATAATATAATATCGCTTAATCGCTATCTCTAAACCTTTATATATCTAAGTCTTTATATATAAATCTATATCTCTAAATCTCTATATCTAAATCTCTATCTCTAAACCTTTTTCTCTAAATCTCTATATCTAAATCTATTTCTCTTAATCTCTATATCTAAATCTCTATCTCTAAATCTCTATCTCTAAATCTCTATATCTAAATATCTTTATCAAAATCTCTATCTCTAAATCTCTTTATCTAAATCTCTATCTCTTAATCTCTATATTTAAATCTCTATCTTTAAATCTCTATCTCTAAATCTCTACATAAAAATCTTTATATCTAAATCTCTATATATAAATCTCTTTATCTAAATCTTTATCTCTAAATCTCTATCTCTAAATCTCTATCTCTACATCTCTATCTCTAATTCTCTTTATCTAAATCTCTATCTCTAAATCTCTATCTCTAAATTTCTATCTCTAAATCTCTATCTCTAAATCTCTAACTCTAAATCTCTATATCTAAATCTCTATCTCTAAATCTCTATCTCTATCTCTAAATCTCTATCTCTAAATCTCTATATTTTGATCTCTATCTCTAGATCTCTATCTCTGAATCTCTACATCTAAATCTCTATATCTAAATCTCTTTATCTAAATCTCTATCTCTAAATCTCTATCTCTAAATCTCTATCTCCAAATCTCTATCTCTAAATCTCTATCTCTAAATCTCTATCTCTGAATCTCTATCTCTAAATCTCTATATCTAAATCTCTATCTCTAAATCTCTATCTCTGAATCTCTATCTCTAAATCTCTATCTCTAAATCTCTCTCAATAATTAACTACGACCTGGAAGCGCAACAATGTATTAATCTTCCCGTAGATATCAATAGTAGTAAAAACCAGGTTCATCCTGGAGTTAATATCACCAGCTTAATGCATAAACATGTGTAATATATCTATAACTAGATCTCTTAGACAATATAATACATGAATATTGAATATATATTTAAGAATTAAACCCGAAAATTCAAGCCAAGGCGTCTTATTACATATGAAACTCTCAACTGTAACTTAATATTCAAATTAAGATTAGAGAGGGTTCAACATCTTATTAATGGGAGAAAGGATGCCACAAAAAAACAGGGCCTGAAAAAAAATTGAATCTGTGTTCCCCGTAAATTTGAATAAATATTTTGTGCTTTTTAAAAGGATTAGTGTCACATAGTCTCATTGATCAGGTTAAACAAGAGAAGTTTAAAGATTCAAATAATATGTCTGAATATAATAACGATCACGTTGTTTCAAATCCGTAAATTTTAGTGATTTAATTCATAATTTTGGAACATGGAACAAATGGAACAACTTTTGGTTGTACCCTGTACACTGTGCAGTGTACAAGTTGTTTTGCATGTTTCGACTAGAATTTGAACTGCTATATTTAAAATTTCCATTTGTGTAATATTAGGTTGCATTTGCACGTAAACGTAAATATTATTCAGCCTCTGAGGAGATGTAAAACTGTACACAAATAGTCTTTAGTTTATACTTAAATATTGTATTTTTTTGGGTTGAAAGATTTTTGTGCAGATTATTCAAAAATTTAAACTTTTTGATATTTTCTTAATATTCTAAAAAAATGCAACTCGTTAATTTCAATAAAATTTGACCTTTCTGCGTAACTGTGTACAGTAAAAATAAACTATTATGCAGAGTACAGCGTATAGATAGAGGTATTGAAATATAAATGAAGCTTAAAGTATAATTTCTGTTTCATGTTCAGTACAATTCATGAAAATTCCATTTGTTGATTAGTTAAATTAAATTTGAAAATTATTACCGGACTATGGGAAATTGTGGTAAATGTCTTTAGCAAGATATCTGCTAATAATCTATACAATCTTAACAAAACTTTAATTATCTTCGGAGTTGAGAAATATCTATGTTAGGTTTTCTTCTCGCCATCTATAATTTCGTATAAAGAGTTCTATAAAAAACACTATTTATAGTTGTGCATTGTACCAGGTTATGTACACACTGTACATGGATTAGAAATCTCCTCCGAGTACAGGCCGGAGCTGGGTTCTACTGTATCGAGTGAGACTAGAATCACTTCTGCACTTTTGTAGCAGGTTAGTCCCCTGTCTCCCTTGGGACTTGGAGCGTGGTATATGAAGACTCTGCGTGATATCCTCCTCCTGTCATCTACTCGGGATCTTGGAGTGTGATGTGGCCGGGGTCAGGGTTAATTTGTGACGTTTCCCTCGCATTTTCCTCCCCTTCTCCTCACGCTCATTGTTAGCCTTCTCTATCTTCTCCTGAAATAAAGATATACAGTGTAGATGGAGGAGAGGGTAGGATGTGTGAATATGTTTTAGTTGGACTGGAAATTGCATTTATCCTGCCTGGCTGAGAACTATAAACAAATATTCAATATTCATTTATACAGGTTTACAACACAAAGAAGAGGGTTCAGTTTTAACTTTTTGCTCCGTCTCAGTTACATATTTATAGAGATATTTTCCCTATCAAACTCCATGTTTCAGACTAGATGAAAATATGATTTAAGTCAGGCTAAATTTAAGTTAAATGTTCTTAAAATTTCAATTGAATCTAAATTATAAGAACCAAAATTGTATTTGGTTTAGCTGAACATTTGTAAAAAAAAATTCTAAATAGAATATTACAACCCTTTGTAAATGAGGTTAGCCAGCTTTTAGACGAAGAATTTGTAAAAAATTATAAAATCTTTAGATATTGGGGTTTCCTGAAAAGATGGAACATGTAAAGTAATTGGTGCATTACCACTTTTTGAGGTTTGAAATTTAAAGGCTTATACCATCGGGTTGCAAAGATAAAGAAATTAGAAAATTTAAGTTTGTGGAAAAAAACTCAATTCCTTTTTAGCAAAAAGGTTAGTTAGGACGGGAAAAACGCCGGGAATCATATTAATAGCTCACCTGCACTGCTCTGTAGTTCGCCCCGAGTTTGAAAGAAAATTTGGGGATTCTAGAGGGTGGAGCCGGGGATATAGCTCTCTCTGAAGACTGCCGGTTCGAATCCATACTCCCGTTGGGTCCGTTTAAAGCTCGGTTTATCGCTTTCTCCTCCTCTGCTCTCCAGGCTCCGACAGGGATTTTACTTGGAGTTATCGGTCTCAAGTCCGCCTCTTGCTCTCCTCTCCGAACCTGAAAAAAACAGTGATGAATGCAAAATCTTTATTTACATCCGTCTTAACGCCACGCCTTGCAGCCATATAAGGAATATAGACAGCAGAGGGGTATTATGCAAACTAAAATTTATTAATACTAGGCATTTAAATTGTGAACATGTTCTTTTTGTTTACATTTTAAAACAAAAAAGAAAAAATGTTTGCGGATTTAAAAAAAAAAAATCGCGGATTTTCAAGAATTTAGATTTTTTTACAAAATTAAAAACCTTTAAAACACATTTTTTTATCATTCATAAACCTTCCCTGTGGTTAAGTGATGTCCCACAACAAATTTGGGCTCGATCGGTTCAGCCGTTTTGACGTTTATTGGATACAAGCAAACAAACAGACAAACAGACGGACAAGCCAAATTTATATATAGATTTCTTCTGAAGTACATGATGCCGCACAGAGAAATACTACTTTCTTTAAACATTGCTAAGACTACATAAACTAAAAGTCGACAAAACCAGGAGCTTTATTTTGCAAAGTGGTGCCAACCGTTTCTGATGTAAAATTATTCAAAGGTTTAGATTGGTATAACGGGAAGGGTTTATTTGTTTGCTATGGGTTGACTTCGCGGTCTTTTTGCAACTCAATAAATTGTTCGGTTGCCTTTTAACTTTAGAATATATTAAAAAGAATAGATGAAATAAGGTACACGATGTGGAGTTCTGGAAAATTACAAACATTGAGATCTAACCAACATTGATAACATGAAATTAATTTAAAGAACAAGTTCAGTTCTAGAGTTCCATAACACAATCCTGATTCCTGACATGCGGAAACCAGGAAACCTTTCGACAGTTCCTGGATTTCGGATCAACTTGAGTTGATGAGTTCATGTGATCCTTATGGCCTGGACCTAAACACATCAGAGGTTCTTGAAACCATAGATTTCCTGAACACTGGAAACCTAGATTGTTGCACACAGAAGTCCAAAAACATCTGAAAGTTCTGAACATTTAAAGCCCAGAAAACATGAACGCTTTTCCCCCCTACTTTTCCTGGTAGTTCCTGTACAGTGTACACTTGGAATTCCTAGACAAATGGAGTTATTGTTCCTGGAAACCTGAAGTCATCAGACACTGATAGTTCCTAAACATCTTAAGTCGTTGGATACTAAGAGTTCCTGGACACCTGAAGTCCTTGAATACTGATAGTTCATAAACACCTAAAGTCCTTGGATACTGAGAGTTCCTGGTCACATGAACTTTTCTGACATCAAAGTCCCTGCAGTCTTCTGACACCGAGAGTTTCCTGGACACCTGAAGTCCTCGGACACCGAGAGTTCCTGCTGAAATAATCTCGGCAGACTCCTGTAAGTTTGGAGACGCAACAATGTTTGTTCTTTAGTTTCATGATTTGCAAATACGCTTATTGAGGTAGTAATTGGGAATCCTGTGATAACTACGAAGTTAAAACCCCCCAGCAGTGACAAACTGTCATGCTTCTGAACAAGAAATACTTCCAGTACTTCTTGTTTGTTTACACCAAGTAGACAGTAAAAATAAGTTGGACTTGGTCCCCCCTGAATATGCATATCAAGATTTAATTAGAATTCTTAAATCCTTTTGAGTTTTGATGTTTTTCTTTCTCTCTCTCTCTGTGATGTTATTTTAGTCACAACTTGGTTGAATTAAAAACACAGATGATATACATTATACAGTTAAACATAGCCAAGAACTTAACAGAAACTTCTATTGTATCATTCATATTTGAGATGGGATTAGTATCGAATGGGATCAACTCATTTAAACCCATTTTAAATAGTTGCATCTATATAAAAGTTACCAACTCTATAGACGTTTTTATATTTATACCTCCTCCATGAAGGTCCAGTGTAACTTCTCCTCCTCTAACTCCGCCAACCTGGAGAGGGCATCCTCCAACCTTTTTTCTGTGTCCTCCAGCTCCTCTCGTAACCATTCATTCTCATCCTTTAACAAACAATTAATCATTTCTTATACAAGGCTTTATTTATAACAATGGGTCATTAATTTTAGTTTTTTGTTATATCAAAATAAAACTTGAATACAATAAAGTATACAGGGACATTCAATATTCATGGAACTGAATAATAAGTTCCATGTTCATTGACTCTATATATAAATAAAGACGATAAGCCTATATAACTGCCCTTGAAAAGTCCTAACAAGTATTTGTGTGTTTAGTATAGCTGTGTGCTATGTACATATATTTCATTGTTAAATCATGATAAGAGAAGACTCTACGACGTGACACGGTCCCCAATCTAAAAACCAAATGTTCCCTATTTGGTCAAAATATACACAAATACCGTATATCCTCACTAGTATGGGCGACAATAAACAATTCCTGCATTCTGCAGACCTGCTAATCTTGCATTGCCAAGGTTCAAGATCAGAAAATATTTTGACTCACGTTTTCAAACCAAGGTGCAAACTAAAATCTGTACAGTTCATTATGTACAATTTCTCTCTCAACCGTATTTTCTGATTTGAAAAAAATACATGTAACATTTTTTCATTGACAGAAATAAAAGCCAAACTGAGAACACAAAATTGTATTTCAACAAATGAAGATTAAGTATTGAAAGTTTAATATCAACTATTTTCCTCACTCTACATTCTGCAATCTATAGATACAAAGATACAAAGATACAAAACTGATTTTTTCAGAAAGTCATCGCAGGAAATTCTAATGCTATACAATTTGTTTTTAAAAATATGATTCAAGACAACTGGTTGCAAGCTTTTCATCAAATTAATTTAAAGAGGTCGAGAAAATATTTAATCTAGAACTTCAATTTTTTTCTAAATTGTTTAAAATCTTTATTATGTAATTTTATATCAATATTCAAATCAAGGTCCAATATCTTCAGAAATGATAAAATTTCATGCTTTAACATGACTAAACACAAATTGTAAATACCATGTTGTATTTTTCAATCTTCATATTAAGAGAAGCGCAATCAATCAAAGTTTCAAGTTTACTCTGTAGATTTATTTAAACTTCTGCAGACTTTAAACTTAATATACTCTATTTACTCTGTTTAAAAAATAAGCATTTTAAAGCAGAGAACATGCAACCTTAAACAAGAACTAGGGTTCAACTGATTTATTTGCTCCAAGAATGGATGAATTAATTGATAGAATGGGTAGTGAGTCCTGACCATGCAATCTGACAGGGTATGGATTGAAAAGTAATTGAGCCGAAAAATGAGTGAATGATTAGTATACATGTAGTTCATGGTTAAATAACTACATGGAAGAATTAACTGGGATATAAAGTATGGAATGGAATGGACATCAGATGTAAAAGAAATCTCTAAGATAAGAGATATCTCTGGTTTAGTGAGATATTGTATTATTTAGCTGTTTCACAATAATTATATATATAGGATATCTAGGATGCATTGTTTGATAAGATCTCTAGGATTAGGTGTCTCTTGAAGGTCTGGTTTAATGAGAGGCATCTAGGATTTAAGATTAAATATTAAAAAAAGAGAATGTTTTAACAGACTTGAAGAGGTATCTCTAGAATGTATGGTTTAAAAGCTCTAAAATGTCCACCTAAATATTGATAGCTTTACTTCTCTAGTTTCCAGAATTGAGAGAGAGACTGAGAATGAAGGAATAAGGAAAAAATGCTTAGAACTCTTTGTTGAGTAGATAAACATACAAATATACAAATCTAGATTCCTAATAATCTACTTCAACTTTTGACACAGAATATTCAAGTTCTATTTCGATCAGTTTTAAAACTTTAATATATCTTTAAAAAAAAGTTTAATCAATGAAGCTTTAAACCCCAAGGGATTCAATGAATATTGAAAGCATTTCTTATAATTGACATATTTCTGAAAATGTTCTGGATATATTTTAAGAAAAAATAAAGGAACAAACTACAAAATCCTTAGCAACATATTTTAATTGAAAGAAATAAAGACGACGACAATCATAGATATTAACAAAAGATATTAACGAAAACTCCAACCTCAGAAAGTAATCTGATCTAACTTTTTCAATTCTAAGAGTAATGAAGTTTTCAACCTTAATTGAAAACGATGGATTTCAAAGCCTGGTTATTATTTTTTTATTTATCTTTGTTCTTTAAATATTTAATTTTAACCTTTTCATCTATCTATCTGCTATTTATATATTTGTCCTCCCTGGTCTAGTTTTTGTAACGAATATGCGTTGAAATATAAGTTTAAAAAGATGAGATTACTCTGGGTTCTGCTTTGTTATGTCGGTGCAAAGTTATCATTTGATATCCTAGTATCCACAGGACATGTTCTATCTGGGAATATGAGAAGGATGGAGAAACAGCTAGAGAAATAGAAGAACAGGGAAAACTAGGAGATAGATAAATATCTTCAACCCTGATTGATATTTCATGATTTCCTTTTACATATATTATTATTTTAAGATTTAAAAAAAAAATATGTTTAAAAAATATTTTTGTCCTAAATGCAAAAATATCAAATTCATGTTTAGAGGAATGATAAGTTTATTATCATTGTCCAACCAATGTGAAGAAGCTTTGATGTGCTGATGGATAGATGAAAGAGAATAAAATAAATTGATCTAAGTTCTCTCATCAGTTCTTGTTCTCGTACTTGTGCATATAATAAAAACTACTGATACTCCTACTCAACTCAGGGGGGGGGGGGGGCAAAAGAAGAGTAAGGGGAGTGCATGAATAGGGTTGAATTGTTTATAAGAAAATAATTAGGTTAGAGTTTAGTATAATTTGTAAATCGTGTACGGCACTCTTTAAAAAGAACAATCACTTAAAATTGCGTTGTGATAATCTTTTTTAAAAAAAATATTTGAACCTGTATCCGCTTGCTCTCTAGTCTAGCCAGGGTTCTGTCAGCTTCTAGTTTATCAAAATGTCCAGCTAGAGATAGAAGTACTCCAGACTCAGCAACTCCAACCTCTAGTTTTTCTAAACTCTCAGTCACAGCTGCAATCCTCTCCTCCAGGAGTGGAGTAGAGGTTCCATCCTTCTCCTGTCGGATATTCTCCAAAATATCAATATGATCATCCCGGAGGGAGATTAAACCTGCTCCACACTGCCGGGTTCTACTTAGAGTATTTAGAATTTACTAAATGAAATTAAAATTTAATTGTTATTTGCAAAACTCTTTAAGGTTTATTGTGGTATCCTTAATGGATTTAGAATTTAAATTCTAAACATTTCCTGGAGATTATATTTTTTTGGTCTGCAGCTAGGTCGTTATCCGCCATTTCTGCAGGTCCTCTTCTCATTTTGATATTCTCCACATCCCAACCCTGATTCAGAACTCTGTTAGTGTGTTGGATCTTGGGCTAGTTGTAATCAATCAAGGTTCGGAGTAGAATTTAGCTTCTCATTAGTCTGTGCTCCGACACCTGAAATATAGTTGATTAGTGCCAGGATGTGACAGAATAGATAAGAATACCACCCGGTATATCAGGCATACCTTAGGTCTGTAGGCGGTAGAGAAGATTTATAGTTTTAAAAATGTGTACGAAAACAGAATTACAATTCAAATCGTGTATCTCTAACCTTCGATAACCTTCGATAACTTAACCCCCCCCCCCCTAACACCCCCATTCTTCTTTATAAAATACACGTTGTATATGTCCAGTTCCAAATCATCCTTGCCATTAGTATTTAATTCTCATTCATGTTAAACACGATGGTCAATGTTAAATGTTTTTCTAAATGTTTGCAGAGCCTTCACTGCACCCTGAGTAAACTTGTCCTACGACAAACAAACCTAAAACATACAACAACTATGCTAACTTCACAAAACACTTAAAATATTTCACTCAAACTTTAACAAATCTTCTAATCTTTACGTGCTACTCAAACTTCTCAAGTTAAAATATTTTGCACGAAGTTGGATTAGATTAAAAGTTAAAATGCTAAAATATAACTCATAGTAGAGTTTTAGCATTTTGTGTTTCTGCAGATTATATTTGAAATGAAGTTTTAACAATGCAATGATGCATTGATGTTTCTATATTTCAACAAATATCAGGGTTGAGTGTTTTCTTGAATCTAGAATTGTCCAGGTGTAACGGGAAGGGGGGGGGGGTTAGGAGTTTATCCACCTTGTAATTACATATCAGAAGAAACGTCTTAGATCATTTTTATTGAAAAATTTAATTTTAATTAATTATGATAGGGAAAAAATGCTACAGGGCTCAATAGACTATATGGAAATAAATATAAATTTACGGACTATGATTTAACATCGATCTTTAGCTTTAGCTTATAATTTATGTATTTAAGATTAATTTTTCGGATTCATGGGTTCAACATTTCAATGCCTTTAGATTTTACTTCAGACTAGGGCTTTTATTTCGAGGCTAGAGGTTCAGAATTAGCGTTATAGTATCTCGTTTTAGGTTTCTGATTTATACTGATGGATTACGGGTCATCTCCGGTGTAGGATTTATATTAGCTGTTTAAAGGTTAAAAACATACTAAACATGAATGATACTCAAGGTTTAGGTTTTTATGTGAAGTCCGAGTCAGAATATGCTTGAAAAATGTTAATGCACATAAGATGGATACGCAGAAATTTTTCTTTATCTCCTCCAACCAACCTTTCTCAATATTTGTCATTTCTTAAAAGATGTTATAGAAACTTCATTAGTATAGAGGCTATTCTAACTCGTACCCTTTCAACCTTTGTCTTATCTTAGATGACGGAGATATTCTTGTTTTTCTAGCCAAAAAGTTATTCAGTCTTTGCCACAAACTTAAATCGTTTAATCCATATATCTTTGCAAGCTGTTAGTTTAAAACTTAGATTATTTGATACAATAGAATTAATAGTTTTAAATATCTAAGGTCTAAGAATATGAGTTACAAAGTCATATAGATTAGAAAATCGGAGTTTGTGGCAAAGATTCAAGTCCTTTATTGCGAGGAAACTAGGGTGTAAAAAAGTGTACGCTCCATTCCAGTATAAACCAGGGTGTATAAAAGTGTATTTATATACCAATATACACTCTGTGTATCTCTGTCATCCTTGATCGAAAAAAGTTTATAGTGTACTGTTGTGAATTTAACGTGAAGACTATAAATGGGTGGTCGCTTTAAAATAAATCTCCGGTCCTATTAAGGCCGATATTCTATATTCAACCTTCCGCAATCATTTTCATAATACTCTTCTTCCTTTCCTATTCTTTACCTTTTTCAATCTCCTTTTCATATTTTTTCTATCGGTACTTATTTCAAGTTCTTTTACTCATCTCTTATCTTTCTCATTTTCTTTACGCCTTTGATCATCAATTCTCTTCTATTTACTCTTTTACTCCTACTTTACCTCCTTCTATAAGAGATGATTGTGAGAAAATCTGTAGTTTGATAACTAAACTGCATTATACAGCATCAGCTCGGAGAAGATGAGTCATTTCTATAGTTTGTCTGTGGGGGGCCAGCCCTACCTTTCACTGGGGGCGGAGCCCCATCATTAGTATGCCACAGACATTATATCACTAATACATTTTTATCATTAAACATAAAACCCCCATAAATGTATTTATCAATTTAGTTTGAATTCTGAATATACAAAACGATTAATTCATTAGCAAATAATCTTTTCCTTGAGGCAATTGATTTAACTTAATGAATGAATTAATTATCTAAATATTTAATCATGTTTAATCCATGTTGGAAGGCGTATCTGATTTCTGTACAGACTATAGCTGACCACATTTTCCTAACATCCTTTTTTGTCGTGTATATTCTTCTATTTACTTCGGGTACACTGTACATACAGTGTACCCGAAGTATAGTTAATAATATGATTCTAATGTAAGTTATCGGTATATGTACAGTCTATTGTACAATGTACAATGTACAGTGTACTAAATAATTTAAATTCTCTCGGCATGTGTAGGCTGGGGAATAATCAGTATTGAATAAAAATACACAGATCATTTACACATTTAAATAATATCTAATAGTTTGAATACATGAAAATATATTTTTTGTTTTTATAAACAGTTTCTAAAAAACTATTTGAATACCCTGATAAGTTGATAAAGAATTAAATAAATTAATACCCATGCCTTTAAAGTCTGTGAAGATACCCTGTATAGTGCATAGTAAATACAGAGGCACCCTGACGAGGGAGGGGGTGCAGAGCATCTATGAGCCCCGCAAACTAACCTCAGGAGCCTCCTGATTTTCAGAATGGCCTCCTAACCAATTAAATTGTCTCCGGGCCTCATGCTACGTCTGAGAGGCTCCCCAACTCTGTTTCACGTCCAGCAATCAAAAATCCGATAACAAATATTTGGTTTTTTTTCGAAAAAACTCAACATGGAGTTTTTGAATGGTACATTAACAATTTGGGTTAAAAATCTACTTTTATTGAGATTAAGACTTCTTATTTTGTTTTTCTAAATTTCACAAATTCCAAAACTTGTGCAGAACTATTGCAGCTATAAAGATAGACAAATTTGATATAATTTCACAGGTTTATCATATAAAAATCTAATTAGACTATCACCAATTCACAAAACAAAATAGTTTTTGAGAAATACTTAGATTTGTGCTTTTATTGTAATTCATTATTCAAGTTTTTTACAAAAACTATAATGTTTTGTGAGTTGGTGATATTCTAATTAGATTCATACATGATGCATATACAGAGTTGGGGAGCCTGTCAGACGTAACAAAAGGGTCGGGGACCATTTTGATTGGTTACGAGACCATTTTGCGAATCAGGAGGCTCCGGAGGTCAGTTTGGGGGGCTCATGGATGCTCTGCACCCCTCTCGACTCAATCCTCTATACAAGATTAAATTAATGAGTTGCGTGGAAAAAATTTGAACCTGGATACACCGTGGTCTGTGGTGAGAGGGGGGAGGGAGGGGGACACCACTTAACCTTTTGACTGGACAATCCCGTCCATACATAGTTCCTACATGACCCCCCCCCCATTCATATGAGTCCTACTTGACCCCCGCCCATCCCTTACCCCAGTCCTAGGATATACAATCTTTAATTATTTACTGATTTTATCAGTGTTCTTTAAATCCATCCTTTTTATCGATGTTTCTTCAATCTATCCTATTTTATTAGCGTTTTTTCAATCTATCCTCTTCTATCAGTATTCCTTCAATCTCTCCTATTCTATCAGTATTCTTTCATTTTCTCCTATTTTATCAGTATTCCTTCAATCTATCCTATTCTATCAGTATTCCTTCAATCTATCCTATTCTATCAGTATTCCTTCAATCTATCCTATTTTATTCCTATTTTATCAGTATTCCTTCAGTCTATCCTATTCTATCAGTATTCCTTCAATCTATCCTATTCTATCAGTATTTCTTCAATCTATCCTATTCTATCAGTATTTCTTCAATCTATCCTATTCTATCAGTATTTCTTCAATCTATCCCATCTTAACAGTATTCTTCTAATCTATCTTATTTTTCAGTATTTATGAATACTATGCTAATTTCAATATTTGACAATCAATCCTTTGATATTTATTCTTCAATCTGTACACCTCAATTTGTTATTCTTTTAATATTTCATAGCTTAACTTACAATACTTTGAGAAATTAATCTGCAATCAATCAATTGTATTACAAACCTTTTCATAATTGATCCTTTTGTAATCAATATAGTAATAACCCTAATTCATGTGTCTTGTAAATAAACCTGTTTCGTTAATCTCGGAACAGACCTAACGGTCAGTTTCATATTTACCTGTATCATTAAACCCAAAATATAGTTAGTTGGTTATGAACTCTGCTTTAATACCGTCAGACGTATTAGTTCTCAGTAGATAGTATAGAGTTTGAGAGAGTTGTATCTTGATTGATACATACTTCAGAATACAGAAAGAGTTGTATCTGGATTGATGCATACTTAAAAAACTATTGGAGTAAGGCATTTGTTGCAATTTGATAAAAGATAAAAGAAAAGACGTTAAAAATTAAATTCAAATAATTTTACGTAAATCATCCTGTGTTTATTTTCTCACTTTCATCCTGCTTTTGAAGTTAAAGAAAAAACAAATATTTCGTCAAATCAAAATGATTCCTTCTGCAGCCTAGGTGCATATTAACACTTCCTACTTGAGAGCGCTACAAGACCCTCAACCCCTTGACAAACATTAAAATATCTTGAATAGATTACGTGTATAATGCTGGAATTTATTGGTTGTATTGGACAGGTTTGGCTCATGTTCTCCTGAAAATCTAATCTTGCCAAATGTGTCCTGTAGTGCTAATTTACTACTTTTAGTTATTTCTGTTTCATCTTCTTGTTTCTAATTAATGCATGCATTATTGCATGGATATAAATAATATTCTTAAATGTGTTGACGTTGACGCCATGTGTATTCAAATAGTATTCACATTACATGGTTGTAGATAATCTACTCCCCTATCACCTCTGGAAACCATGAAATACTCCTTTAAGGACTACTTGTTCTGTTCCTCCTAGTGTTTACAGGGTGGCACTGGAATATATCATAAGAGATTATCCGATATAGAACTATCTCCATATAGAATAGTACGTTTTCAATTATGCCTATATGATAACGACTTGAAATCCTTATATAGAATCTAAAGATTTATTTAATCGTGCTCGACGGGGTAATTAATATATTTAACCTACTGTAGAGATATATTTATTGGCGTCTTCTCATAAGTTATCAAGTATTTAGCAGAGTTAATATTTGAAGAAGCAGTCAGCTGTCAGCAGTATGTCATGTTTAACAGGATAGAGGCAAAGAACTATTAAACCTTGTGTTTCCTGTTCAGTGTTCAATATTCATACTTTGCATAAACTTATACTGTTCAGGTGCAGTAACATAATTGCAAGTTTAGCTCAGGGTTTACAGTATATTGTTTATGTAGTATAGATAATCTTGGATTTATCGGTAAAGCTCCAGGGTACTGAAAGTAGATTAACGAAAAGTCAAGATCAGAAAACTTTTTGGAAAAATGTTCTAAAGTTAAAAAGCCATAATTTTTTCCAAATATTTATATGATTCATGATTCATTGATTTTTAAAAGAAACTCATAAAAAAGTTGTTTAAAGAACAATGAACAGGGTAAAATTGCTGCGCTGCTTATTTATTAATTTTTAGAAACATTTTCATTGTATCAAAATAATATCCAGAAAAAGTTTTATGATGCATGAATTTTTTTCCGTGCAATTTTTTCATGGGATTTAGTGCATTGCCAATAATAATATTCTAATCATTTTTTAAAATAAACTCTTCTTGTATTTTTTTGGCGTGGGTTTGGTAAAAAAGGATAACGCTAGCAGGAGGGTAAGATTTGAAACTTCTCATTTATAATCTACGATAATAATCGGTTCATAATAATCCTTAATGTTTATATCTTTGTACAAAATGTAATAATTGAATTTATAATATGCACAGGATACATGGATTCCTAGGTTGTAATACGCCCATGAACACAAATATCCTACTGATATCCTATACTTGATGTAATTACAATTAGATTATCTGAACACTGAACCATGTTCACTGTCAGCTATTGTAGATCTATTTGAGATTGTGAATTTGATTTTATTAATCTTCTATTAAATCTAAATGTCTCTCCTAAGACTTACGAAATTACAAGAATTTTGTTTAGACTAGGATAGCTTCAGAGAACAAAAGATAACTTCAATTTTAATGGTTAGTGTGAAAAACAGGGCCTCTGTCTTGAATGTATTATTAAATATCGATCAGAGTATTATCAAAAAATATTATGGAGCGTAGAACTTCTGGGGGTTTTGGTATATTTGTCTCAACTGCATAAATTCTAGCTCCCTCTTGAATACATTTTACAACTAAAGCTTAGTAAAACTTACATTTTATGTAATAAGTTGTTATGTAATATTTGTCTTACTTTAATCACGCCCGGAGTCAGAGATATTTCTGTTTTAGTACAGTGTCAACTGTACCTTGCCCTGCCTGCCTCCCCTCATAAACAGGAACTTTCGGATTCCTGCCCTTCACTGAATTGTAGGGATCCTACCCTGCCTGTCTTCCTGATAAACAGGGACTGTCGGGTTCCTACCCTGCTTGTCTCCCTGATAAACAAGAACTGTCGGGTTCCTACCCTGCCTTTCTCCCTGATAAACAAGAACTATCGGGTTCCTACCCTGCCTGTATCCCTGATAAACAAGAACTGTAGGGTTCCTACCCTGCCTTTCTCCCTGATAAACAAGAACTGTCGGGTTCCTACCCTGCCTTTCTCCCTGATAAACAAGAACTGTCGGGTTCCTACCCTGCCTGTCTCCTTGATAAACAAGAACTGTCGGGTTCCAAGAAAGAAAACTGAAAGATAAAAGGTGAGGAATAGTTAGCAAGGAATAAAGATAAAGTTTAGTTTAGCAAACAAGGATTAAAAACTCAACTTTAAACGCAATTAGTTTATCATTTAATCCCAGAAATATGATTCATGATTTATTGCAAAGTTATATTTTATTATAGGTTTTTAATTCCAAATTTTCGATGTGTATCTTCAGTTTACATTTTTAAAGACGTTACAAATTTTTGTTCCCATAACTTTTGACCCATTTTTTTTGTCCATTTTGTAAAAGTTTTCAATGTGTATTCATTAAAAAAATGCATATTTTATACTCCGTAAAGTTATTGTATTAGATAAGTTTCATTGTTCTACTATTATCAATATATATTGAATTCCAGCTGGAAACAGGTTCAAGGTTTGATTCAGCACATTTCTCATTTAGCTTAATTTACATGCTTGATAACTAATTATTAAGGATCACACAACATCATTTAAGTTTGCTAAATTAATTTTCCACAATATTTTCCCTCAGTCACAATATTACGTCGAGATGACGAAAAGGTTTGAGACCGTTTTAGGCCCAGATCTTATATGAAATTAGTGATTTACGAATTAAAAACAAGAGAAATATTTCAACAAAATATACGCTGAAATTTCAACAACTTAGGTCGTTTTAAGAGATAAGTATAATGGTTTGTTTTGAAGAATTGTTATGAACCCGAAAATGTTCCACAGCTCAAACTCTTATTTTCAAAACCTTGTATCTTTTCAATCTAACTGTTCAACAGAGGCGCAACTAGGGCTTTTGCTAGGGGGGGGCAATATATTATTTTGTTAGGGTGTGGGGGGGTTAAGGGTGGGGTTTCCCCCCCTTTTTCGAAAATTTTTCAAAAACAAAAGTGCTTTTTTAAGGGTTTGAAGTCGAAAAAAGGAAATTTTAAGTTGTTGCATGCAGATTTGGCTGTGTTCAATTCAAATCGATTTTTTGTTCTTGTGTTTTTACAAAATTTTTACTTCCAACAGCTGTAAAATGAATTATATGAGTCAATTCATTGAATATGTGTGCGAATCGCAAAAGAGTATTTTTTAAGTACCTGGTTTAATTAACAGATTAAATTGCAAGAAATAATCAGAGTTTCTGGAAAAAAAAACATAAAAATGCATAGGTAAATAATTAATTCAATCATCTACATTGAAAAAGGACAGATAATGTTACCTTTTCTCTTGAAGTTATTGAATAAATAATTGATCTAACCAACATTCATAATCTAAATTCATTTTAGATTTTACAGAACTTCTGTCAAAGAAGATAAATCTTGTTAGTTATCAAATATGATAATCAGTTAGAAATTTGCCAGGTTCAGAATTTTCTCTAGATTTGGAACTGAGTTTTTGCCACAAACTCAAATATTCTAATCCCTAAATCTTTGCACCGAGTGGTGTAAACATTTGATATTTCAAACTTGGAATATTTTACCATAAGAATTCAAAGTTTGATATCTATGAGTACTCTATAAACTCCACACACACAAAATACAGTTCAGAACTTTTTTTTACATTTAATGTATACAATAGCCTTTAGCCTTGAGAATTGAGAAAGATAAAAATATTCTTTTTAAAACTAACTATAGTTTAATAAAATTTCTACAATAACTCTATTGGTTTTCTTATTCCTGTGATACTGATTTTCGCCATTCTTTCTTTCTTTTCATTCTGCAGGGGGGGGGCGCGCCCCCCCTCTCAGGTGCTAGGGGAGGGCGCGCGCCCGGCCGCCCCCCCCTAGTTGCGCCTCTGCTGTTCAAAGTTATTATTTGATGTGACAAAGCTCATAGTTTAAAATAAGGCCTGCGAAATAAGATTATAAAGACATGAGGATAAGGTTATTGGAGGCGAATGATCAGTTTCTTTCCATACTGATGAAAAACTAAGAACACAAAAATTCGGATCCATCTTTGATTAAATAAGTAATGAATCTCTTAGACTAATAACGGAAATGTCTCAGATGTATTACAATAAAAATGTGATATTGATTCTGGAATGGAGTAATATTGGGAATGTACTGAAGCAAATGTAGGTTTATGAAATATACGTATACATAGTTAATGTTGAATCGGGAGCTAAAAAAAGATGGTAAAATATAAGGAGGGGGGGGGGGGTAATTAAAGAGTTACAACATGCTAAGGTAGGATAAATATACTCTTTGTCCTGTAATCAACTGAATACTCTAACAATTTATCAAAAAGAGATTATCTATTTTTAAATGTACTCGCTCACGTTTGAAACTTTGGGAGCCTTTAGAAGTAAGATTTGAAAATGGTATCCATCTTGAAAATTTTAGGGGACACCATGCATTGAGAGAAATATACGATCCACTTGATAGTGATATTGCTATAGGAGCCGTTTTATAGTTTTAAGTCAGTAGGCTTTAACTTTCGATCCATTTTTAACTTACAGAATAAAGATTTTTCGTATTTTCTAATTTGTTGAGATATATGTTTTAAGTATTGAAGTATATACGAGCCATTACGCTCTTAAATAAAAGATTAAAAGTTAAGTGAGTTTATACTGAAGCAAATATGACATAGTAAGCTCAAGATAGTTTCGCTTAGGGATGGAAGGGAGGGAGGGGTGGGGAGTCTATAGGTTGGTATAGTTGCATAATTTGCATATATGGAAATCCTAATTTAGTAAACATGAAAATTGCTAAATACAGGATCAAGATACAAGATACATCCTGAGAGTCTATAATCATACTCAGTATACCAGCTCATTTATCAGACAGGGGTCAGTATAGGTTAATTGGACTAAATATTGGGAATAAATTGGGTATTTTTAATTTATTCATTAATTTATCAAATCCCTTAATTCCACATATTTGTAATTCTTTCTTGGAAAATATCTCTATCTGCTTTTTATTATAAAACTATTCTACACCGTTTTTATATTTAATTTAATAAATTAGTGAAATATTTAATAAGAGTTATTAACTTCTAAAATATAGAAAAAAGGTCAACTAGTTGTGATCAATAGAATGCGTAATCCATTAAAAGGTGATGTGTCATAATTGATTAAGATGTTTTTTGCGTATTCATAATTTAATCCGCCCTTTTTTCATCAGACTTTGGTTTAAAGGAGATGAAAAACTTGCAGATTTATTTAATAACAAGTTTAGGGATTAGACTAAAAACTACAAATGGACAAAGCTGAAAATAAAATATATTTTACAAAATGTTTTACTAGATAAAAGACAGCGCATACTGAAATTGTTTAAAATAAAGTTAAGTTCAAAATATACTAAAGATAAAGCTTCACTATATTATAATAAATGTTGAAATTGAAACACTTAAATGATGTTAAAGCTCAGAAAAACTTTGTCGTATTTTTCTGTACGCGGGGNGTATTGATTCAAGTGTCCTCCAGCTGCAGAACATATGTATATTAAATCCAGCTTCAAGGGGGTTTATCAGTTTATATATTGTTGCTATTTTATTTGGCAAATATGCATTTCAATCAACTATAAACATTGTACACGATATATACAGGGTGAATCAAAAAAGGGTGAGCGAGATCTTGCATTTTATAGATGCTAATTTCATTTTTGACAAATATGTATGAAACTTTTAAATTTTATTTTTTGATAGGAATTCCGATTAGACCCTTTAAAAAAATCCTAGAAACTATTTTTTACTTAAAATTAGATGAGTAGAAAAACAAAAGTGCGGGAATATATTATTTTTTTTCGCACCTTCAAGTCTAAAACAAATTAGATGAGTAGTTTCAGAGAAAATGAGCGAAATTAAAACCAGAAAATTTTTTATAAAGTGTCTATCAGATTGCCTATCAAAATTTGTTTTTACTTTATATTTCATACATATTTGTTAAAAATGAGATTACCAAAAAAAATGCAAGATCTCGCTATTCACCCTTTTTCTTGACTCACCCTGTAGATATATTTATTCTACCATACACTGATAATAATATATTTAATAATCATTGTCTGAGAATTTAATTATGTTTAATTTCATCCAGTTATTTTCATCCAATCCAACTAACTTCATCCCATCCAACTTGTATCATCCAGAAGGAGAATTTAATACTATTCAGCTAGTTTCATGCTATCCATATAGTTTCATCTTGTCCATCTCGTTTGGTCCTATTCTGTTAGTTTCATCGTATTCTACTACTCTCCTAGGTTCATCCTATTCTGTTAGTTTCATCGTATTCTACTACTCCCCTAGGTTCATCCTATTCTGTTAGTTTGATCATATTCTACTACTCTCCTAGGTTCATCCTATTCAGTCATCTAGTAAGTTTACATAGTTAGTATTAAGGTAATAAGGCAAGGAAAATTAATTGCTGTTGCGTATTTTCTGCGTACATATTAAAACCAGTTTTCTCTGGGCTGTGTTTGTAAGCAAGCATAGTGTTGCCCTCGTATCCGAGGAGGATAAAAGCATTTAATTTTGGTAATATTTGATAATACACATACTAGTTATACTTAGGACCAGAATATTTTATTGATTTTTTTATGTGAAAGATGAATCCCATGTTAGGCTGTAACACCCGTAGACCTGTAAGGTACTTTTTCTAGCACTTTCCAAATCTGAAACTGAAGAGTGAAGAGCATAAAAAAATTGGTTTGGTGTTTTTTTTTCTGCTTATTTTGTTTGAAGAAGAGATAAAGTATAGTACTTGCAAGGTAGTTGGACTTTATGTACTATGTGTAGTGTGTACCTTTTAAGTACCAGAAGCCAACTATTTTCAATTTACAGTTCAAATTTTGCCCCTTCCCCCTAGGAGCTCCAAAGGGAGGGAGCAAAAAATTTGACGCGTCGCGCATATTTGGCCTACCCCCATCATTTATTTCTGTGTACGCCCTTGCTGCAGTACTAAAAATGCGTATAACCCCTCTGAAATAATTATCTTTACATTATAATTCTTCGGTTAGTATAAGACCTGAGTGAATCTAACTCTTGAGCCTGGTTGTGAGTTCACCCAGTTTAATTTGTCTAATATGATTTGCAAACTAATCTTCAAATTAAACCTTTTGTGCTTAAACCTCACGTATACAATACACAATAAAGATAAGAAAAAGGCAAATATGAGTCAGAGCAAAGTGTACTCCTGCCTTGCAAACATAATTCATAAAACCAGGGCGGGGGGTGTCGGGGCAGGGGAGTGGGTACGGGCTGTTCCCGGGCAAGAAAGGAAAGTAAGTATGTTTATTGTTTTGAACTCATTTATCAGAGTTTTAAATCTCCCTCGCTGCCACTTGTCCATCTTCTGAAGTAAGCTTGAAGTGGGTTCTATGTAAACATTACAAAATTTCCGAGGAATATTGCAAAGGTCTGAGGAACCCGGAAACAATGGAGTTATCTTTATTTAATTCACTAAGCAAACCCTTGAGTATTAAACGTATAAGTTCCAGAACCCGGGTGTATAATACTCTACCAGGATTAATGGGTTCCAGAACCCGGGTGTATAATACTCTACCAGGATTAATGGGTTCCAGAACCCGGGTGTATAATACTCTACCAGGATTAATGGGTTCTTTGCCAGGCTTCAAAAGAAGATGCAGGGTTGGGACGGATAAGGAATAAATTGATTCTCATGCAGTTCACTTTTACAGCCGGATAGTTTACAATGTACTTACAGTCTGGGGAAGAATAAAATATATACGTAGTTCTTACATAAAGGAATAGAGATTTAACAATTAAGGCCATTTTGTCCCAAACAGTTATTGTACTGTTATATAGGCAGCAATAGTTTTATATGAACTAAATATTATTAAGATTTAATTTGAAATAGTTTCTGAAAAGAAAATGTAAAATTTGAATTCTTCTTTACCTCAGAATGATGATAATCTTTATCTAAGTTTAATGTTCCAAGAACCTTATTTAAGGAGAATATTCTAACAACTGAAACCACCTGGATCTGCTAACTTCTATTATTATAAAACCTGAGCTCATATTTATATTAGTTCCTTGGCCGTAAGCGAAACAATTTGGTGTTTATTCCACTCTCGAATTTTGATTCCTTTAACATTTTTTTCTACACAGTTTTTAGTTAAACTCTTTTTTAAGCGATATTACTTTCATTAAAACTTATTTTAACCCTATCAGAGTAAATATTTCTTTCATTGAACCCTACCCTAATTAATATTACTTTTATTGAACCCTCTTTTAGTAAATATTACATTTATTGAACCCTACCCTAGTAAATATTACTTTAATTGAACCCTATCCTAGTAAACATTACTTTCATTGAACCCTACCCTATTAAATATTAATTTCATTAAACCCTACCCTAGTAAATATTTCTTTCATTGAACCTTACCCTAGTTAATATTACTTTCATTGAACCCTACAGTAGTTACTGTTACCTTCATTGAACCCTATTCTAGTAGATATTACATTTATTGAACCCTATCCTAGTAAATATTACTTTCATTGAACCCTACCCTATAAAACATTAATTTCATTGAACCCTACCATATTAAATATTAATTTCATTGAACCCTACCCTAATTAATATTACTTTTATTGAACCCTCTTTTAGTAAATATTACATTTATTGAACCCTACCCTAGTAAATATTACTTTAATTGAACCCTATCCTAGTAAACATTACTTTCATTGAACCCTACCCTATTAAATATTAATTTCATTGAACCCTACCCTAGTTAATATTACTTTTGTTAAACCCTATTCTAGTAAATATTACTTTCATTGAACCCTACCCTAGTAAATATTACTTTCATTGAACCCTACCTTAGTAAATATTACTTTCATTGAATCCTACCCTAGTAAATATTACTTTCATTGAACCCTACCCTAGTAAATATTACTTTCATTAAACCCTACCCTTGTAAATATTACTTTCATTGAACCCTACCCTAGTAAATATTTCTTTCATTGAATCCTACCCTAGTAAATACTACTTTCATTGAACCCTACCCTAGTAAATATTACTTTCATTGAACCTTACCCTAGTAAATATTTCTTTCATTGAACCCTACCCTAGTAAATAGTACTTTCATTGAACCCTACCCTAGTAAATATTACATTTAATGAACCCTACTCTAGTAAATATTACTTTCAGTGAACCCTACCCTAGTAAATATTACTTTCATTGAACCCTACCCTAGTACATATTACTTTTATTGAACCCTACCCTAGTAAATATTACTTTCATTAAACCCTACCCTAGTAAATATTACTTTCATTGAACCCTACCCTAGTAAATATTTCTTTCATTGAATCCTACCCTAGTAAATATTACTTTCATTTAACCCTACCCTAGTAAATATTACTTTTATTGAACCCTAATCTAGTTAATATTACTTTTATTGAACCCTACCCTAGTTAATATTACTTTCATTGAACCTTACCCTAGTGCAATTATTACTTTCATTTAACCCTATCTCAGTAAATATTACTTTTATTGAACCCTAATCTATTAAAATTTTAAAAATAAAAATTTTAAAAATTGAATTGTTACATTAAATTTATTATCTATGTATTTTATCAGTTGTTTCATTTTGTTCTAGAAAACCAATATGCTTTGGCCTGGGGGAATTTATCCTGTTGTTTTATACACAATATATATATCTTTATAATACTGCGGCAAGATTATTATCTTGTTATGTATGTACTGGCTTGTATACCCGGCTTTGCCAGATACATCCCTTTTTCACTCCCGTTAAAAAAAAAGCAAAACTGTGTTTAAAAAAAATTGTTGAAAACAAATATTGCAAAATGAATACAGTCACAATAATGGCACTATTTGTACTGACGTTTAAAAAAACATAAAATTCAAAAATCATAATTTTCCAAAATAAAAATATTAAAATAAGAATCACATTAGAAATTATCTAAATAAATAGGTCAAAACTCTCAACATGTTAAAAAATAATTCTAGAAGAAAGTCCAAAAAAGAAAAATGTTTATTCAAAATAAAAAAAAGTTCAAAAGAATTAAATTTTTTGTTACGATATTATTCAAACACTTTGTGTAAACAAGTATTTTCTTTGAAATGTGATTACCAGTAAAGATTAAGAATATGGCCTTTACAAATGCTTAATTTGATTTTATTATTCTGACTCTTGTTTATTATAAAACGTGCATGCACTGTTAAATATTCAACTTTATGCATCAAATAGCTGCAGTTTTAGGGTCAACGTAGTTTTATAGAACTTTGTAAATACTTGTTCAAAATAACAATTAAACAATAGACTTTTTAGAATTACGATATCAAATAAAAAGTGGGGTTTTACCTTAATTATTCTTCTTTCAGCTGATCTGAGTGTTGTTCCACTAAACCTCACAAATACAGAGACTTTCCTAGATTTTGCAGATCGATCCTCCGGCTCTCTTTTCACGAGCACACACACACTCATAGACTCACAGACAAACTGTTGTTGTTCCCACCACCTGTGCAGTTAACAGGCAACTAACTTCTACAAGCGGAGATTGAAGAGTTCTCTGAGCGCCGGGACGCGTCCTGTCCGTATCCAACATAAACAGTTGTGTGCCCACTAGTCAAGGGTAGTAGCTAAAGTACTGAACTTGACCTTGTGAAACTGCAGCTATAATTGCATGGTTCTTCATCATGGGCTTTCTATAAAATATTATATGTCCGAGCTTAAACTATACATTGTTTAGAAAACGTTAAACCCCAAACTAGAATCATCAACTTTAAATAATCCATAATTTTCTTATAATCATAATCATAATCAACAAAGAAATGTGTTTAAAATAAACTACCAAAAAGGAAGTTATTGAATTTTACGCTGGAGATATGTAAAGTTATTGGAATGAAAATAAAACACTTTTTTACCATAGATTCCCAATAAGAAGAAATTGAGTCTTTGCCACAAACTCCAATTTTCTAATCCCAATATGATTTTAACCTAATGGTTTGATATGTTATGCTTAGATTTTTATTATCATAGTTAGAAATTTCTACAACATTGGGTTGCAAATATAAGGATTAGAAAATCAGGGTGTTTGACTCTATTCCTTCAGAAAAATTAGTTTTCTCTATATCTTTCCATTTTAAAGATTTATTGTACCTCATGTTATGTAAGTAGAAAGTGTATTTACCCTTTGAAATTAATCAACGTGAACTTTAGAGCTAAATCTACATTCAATTAAATAGATTTCTAAAGTTTTACTTATGTCTTTATTAATACTATCACCCAGTTTAAAGATTAGAAGAAGTACTAAACATTTCTCAAAAACATTACACGAACCCTCAAGTGAGAGCAAAGGAACTGAGTTTTTGCCACAAATTATGATTTTACAATCACTATATCTTTTCAACCTGATGGTGTAAACCTTTGATATTTCAAACTATCATTATTTGATCTAAAATGATTCATAGTTTGAAATATATAAAGTCTCCGACATTCAAATGCGAAGATATAGGGATAAGAAAATCAAAGTTTGTGACAAAAACTCAATTTATTTTTTCATTGTCTAAATCCATAAATCAAACATTTTGTTTATATTGAAATGAAACGAAAACTTGCTTTAACATCCATCAAAGAAACAACCGCGTTCCAAATTTTAGAAATTCAACTTCAGTTGAAAATGAATATTCAGCTTGACAGGGGCACTAATGAAAATGAATATTCAGCTTGACAAGGGCACTAATGAAAATGAATATTCAGCTTGACAGGGGCACTAATGAAAATGAATATTCAGCTTGACAGGGGCACTAATGAAAAATTGTAATGTTAAAAACAAGACTTTTAAAAGTAAATTAGTGGAATTTAAAATACCATGAATATCATAAATGTGCTGCTATGATAATAAAATTTAATGCGTAAAATATTGCTTGATTCTCCAGTCCGTTAGTCGCAGATTCTAGTTCTTTAAAACTTTAGATTCCGGATCTCTACTAAGAGGTTCTATCCCTCTAGCTGCAGGTTTTAGTAATCTAGTTACAGTTTTCCGTTCTCTAACTCCAGGTTCTATAGTGAGTTTTTAGTTTTTTGCATGGCGGAGATTGTAACAGCCTCATTCTCATCATCTACTCTATATCGCAACCAGAGTATCAGAGACTTTCCAGATATATAGCTAGTTAAACTAATCTAGATACTCGCTACCAGAGTATCAGAGATTTGTCGCAATTAGAAATTAACAGGTTAACTAACTAAATGTAAACTGAGATACGGTAATAAGCAAGAATGCTAACCATCAGCTGATTCATAAACTGGGTTGAACAGGAGTTTTTGATTACCTGCCTAAAAAGATACGATTTTAAATCGCTTATTAGGCGACTTACAGCCGTCTAAATGAAGTTATTTCTAATTTAAAAATAACGATTGAAAATAGTTTAATTAACGACTTTTTGTCCTTAATTTCGAATTTGAGTTTATAGACGATTTAAAGATGCAAATTAGGAGACTTTTAGTCGTCTATTATGAAGTTTTTTTTACTTCACAAATAACGATTTAAAATCGTTTAAAATGCAACTAAAAATCGTTTATTAAGCGATTTTTTGTCCTCAATATCACCATTTTGAGTATTTAATTAAGAGTGTAGTTTTCTAGTCAGAGGTTTCATTTTTCTTTAGCTCCAGGTTCTACTTAAATAGTTACAGTCCTCTAGGTACAGGTTCCATTCCGTTAGTTACAGGTTCCAGTCCTCTAATTACAGGTTCCAGTCCTCTAGGTACAGTTTCCTGTCCTCAAATCACAATTTCCAGTCCTTTAGATGTAGGTTCCAATCCTCTAGTTACAAGTTCCAGTCCTCTAGTTACAGGTTCCAGTCCCCTATTTACAGGTTCCAGTCCTCTGGATACAAGTTCCATTCCTCTTTTTACAGGTTCCAGTCCTCTAGTTACAGGTTCCAATCCTCTAACTACAGGTTCCAGTCCTCTAGTTACAGGTTCCAATCCTCTAACTACAGGTTCCAGTCCTCTAGGTACAGTTTCCAGTACTCAAGTCACAATTTCCAGTCCTCTAGATACAGGTTCCCGTCCTCTAGTTACAAGTTCCAATCCTCTAGTTACAGGTTTCAGTCCTCTCGTTTCATGTTCCATTTCTCTAATAACTGTAATTTCAACATGGATTAAATGTGAGAACTGTATAACTTGGTTAAAACAAGATATTCAAGAGTAAAGGTTTTGCTTAGTGTGTCTAATAGATCATGAAGGAGGCACAAAAAGGCAATTAAGCAGTGTGGATCGTTAAGGCATATTTATTATTTCTGAGAGGTTGTAGGATCATTCATTATAGTCATTAAACCCATCTTACTTATTCAGTGAACATAAATTCACAGGGTTGACGGGATGCATAAACTAGACAGGTCAGGAGGATACAGATCATGGAGCCAAGAAGAAGTATATTATATTTATATGTGTAGACTACGAAACCAGAACTGGCTTTCTTTCCTATTTTCCTTATATATGAATTTGGGAAAAAACACTGATTATAATAAATTACAAGTATTCTGGGGTTCTCAATACCTCGGATCTAAAAAAGAGAACACTTATGGAAACATTTATCAAATAAAAAATGTAAAGAGGTGTTAAACTTTGGAAATTAGTCAAGGTGCACGCAGAATTTCACGAAATGTATAAATTATATCTTATATCTATGTATATTACAAATTGAAGATGTCGGAGATAAACTCCAGTAGTCAGGATAATTAAGATTTCAAGGATTGTTTGGATTAGGTTGAGATGTAATGAAGATAAGATAAAAATGGGTGGAACAAGGATAAACCTTCCTACCCTTGCTCCCAGGACGTGACAAGGAGTAAACACAATGCTCAGGGTTGTAATTAAAACAGAGGGATGAGATATAATCAAGTCTTGCTTCTTATTTACATTAAGAAAATGTAGCAAGTAGTAAGAGAAAAAACTACATGTACAATGATACATACATATAAAATTATATCAATATATACTTTGCTTGTCTATTTGTATCCAATAAATCAATATGAATTAACTTAACCCCAGGGTTTCTCTGGTTTAGAAAAGTGTATGTAATGAGAGTGGGTGGGAAGGACTGCTTGAGAACCTCCTAAACCACGCCTTAGATTCGAAACCAATCCTCTCCAGATCAAACCTTATATGGAGCTGGTGGTGGGATAAACAAACTAAAATTAAACCCAGAGTATTTTACATATTTTTGAATATTCGCCTACGGTGCCCTCACCTTGATATTTAACTATTTCATCTTTGTTGCTAAATCATGAATCCTTCAGGAGACATGGTTAGAGTTCATGTAAACCTTCTCCCAGCCAACAAGGGGGGGGAGAGAGGAGAAAAAGTAACATGTTGGAGAGCAAACTCTTAGTCTGCCAACACTGCAGGAGATTAACCATAAAAGGTAAGATGAGAGATAGTTTTAGATTGATCACTGAGAATCATATATAGGATACACTTAAACAATTACAATTTTGGGAAATTTTGATATGACTGCATATTGAATTGAAGCAATAACTTTTGAATAGAATAAAATTAAATAATTAACTTGATAAGCCTGGTTTCTCATAAACGTACGAAAAATAAAAAAATAAAGCTATTTGGGTTTTATTAAACTTACATAAAAAAGACCTAACCTCGATTTTTAACTTATAGAATTTAATCGTAAAATAGCTCCTAAATTGAAAGGGACGACTAATACTACTTTTAGTCCGATGAATTTTTGCAATGCTTACTTTTTACGATCGGCATTATTTTAATTTTAGATCCCGGAAAAGATGAGAATTGAGTTTAAAATATGTTTTATAAACTTGCATAATAAGCTAAAAGGATTTAACCGGGTTGGTCAGATATCCCTTAATTCTAATTTTCTAATGAGAACTACTGGGTTTTGCAAGTTAGGCCTTAAAATGAGCGTGATAAATATAAATTAGGATGAAACGAAAATCATTAAATCTCATTTACTTGTAATGAGCAATGTGCAGAAAGGCTAAATGAATAAAAATGCATTGTCTAAATATGAGTTAATAATCAACATAACATGTCTTCAGATTGCATTTCTTCACAGCTGACCTGAACCAGAAGTAGGTTTTACCAATAGGATCAAGAAATCTAAAAACATCCGTGAGGCCTCCTGATTTCAGATTATTTTTTTCAGAAGTAGCTTTTCATCCTAACTTCTCTATTAGAATCATGGTTTCAGACATATTAAAAATAAATATTTTCATTTTCTCATCCATGAGGTCATCATGACTGAAAGAGAAAAAACACGTTTTTGTCCGTTTCACGCGAGCTGAGCGAGTTAGGGTCAATATCATCCTCTCCAAAACTGCTAAGAAAGTTCCGTGTAATCTAAAGCTGTGATTAACTCCGTTTTATGTTGTGCTGAAAAAAAAGATATCGCATAGTGACGTTTTATTTATGTATTGTGGGTGTCCCTAAAAATGGCCTATAAACTACCAAGAAGACCAATAGACATCCAGCTTTCACTTGGGACAGGTTCCATCCCATGTGATTTTAATCAATCTTTTCTGTTCGAGAGGACTGTGAGGGCAAAACCTAGTCTAAGTTTGAAATAACAAAGATTTACACCATCTGGTCCCAAAGATATAGAAATAAGAAAATTTCAGATTATGGCAAGAACTCTTTTTCTTTAGAAATAAGGCAAAGTTCTAATTAAAACAAAATAATGGAAAAGAAAATGAAATATCTATTTTTAATATGTCTGAAACCATGATTCTAATAAAGAGGTTAGGATGAAAAGTAATTTGAAAATTGGTAGCTAGAGGAAGCTACTTCTAGGATTTGAGTTTAAATTGATCTGAAATCAGGAAACCTTCACGGATCCAACATGTTTTTAACTGTCTTGATCCTATTAGTAAAACCTACTTGTGGTTCAGGTCAGCTGTGTTTCATTAAAGTGGGAATTCTCCACTAAAAGCTCTGTGAAACGGACCTAAGTCATTTCTGATCTAATGTTTTTCCGACTTAAAATCTTATTTAGTCTAAATCATAAAAATAGAATGTAAGAACAGTTTAGCGAAGTTCTGGTGTGTGGGGAGTATAAGCAAATTTAACATTAAACTGTAATAACCATACAATAATGGAATAGGAAGACGACTTTAAAGCATTAGATGTTGTTACAAAGCAAATAATTTGACTAGACAATTATACTGCTTAATTGCTGTGTCTGATGTTTATTGGACTATAAAATTCAAAACTTGATTCTAAAGGTCGTTTTCCTATTTCAAAGTTTTCTGGTTATCACTGTATACTTGTGGGGGGATTTAATACGAATTATTTAAAAAGAAAAATACTCAATACCTAGTTTGAATACTGTTTAGGTTGGTTTCCGTGGCATCAATTTTTTATGTGGGTTATGTGGGTGGGTTGTTTCACCATTGCGTGTTTGAGGTGAATAGTGAATACTAACTAATTGATGATAATCCCATTTAGATCCTGACAATGTTCACTGTGACTCCTCCTAGGATAGTTTGTACTCAACCATACCCTGGTCATAGGATAGATACCTGATCAGCTGATTACTGTATACCTGTATTCTCAGAACCCGGCTAATGAAACCCAAAAAGTTTCAGTAAGTCTAGTCTAGTCTAGCTGGTAGAATGGGACTAACAACTAACCTATTGACTATTAGTGTACTTGTACTAATAGGTTCAGTGTACATTATGTACAATTATGAAGTGCCAAGCTGTAGATTGGATACTATTGATCTGACGGATAAGATTGTTGTGGTTACTGGAGCAAACTCCGGTATTGGATACCAGATAGCTTATGAAGCTGCCAAAAGGTAGATACTCATAGTTCTGACTGTATCACTCTTTTAACCATTAATGTAATTGTTTTTTAATTTATTTCAATTTATCTAAATATTATTATTATAAAACTGATCCAAGAAATATTTCAGAAACGCACGGGTAATCCTGGGTTGTAGGAACCCGGAGAAAGGACGGATTGCGAGAGAGAAAATTTCTCAGGAGACAGGAAGTAAATCAGTTGCTGTGATTGGATTAGATTTGTCGAGTATGAAACGAGTACAAAAGTAAGTAAGCTCCTTGCCTTTGCTTATGAAAACTTTATATATGTACGTTAAGAGATGATGCTTTTGACCATCTTATGTACAAGCAAATTTTATTTTTACGAGCTTTATTGTCTTTTGATATGTTACTATTCTAGGTTTGTAGACAAATTAAAGGAGATGTATGGTCGAGTAGATGTTTTAATTAACAATGCAGCTCAGGGAAGAGTAAGTACGGAAAGAGAGACGACTCGCGAAGGTTTGGAGGAGATGATAGCAACCAATCATCTGGGTCCAGTTCATCTTTCAACTCGGATACTTCCAATTCTATCAACTCACGGGAAAATTATTACAATCTCAAGTGGATCAAACCTATACTCAGGGATCATTAATCCTACTGATCTGAACAGTGAGCATAAATATTCTCCTGGAACCTTGTATGCTGAGACAAAACTGTTAAATATCATGATGACTAGGTAAACTAAAGTCAAGGAAGATATTATCATCTTTGTATATTAACGGAGAGCCTTTGTAATTTTATAGGTGTGACCATTTTGCATTAAAAATTTCATCACACACAATTTCAAAGTTCAATCTGAGATATATTGAAACTTCTGTTCTAAATTAAACATCTTAATTTTTCTCTTTTTTTCATTGGAGATCAACACAAATTCTAATCTGTAAATAGAAACTATTTTCTACAGGTTGATGATATAATTCTTCCGTAAAACAAAGGAGAGCAACCATGATTAGGCCCAGACCTGACACTGTATATCAAGTTAGGCCCAAATCAACAAAGTAATCTATATAACTTTCAATTTCAAGTCCATTACGAAAAAAACCGTTTGCGTAATTTTATTTAAAATCTATCAATTTTTTGTTTGTTTAGAAGTTTAGAGAGTATCCTTAAACCTGGTCAGAGCAGTTTCTCTGTAGATCCTGGGTTCAGTTTAAGTTTATTACAGCTCCCACAATCTCTTAGTTCTATTATCCGGGTTCTACAACCAGTGCTTCCATCAGTACCTTGCTCATATGCGTGTTTAACTTCTATATGGTTGGCTGGAGGACAAACAGGAGAGATTGAAATTGGAGAAACCGAGGATAAAAACCAAAGTCAAGAAAATCCAGGTTCAGGATCACATTGGTATGATTGCAAGCTCTCTGTCAAGGTTGAGAAGCAGGCTCAAGATCAAGAGCTTAGAGATAAAGTCTGGTCGGAGAGTAAAAATCTCATAAATTCTGCTTTATACTCAACATAATATATTTTTTAAAACATTTAAACCTTTTTTTGTGCACGTGATAATTAAAATTATATTAGGATTACAAAAACTAATGATCAATACTTGACAACACTGTGTTAAATCATCTGGTATTGGAACGTGCCTTCTCTCAAGAAAGCTTTGATTGAAACATGGTGGTTTGAAAAGTCATTTTTTTTCTTCATGAAAGCGTGATGATTGTTGTTTATAGTTTAGCCCAATTTTAAGTAAAGTGCGTATTAATGTAATAATGTTAATAAAAAACAACGTTCTGAACCTTTTACATAATGCAATTGCAAAATTCTGAACACTTACACACATTTCTATATCTTTTTAACCTTTTTTGAGATCTAGATATTTATTATCTCCGTATCGAGATTATTTAAATAGTTAACATGGATTAAATAAGACAGTTTTACATCAAACTCGTTTACATATATTTTGTGATAATTTTGTGAGTTAATTTACGGATACATTTTAAATAAAAATTTGGTATCAATGCTACTTAGATTATGCAGAACATACGAATTGAGAATTGTACCAATGAAGTGGTGGAACATTAAATGCATAAAATAGGTTGTTGACGAGACAGGTTTATGTGGATTGGATAAAAATATTTTACAACCAAATCGTTTACATATAATTTGAGCAAGTTATGTAGAATCAGTTTGCGTCTACATTTTACATTTTTAAGGAAAAGTTGATATCGAGGCTACATACACTATGTAAAAACACACAGATTGAGAGCTCTACCAACAAAGTACATTGATGGTTCTTCGTTGGTGTGGCTGCATATTATTTTAACTATGTAGTCTTAAAGTTGTATAACCGACGTAAGGTAAGAAGCTATGTAATTAAGAAACATTCTAGCGCGGAACATTGATGGTTCCTTGCTGCATATTATTTTAGAAGCTATATAACCGACGTAAAGGTAAGAAACTATGTAATTAAGAAACATACTAGCGCGGAACATTGATGGTTCCTTGCTGCATATTATTTTAGAAGCTATATAACCGACGTAAAGGTAAGAAACTATGTAATTAAGAAACATACTAGCGCGGAACATTGATGGTTCCTTGCTGCATATTATTTTAGAAGCTATATATCTTTTTAACCTGATGTCGTATACTTTTGATGTTTCAAACAATAAATTCTGTAAGTTTGAAATATCATAGGTTTAAATGATCAGTTTCCAAAGATATAAGGATTATAATCTTAAAGTTTGTGACGAGTCTTTCTTTGCAGAAAAGTAAAATAAATTCCTAATGTAGACTTCTCACAATGTGCTTGAAGTACCTGTAAGATATAAGAAAAATTAACACTTTTTCCTAAGGCGAATTTTTCTGCAATTCGCATATTTTCACAGTACAATGTTTTATTGATATTTTTCAGCTCTTTATATAGAAACTTATTTTGAACAATTTGGAAAAATAGCCGTATTTAGATGTAAAATGTACTTTAAGATACTATGTTTAAGCTGAGGATATAATTATGATTCTTTTTTTTACTTTTGACCTCTATTACTAATTCACAGGCCTAATGGTGCAATTGAATATATGTACTGGAGATTTAGAGTTGTATTTCCTCACAGAGAAGACCTGTAGCAAATACCTACTCCATAACAATTTACTCCAGACGTATCTATCCAGGTCTACTCGTTACCAAGATCAATCAGGAATAACTTTTCAGATTCTAAAGGTCACTCTCGCAATATCTCAACCAGGATTAACTCCAGGCTCTAAATGACAAATGGGCCAAATTATCAACAAGGCTTAACTCGTCGGTTCTAAAGGACACACAGTCCAAATCTCAACCAGGCTTAACTCACCGGTTCTAAAGGACACACAGTCCAATGAAATTGCTACACAGGCAATTTCTCAACCAGGCTTCAGACTTTTCCCCTTATCATATCAGACCTTTCCTTATCATTAACCTTAGAATTTTCCCCTTATCATTTACTATAGAAATTTCCCTTAATCATTTACAATAGATCTTTCCCGTTATCATTTACTATAGACCTTTCTTTTTATCCTTTACTCTAAATTTTTCCAGTTTCCATACCCTTTACTCTAGTCCTTTCCCCTTATCCTTTACTCTAGTCCTTTCTCCTTATCCTTTACTCTAGTCCTTTTTCCTTATCATTTACTCTATAGTTCGGCCTAGCTTTCCATACCCTTTATATTAGACCAGAGACCTTTACCTTTATTCTTTACTCTATATAGTCCTTTCCATACCCTTTACATTAGACCTTTCCCTTTATTCTTTACTCAAAAACTCTTCTTAAAACTAAACCTTTATCTAACCTTTACTATAAACCCTAAAGGATAAGACATGGGTTTAGATTAGAAAAAGGATAGGTCAAGAGTAAACGATGTGGAACTGTTTAGAGTAAAGGATAAGTGAAGGATAATTAAAGGTTCAGGAGTAGAGGTTAAAGAAAGCATTAGGAGTAAAAGATATGGAAGGGTTTAGAGGAGAGGATAAAAAAAGGTTAAGAGTACAGGATTAGGAAGAGTTTACAGTGAAGGATGAGGAAGGGTTTAGAGAAAATGATAAGACAAATTTAGATTTAAGAATAAGAAAAGGATTGTGAAGTTATATTTCCTCTTGGTTATTTCCCCTTCCTCAAAACCCTTCTTTATCTTTTTCTCCTAAACCTTACTTTCCTTATCATAAACATGCTCTAAACTTTACCTAAACCCTTTCTTTAACCTTTACTCTAAAACTTTCCTTATTTTTACTATGAACCCTTCTATTTCTTAAACTTCTAATTTTTTCCTTATCCTTTACTCAAAACCTTTCCTTATCCTTTACTCAAAACCTTTCCTTATCCTTTTTCTCTAAACCGTTACTTCTTCTTTACTTTAAACACTTACATATCTTTCACTCTTTATTTTTCCTTTTCCTTAACCCTAAACCATTCTTTTTTACCTTACTTCCTAATGCTTTACTCTTAGCCCTTTCCAAATACTTTAATATAAGTCTTTTCTTATACTTTACTTTACATTTTGCTTTATCCTTTGTCTTTACTCATTTCTTTTTCCCTTAAAATCATATTTCACCCTTTTCAAAATTAAAATATAAAAGTTCCAATATGATTTCTTATGTATTACTATGCGTTTTAAGTGTTTTACCCAACAAAACTGAACCATCCACAGAGTAAAGGATAAGAAAATGGTTCGAGAGAAGGGTATGGAAAGGTTTAGGAAAAGGGTAAGGGGAAAGGTCTAGAGTAAGGAGTATAGAAAGGTTCAGGGGAAAGGTCTAAAATAATGGGTACAGAAAGGTTCCTGGTAAAGGATAAGGGGAAAGGTCTAGAGTAAGGAGAATAGAAAGTTTCAGGGGAAAGGTCTAAAATAATGGGTAAAGAAAGGTTCAGGGTAAAGGATAAGGGGAAAGGTCTTGAGTACAAAGTAAATTATATCCTTAGCTAAAACAGAGTATCTTAAAGTATATTTTACATATAAATGAGGCAATTTTTCCAAAAAAAAATTACAATGAGTTTCTAAATAAATAGCTAAAAAATGTCAATAAAACACTACTTTGCAAATATGCAAACTGCAGAGAAATTCGCCCTAGGAAAAAGTGCTGACATATCGTAAAATGTTCGTCTTGATTAGCTCTTTCAGAATCTCAAAAAAAGTTACATGGGATTTTTTTATCTCTTAGAGGTCCATCAAGCACACTGTGTTCTAATTTAGTTTATATATTTCCTTACAACATGATGTAATTATATCCTATCTCATATATTTTCCTAATCCTGGCTCTGAAACCCTACGCCCATAATCCCTCCATTGTAAGTCCTAAAAGGTGTTTAATCCTGTAAACAAGAAATATGAAAAAAACTTTAAAAAAACTTTTTAAATATTTTCTTTTTCTAGTATTTTCAGTTTAATCTTTTTCTCATTTTTTTGGACAATTTTCTATATTTCTCTTTTTCTTAAAAAGATTCCCTTTGCAAGGATTTTTTTCTTCGTTTTTCCGGTTTAACTGTTACAGTCTACCCTACTCAGTACTCAGACATCCACTGAACTTCGTAGCAACAGGTTGAGCTAGAGATTATAAATATAGTTAGAACGAAACTGAGTTTTGGTCAAAAAACTCTGATTTTCTAATCCCTTTATCTTTGCAACCCAATATCGAAGACATTTGATATTTGAAACTATAAATTTCATTAGATAAAATATTCTAAGTTTTAAAAATCAAAGGTTTACATCTGCAGGTTACAAAGATATAGAATTTAGAAACTTTAAGTTTAATTTCTATATAATAATAATTTTAACCAGAAAAAAAGAAAATTATTTCTTTCAAACCATGTCATGAATTTATTGTTGTAAAATTATCATCATTTAATAAAGCTTATAATAGCCATTTAAAAATGGGATTAAAGTGGTTTAAAAATATCTAATATAACCTAAAGTTTACTAATTAAAGATTGTAAAGTTGAAATGTTATCACATCAGCCTCCCCACGGCCCACGGAAGAAAATTTTATTGATTTTTTACACAACAAAGTATAAAAATTTTTTTTAACTCGAAGTCATTTTTGAGCCGACATTGACAAGGCATCAGCAATTTCAATCAATTTTCAATCAAGAAACATTTCTGTAATATCGGGATTTGGGGTATTTCATGAAAATTATATAGTTTTGAAATTTATTTTAGAACAGATTCTATTTTATTTTCCATTGCTGCATAATGATGAATATTTTGCTGAAGTTTTTATTTTCTGAACAGCTGGATATAAAAATAATTTTCTTCGTTTTAAAACTATCTAATTAATCTTTACGAATAAATATTCATTTTGTTCAGAGGATGGATAAATCCAGGCTCCTGGAGTTGGCAGAGAAAGCAATGGATTCAGCACTGGAATTAAGTCGGAAGGAGACGGGTTGGAACCGTGCCTGTGATCTGGGTTGTGCAGAGGGTCGGTTAGAATGGAGGGACGGAGAACCCGGAGATGCAAAAAGAGATGTGGAGTCAGGTCAGCCTGGGTTGAGAGCCTGGAGAGTCCACCTTAACCTGGAGGCTGATGTGAAGACGGTGGGACGGATAATTATGGATATTAATAATATGCATTCTTGGAATCCAGCTCTTAAACATTCACAGGTCAAACAAAAATCTATGACATTTAAAAATCAAACAATTTTTATAAATGAATTTTTATAAAAAGGAACACCTACCATAATAAATTGTGTCTAAATATGAGGGCGTAAAAAGTATTTAAATACCAAAAATCTGAAATATCAATTTTGATTTCTTAATAAAAAATAAAAAAATTTATTCTAGACATTGTTTTTAGGTTCTGGAGAAGCTAGATTCATGTACCATGATTTCATATCAGATAACAGACGGTCAGCCTGGTCTAGTTCAACCCAGAGATTTCCTGTTCCTATCCAGGGAGGAGATAAAGGACAAGGTTTGGATGGCTGGAGGTTGCTCTGTATCCTGGCCAACACATCCTCCAACAGATAAATATGTCCGAGCTTGGCAGTATCCAGGAATTATGTCCGCTCAGCAATTAGGCAAAAATCGCACAATGTTCTGCTGGTTGCTACAGTGCGATTTTGGAGGAATTCTACCCATAGGAATTCTTAACGCGGTATTTCCATACGCAATTAAACTTTTCTGCAACGCTTTAAAAAATGAAGTTCGTCGAAAAAAATGATTAATGTAAAAGTAAAATTAGTAAACATGTAATGCAACCAGAAAGACGATATTAATGCACATTCCTGTAGCATTCAAAAACAACACACCTAAGCATTCTCACATAAACATAATAACCTATGGCTGCGATCATTCTAGAAAAGGAAATTAAATAAGTCTTTGCCAAAAACTCAAATTTGCTAATTTCTATATCTTTCGAATCTAATGGGGTAAACCTTTGATATTTTAAAAACTTAAATTATCTGATCTAATAGAGTTCATGCAATATCTAAGGTGCAAAGATATAAGAATAAGACAATTAGAGTTTGTGGCTAAGACTCAACTCCTTGACATAAACTGTCATAAAACGCAGCTTGTATAAAAAACTTTCTTTGTTTTATGATTTATATGATGTTATATTGATTTCAGTTAAATAAATTATTTATATTTCAATATTATTTTATTGATGTTAAAAGAGTTACAATTAATACATAATATTACTACAAGTAAAAAGTACCATAAGTAATTGACAACAGTAACTTTTCTCAACATTTTTTTTTCATTGATTGATTTAAAGATAAATTAATATTCGTAGATTAAAAATTATATATCTACATACTGTGTTTTAGATAAAGCTTTTATGGGTACCGTTGTGAATAATGAAACAAAGGATAAACTTATAATTCAACTTTAAATTTATTCAGAATAAAGGTAATAACTCCAGTAAATAAAACTTATTAACATGAATCCAGCTGGAAACAGAATTCTAGATATTTCATCAATCCTGTCAACAACATACTGGGTTTCTTCGTAGCCAAGTTCTCCCTCCAATGCAAAATGTCTCCAAATAGGGAAAAAAGAAGATTTTATTCGTCTAAGATAATGAATATACCCTCGTATCTTTTCTAGAACTGCAACCATGCCCTCACTAAAATAAATGATAAATGCAGTTATAATATACAATGGTACCTTCAAAAGATGAGACGACTGTACGGAATTTATACCGTTTGTTATTAAACTTGTTTCTTGCATTGCCAAATCATTAAGTAAGTAATTAAAGATACATCCAAAACAGAAGAATTTATTAAGGCTTTAGATTGTCATAATTTTCAGGATTTCAGGTCGTTTTTACAGTCTTATTCTTGATTAGTAACCCTGTATATATGTGAAAAATAAAATGATCTATTTGAACAGGTTAATAGTGGCAGTAGACAAGTCGACAGAAGTGGTTGTTAAGCATCTAATTGAAGGTAAGAAGATCATGACAACTTAAATTCTATTCATTTATTCAATTGTAATTGTAATAAAACAACAACACCAAAAAAAAACAATATTTCTATGGGATTTCCTATTACTGTTTTTTTTACCTTTAAAACTAATTAAACCAAGCTTTATCAAACAAAAATATCCATTAATTCCGTATTTAAACTTTAAAGACATAAAGAATGTATAGTGATCATTAAAGAACAAAGACGATCTTAAAGTCGGATTCACCGACGTAGGGTCAAATGACCTAAAGTCAAATGCCATTGGGTACAACGACAAACTATTTTTATGCTCATTAGAACTAGTGGCCGCAGCGCTCGGCCCAGAAATTATCTTAACCAAACCCTTAAATAATACATATTTTTAAGTTATGTTTTATGTTCATTTAAACCAATAGCCGCAGCGTTCGGCCCAGAAATTTGTTTAACCCTGTAATAATACATAAAATATTTTTTTTCCATTTTGACCCTTTGTCGTTTTACCCTTTGTCGCGTTTTTGAACTTTTGTCGTTCGACCCTATGTCGTTTTACCCTAGGTCGTTTGACCCTATGTCGGTTTGACCCTGGGTCGTTTGACCCTATGTCGGTTTGACCCTGGGTCGTTTGACCCTATGCCGGTGAACCTAAAGTGGCAACCTAATTCACATATTTTTTAGGATTGACTTACTGTACCTGTATATAATATTTGTAAGTGAGGGTTTAGTGGAACTCTGGATGGATTCCCTGGATTTTATGTCGTCTTCAATATTTGATTCTTTTCCGTTCTGATCAGAAAGTTCAAGAATATCCAACTTTACATCCTTCCGGTATCTCAATCCACATTGGGTTTCATCCTGACAAGGAGATGAAGCTGTATGTAGTCCTGGAGTTGGGTCTGTAAGATCATGTTGTCCTGGAGTGGGAATAAAAGATGTAGTATTAAGAGCTGGAGATTCGGCTAGACCTAGAGAAACAGATGTTGTTGTTGAAGAATCTGGAGCCATTTTTGGGCTAGATTTAGAAATAGATGAGTGATCTGGAGGTAGGACTGATCCGGAAGTGGGAGGAGAAGAAAGGTCCGAACTTGCACGCTTAAATCTGTCTCTTCTTTTTCTCGCTAAATAAATAATATAAGTTTACGAATTCAATAAAACAATACTCTTGATATTTGTTTTACAAATGAAAATTGACAAAATTTATAAAAAGTCAAAAATATTTAAAATATTTTAAAACCGAGCAATGTTTTTGAAAAATCATTTATTAAAAAGATTTGGAGTTGAAGTAATAAAGATAAGCACTACTTATTCCCTAGTCCTATACATGGTGATACTGGATCCTGATCCTTATAAGACCTGGAGATGCTTGTTTCTGATCCTAATTTTTTCACTGTAGCTACTGGTTCCTGATCCTGGTTGTTCCCAAAAAAAATACTAATTCCCGATCTTACTCTTGTAGCTGCTAGTTTCTTATAGTTGCTTATAAAGAAACTGTTTCTGATCCTACCCATACCGTCCCTAAATACCGATCTTAACCCCCCCCCCCCCATTTAGCAAATGGTTTCAGATACCCTTGGAGCTAATAAGTCCTGATCCTTTTCCTGAAGATACAAGCGCTTGATCCTTTTCCGGTAGATACTGCATCCTGACCCTAACCCTGGAGATACTGGATCATAGTCCTATCCCCGGAACTACTGGATCCTGATTTTGATAATATATCTGGAGATACTGAATGAATCTTTTTCCTATTTCTGGATCGAGATACTGGATCCTGATTCTACCCCCTGGAGCTACTAGATCCTGATTCTACCCCCTGGAGCTACTGGATCCTGATTCTACCCCTGGAGCTACTAGATCCTGATTCTACCCCTGGAGCTACTAGATCCTGATTCTACCCCTGGAGCTACTAGATTCTGATTCTACCCCCTGGAGCTACTAGATCCTGATTCTACCCCTGGAGCGCTACTGGATCCTGATTCTACCCCTGGAGCGACTAGATCCTGATTCTAGCCCCTGGAGATACTGGATCCAATTCCTATCCATGCAGCTAGATAAATGGAACTTATCCTATACTGGATCCTATTCCTATCCATGCAGCTGGATAAATGGAACTTATCCTAACCATGGAGATACTGGATCATTATCCTATCTCTGGAGTTAATGGATCTTGATCCTATCCCTTATAGATCAATTTGAGTCTTACTTTATCCTATCGATGGAGCAATAGAATCCTGATCCTACTGCATGGAATAACTGGTACCTGATCCTACACTTGGAGCAACTTGCTCCTGAACCTATTCCTGTGGCTGCTGGTTCTTCCTACCTTGCTCCGGATTGTCCTGTTCCCACTGCTTGAGACGCTTGAAGTAAGTATCAATAAAGTTTATTAGAGCGAACTCGAGCAGTGCCGCGAAGGAGAAGAAGAAACAAATGATGGTGTAAACGTCTAAAGCTGTAGCGTAACCAATCTAAACAATCTTTGATACAAATGTAAACATTTATTAAAACCGGGGAAAAAAGTCCAGTGCCGAAAAGTTGCACACAAAAAAAAATAAACCAATGGGTTCCCGCACAATTGTGAATCATATTTATAAGCCATTTTTCTTGGTATCAAACTAAAATTTAAATGCCAATAGAGTGTATTAGGAATATTAGATGAAAAAGTATCAATAAAGATAAAAATAAAAATATTAGAATTCAGAATTTTCACTAATTAGTAAAAATAAAAATATTTTCTGTATTTACCTGAGGTTTTGCTTTTCCTCCGAAACCTACTTTGGTAACACTCAACAGAGACGTGACCATTTTATGTTTTCTTTTCATTTTGATCTTTACAATCAAACCAAAAATACTTTCAATTTATTCGTTTAATGTTATAAATAAAATAATGTTATAGTTGAAAAGATTTTAGAAAATGAATTGAGTCTTTGGCACAAACTCTGATTTTCTAACCCCAAAATCTTTGCAACCCAATGTTGCAGACCTTAGATATTCTAAGGTCAAACTATGATTTCTGTTAGATAAATTAATCTCAGTTTAAAATATTAAAGATTTACATCAGGAATATAGGGATTAGAAAATTTAAGTTTGTGGGAAAACTCAATTCCTTTCAGGGAAAATTGTAATTGCTTGTATTGTATCCGGAATTTCTTTTCGTAAAATTTTGTTTTGTGAAAAAAGTTCGGAGTGTTTTAATTTTTATTCTTTAACAACACATTTCTTTAATTTGAAGTTTCAATTAAGACATTTGATTTATATTCAATGATTTCATGAAGTACAATGTTGTAGTTGTACTGTAGTTGTACTGTACCTAATGAAACTCTTGATGGAACATCTGTTTTAACAATCCAGAAGCTGACCCAGGAGCACATTACGATCAGTGTCAGAGGAAAGTATATTCCGAGGAGGAAGAATCCAGATTGCCGCTGGAAATCAAATCTGAGGAATGCAACGGAATCTGTTCTGAATCCACTTGAAATCTTTCTAAAAATAAGACATCCTTGAATAAAAGAGCTGCAGAAAAGGAATTTTCATGAGAGTAGTTTTTCCACATTTAATCAAATATGTAATCCGTTAACACAGAAACATAGATTTTTAATAAAAACAAGTAGCTGTTGTTGTATTTCAGCCTTAATCCAAAAATTCAATCATAACGCTCATTTGTAATATTAACCCATAAAAGTTAGACCAAACCCATTGCGGGTTGGTGGGCTATCTCTTAATAATTATTTTATAACATTTTTAACTATTCCAAAAGTAAAAATTCCGAGATACCCGGACTAGAACAACGTAATCATATTATAACAAACAACCATATTGAAGCTTGGAATGCAACCGCTAATATTAAAGTTTATATATTAAATTACAACACGAAAATTGTCCAAACTTTAAACTTGTGCTTTTGATGAATGTTTACCTCTTGGTTGGAGAAGTCTGAACTCCATAGTTTAAATCAGTCATATGATACTGAGCTAAACCTAGATCATCTATAGATACAGGTTTCAGTGCCCATTCATAGGTTAGGTCATCACTAGTATATCCATACGAACCTAGGTTTGATAAATGATTTCTAAAGATCTAAACTTAAAGGGAGTGACAGGTAATGTATGGTAGTTCAACTGAGAATGTAGTAATGTGGAGAAATTTTTTAAGATTCTTTAAGACAAAAAAAGTTCTGATGATGTATAATTACCAAGTTTGAGCACAAAGTCGACGTTTAAAATCATCCATTTGGGCGGTTACGCTTTAGGAATCGATTTTTTTTAAATTATTAAATAACGACGACAAAAAAAGTAAAAATTCTACAGTAACCTAATTAGATGTTTAGGAACATATTTCTCAATTGATATTTTCTCAATAAATCAATGTTAGAATCAATTATTTCTTTTTCATTTTCATTGAATTTCATATTCTTTATGAATTTGTTCGCAGATTTCTTCAAATTCTTCAAATGTCGTCTTTTCAATAAAAATTCCTGGAAATCTGCAGAAAATGTTTTTGAACACTGAGACACTACAGAAACCAATAACTGAATAAGATTACTTATTTTCAATGATAATAGTAAATTTTTATTTTCTAAACCTGTTCCTTAACAACAAATTAGTTTACTGTAGAATTTTTACTACATTTTTGGTCGTTGTTTTTGAAAATTTTCTTAAAACCAATTCTTTAAACCATCCCTCAAAAATTAACAATCTATGATGATTTTAAAGATTAAATTTTTGCTTTTGCTGAACAAATATGTACTGTAAAAACGTCTCAAATGATTCCTAAAAAACCTGGAGTTAAATAGCTTCACTAAGAGCTTGGAATTGTCTCGAGGATTCTTTTTCTACCCAAATGAAAAGCAAGTTTATTACCTATTTCAAGTGAACAGGATTGAGAATCAAAGGGAAATTTTCCTAGATACATAGGACATTTGGACCACAAAGTCAATCTCTAAATTTAAAATAAATAATTTAACTGTTCAACAAAATTTCATGATTATGTATAATGTGGGTACATGGTTTTTAAATTAAAGTATAGAAAAAATACAACAGTATTGTACGGTTAGAAGAAGCTGTAATGTGAACCCAACATAGTATGATGTAAGTTCATTGCTCCCAGTCATAGAAATAATGCCTAACAAACGCAACCTAAGAATAAAGCCAAACAATCCAGATTCAGTCCAAAAGGACTGAACTCCGAGTATGTTTGCAACCTTAAATACATAACAGTGTAGGCGAACAAAGGGTATTGAAGGATCGAAAGTTGATCCCGTTTAAAGGGCACCTAGGGTAAGATTGATGCTGGAGAAAGAAGTGAAACAGCATTTATCTAGCCATCAAAGAAAACAGAACGTCAGCCATCTTATCCCCGGGGACCCTTAGGACTAGTCAGTCAGCACAAAGCATCTGATCAGAAGAGTCGAATGGAAATAAATTCGCCCCAGGCGAATGTCATGTGCATTTAGATCAACTTTAGTTGGTCTAACACTAATCGTTTGTATCGTTATAATGTAAAATATAGTTTGTGCGCAACCATGCTTTGTTATTCCACTCAATCTTGGCATTTTAATACTGGATTCTTTCCAAGTCTGTAGTAATGTCAATTGTGGTTTACTAACCCATACATAACCTGGGAGTAAGAAACACGTCCACTAGGTGAAATCCGGATAAACCGGTTCGGAACCGTAATTTTGTGAAGATAACATTTCTGTCCGTTGAGGAAGGTTGTGTCAGGCTTCCAGATCTTGGTTAGAAATTGCCAATCTAAGACCAACTCAGATATCCCTGTTGTGTTAAACCTGGAAATTATATATTTTTTCATGTTTTCTAAATAGTTTAAACTTAAAAACCTTCTTTGTCATGAAATTTGTCATATTTTTTTTAAATATACTTTACTTGTCTGGTGGTCCATTTTTTTCGTAGGACCTCACGTTCACGACCCAGGAAAGGTTTGTGGATGGTCAGAATTTAAAAAGTCGAAAAATCCGAGAAAATTTGTTTTTTCATATTTGATAATTTGATAAAAGAAAATGCCGCAGATAGAGAAACAATTGAAAGTTAAAAGCGAAGATGGGCGGGAAACATATGTAAAAATATTTTCAAAATTTACCAAACCTAAGTGCATAATTTAGACAAACTGAAATGTACAAATCTAATTTAAAGGCGTTTGTGCAAATTTTGTTGGCAAAATTTCTGTTCAAACCCTGCGAATCTACTCTCTTTTTATGGGCATTCCAAAAAGCTGTAAAATGTTGAAATCAAATGACCAAAAATAGATCTAATTATTATTTTTATGGCAGAGGTAAAATAATAAGGTATTCAGGCAGTAGGTAGGTATTTATCATTTACATTTTTGTTTATACCAACCTTAATCGTGTATCCGTCCATGACTGTCGAAAGTAGCAATCAAGACTGAAGAGTTCTCTGACCTCGTCTACTGGACCCATGGATCGTATTGCCATGTTTATCTGAACCTGGACAGGACTTGTATCCAGGTTCTCTCCTGGAGGTCGCATTTGTCTATTATATCTGTCCTTGTCTAGCAATATATCCAAGGTATCAGAGACCTGGCCTGCTACCTCTTTACCGTTCCTAAACCAGATATTAAAATAGAAGATTAAATTTCCAAGGTATTTGTGGTTTATTAAACATCCTGTTTCAGATTAGTAGTACTGTTTTTTTTCAATCTTTATATCCAATATAAATTTTCAATTATTTACCTATAAAATGCCATACGTTTAACCCTGGCTTCCCTTTCTTGTTCCTGATACTCTTGGTTTTCATGATTCTCCTGACTCTGTAAAATTCTGCAGGAGTCTTTGGAACAAATATCACAACCTAGTAGAAGAGATAAATTAAATCGCATTGTTTGAATAAGAATTGAGTCTTTGCCACAAACTCTGGTTTTCTAATCCCTTTATCTTTGCAATCCAATGTCAAAGACCTTAGATATTTCAAACTATGATTTCTGTAAGAGCAAAGAGTCTAAGGTTAAAATAGCAAATGATTTCCAAAAATTCTATTTATTCTGACGTACAAATATAAAAAGTACGTATAAGCCCAAGACAGTGAGATTTCAGTTTTAATATTTTTTACTTTAACATAACCAATATAAATTCTGATGATTCAAAAAAAAGTTTTGGAGTTTCTGGTTTTACACATTTCTTATTCTGGATTATTGATATAATAAGAATTATTCAAGAATTAATACGAACCAGTGTGGGAGATGAGCTCCAGGACCAGGAGAACTGAAACTGAAACTGAATAGGGTTAAAAAACATCAACATATATAACTATTTATGAATATACATATATGAGATAAAAAATATGTTTTTTTAAAGAGGAGTTCAGATTTGAAAAAAAATTTCTTTGCCATAGAAATCAGAATTATGCGAGATATGCAATTCAAAATATATTGTTTATTATATCCAAATGATAATATTTTTTTATCCTTTATCCGGTTTTAAAAAGAAATTTAATTTAAAGATTTAACCCAAGTTTCCTAGCATATTCCCAAACATATTCCGCACAGTTTCAATTCCCTAATCAACACTTCTGAAAAATTATAAAATTAATCTAAAAAAAAAACAATAATCTCGTAAAAAATACAATGAATACATTCATCAAAATTTAATGAGATATAAAAAAAGTAAGCCAATCATTTGCATTTTTGAAATAATAACAGTTCTAAGGTTATAATTTCATAATATTTACCGCAGATTTCCTCTCAAAATTTTTGCGGATTTTATGTTATATCTCATTCAATTTTTAATGAAATTTTATAAAATTTTGGAAAACAATATTTTCCCGACAATTTTTCAAAAAATTTAATTTTTTCAAAACAAATTTGCTTTCGCGGATTTTTTCAATGTTCCAAAAATATTTAACAAAAACTATGAAAAATCCCGTTTTTTTACTCAGAATGTTTACATTTTTTTAAAAGAAATAGTTTATAATTATAATAAAAAATTAGAGTTTGAGGTGAATAAACACTTCCTTTTGCATAGACATGGATGGCTTTAAAGTTACTTCCTAATAATTGAATGAACAAAATGTTGATCCTAGTAATTATCCCAGAAATCTTAAACTGAAAGATAAACTAAACCTTGACATTGACATGTAAAAACAGACAGAACGTACAAGAAATTCTAAAACTAAGTGATATTTGAGGAAAGGTACAAGCCCTTGAACAAACATTACACCATTTCCTAGATTTTATACTTAAATTCACTTCGGTTAGTTCATTAAATAACATCTTCTTCTGTTTTTACTTTAAAAAATGCGGGCATTTTTATTATTCATTATAAGCGGACAACTACATACTTTTCCGATAAAATCCACCTACTTTAATTTGGCTTGCTGAATAACCCTTACTAAGTTGCTCCAATTTAAAGAATATATATATATATATATATATATTTATATATATAAATATATNTCCTCCACTATATATGAATATGATGTTGTGTCTTCTACCCACCTGTCTCTTGAACTGATCTAACTTGTATCCTCCACTATATATATATATATGATGTTGTGTCTTCTACCCACCTGTCATTTGAACTGATCTAACCTGTATCCTCCACTATATATATATATATAAGATGTTGTGTCTTCTACCCACCTGTCACTTGAACTACTCTAACAAGCTTGTTTGTCAAACTCCGGAATAATTTATCTCCGTTCAGTCTCAGAATTCTCAACGCTAATCTTAAATAAGAAAATGGGAAAACCTAAATATTTGTATTTTTAGGCCGGTTAATTGTCCTAAACACAACAAATAGCAAACTAATTAAGTTTTAAGAAAAACTTTGAAAAAACAGGAACATTGTTTTAAAGAAATAAAGACAATCTTTAAAGGGGGAGACCGGCTAGATACGGTAGTTGAGCTGAAAGTTCAGTATTGTAGTGTTAATATGATACCAATAAAACATTTTTTTACACTTTTAAATAACATGGAAAAAACATATGTAACAATTACTATTCTACAAACTAGTTGCATGTATAGTGTATACAAACTAGTTGCATGTATAGTGTATACAAACTAGTTGCATGTATAGTGTATACAAACTAGTTGCATGTATAGTGTATACAAACAGGTTGAGATAGTAATGAACTTACACATTGAAAATAAGTTAGTAAACTTCATTTAAAATCTCGCAGGTTTATGTCAATTCTTTCAGCTAGGGTCGCTTATTGGAGGTTTTCTTTATTTTAATTGTGAAGACGACATTTTGTAGAAATCTTTGAAATCAATTATAGAAACAGCAAAGGTAATATCGATAATGAAATTATCGTTTCTACGGTTCTACTATGGCTTTCAGCGATAATTTCTTTTAAGAAATATGTTCCTAAACAGCAAATGTTTTGTCCGGGTTATTAAATAATTGTAAAAAACGTTTCTTCTGCTGATTGAAACAACTGTGAAATTTTGCAAACGACTTTACAGTCTTAATTAAAAATTGTACGCCATTAAAATGGCTCATTGGTATCAGATGAATCCTAAAGTTTTTCTCTACAATACTTCACTTTCAAGCTCAACTACCATGACTAGCCGATCTCTCCCTTTAAGTGTTTACATTTTACGAATTTTGTGCATGTACTGCAAATAAAAAAAATGATTTTCGTTTTAAAAAATCTACATGTTCGGCTCACTTTAAAATCTGAGGATGGAACTATTGATTGGGGGTAGCGCTCAGCTCAGAAACTTCATATTCTGATTGGTCGATCTTTCCAACATGCAATAAAGAGAAGATTTCTGTCAAAAACATTTTTTAGATCTGGTAACCAAAACAAACGTGTTATTATTAACTTTATTCAATTTTGAGAGAATTTGTATCCCGCATTTTTGCTCACAATTTCATGATGTTGGGATAAAAAGTTTCTTATTTGTTTCAAGGCAAATAAGTAACATTTTAAACCGGCAAAACAGGTTTTCCTGTTTGTTTCGCGGATTTTATTTTAAAAAAATTGCACATTATTATGAAACTTGAATTAAATTAATTTATATTTCCAACTGTCTTGTCTTGTGTTTTTGTTGTAATTTTTACTTTTTTGTTTGTTTTCGGTTTAAATTCAAGATTTTTAATAACTTACTGGATTCCTGATTAAAAATCTTGAAGTTAAACCTTTAAAAAAAAAAGTAAAAATCCCGACAAAAAACATAATGTCTCACATGATAACACAAGACAGTTGCATAAAAAGATAATTTATAATACTATTAATTTGAGTTAGCAGTGCTATAAAGTTTTTGGACAGAAATTTTCTCTTTAAAAGTTATAAGTAAAATATCACTCCAACTGAGCTGACAACTTTTCTGTGGGTTACTCATAATCCTGAGCTGAAAACTTTAGAATGGGATATCCTTAATCGGCCGATCGGTTAATTAATCTGGAGATTAATAACAAGTGGAGAACAAGCATTATTTAATCTCGAGATTAAGAGAAAGAGTGGATCAAGCATTAATTCCGATATCCACCGTTCAAAAGTTCCTAGCTCTGATCGTTTGAACTCGATATCCACCGTAAGCACACTTTGGTTAGAAAAAGTCTCAGCCCTTCTCAAAAAAGAAAAGTTTTGGGCTCAAATACTTAAAGACAATTATAAAGGCATTTTTGACACTTTTCATCCTAGACTACTTCAATATTCATCATTGGAAAAGTAGCATTCAAATCTTTTTTTTGAATTTACTCGTGAAAATACCTTTCCAATATTTGTTGTGCTTCCTCATATTTTCTTAAAACTTTTATTAAAACATTATATGAATATTTTTTTAAAGGTCACAAAAACCCTTGAATTGCTCAGTACCTCTTAGAAAACGTTTTTAATCGACGTATAAAAGAATAAACTGAAAATGATCTGTTTCAGAGAAGGATTAAGTTGAAACTATCTCAAGGAGAAAAGAATGTGGGAAATATTTCTAAAAGTGTTTTTATCGCAGAAGCTTTCCAGCTTATTATACCTGGCACATGAACACATGTTTGCAAAACAGATAGAAAGAGAATTAAGAGGAGGAGGGAAGAAGGTTACGACATTATATAAAGCTTACTATTGAACTACAATGTGACCAAGCAAGGATTATGCTTTAATGACAAATAATTTCGTGAATTCATTTCTAGCATTTACAATTTGTACCTTTCTAATCAAACATTATTATAATTGTTACTATGTATAGTATATATATAGATAGATATATAGAAATATATAGATAATCANATAATAATAACTAGAAACTAATTTTATTGAGCAAACATCTCAGAACTTACAATTAAAAATTATCATATATAAAACACAAAGATTAGATAAGTATTCTTGTAGAGGTCGAATATTTAATAATAAGTTTCTTTAGTAATAAATCTCTGTAAAGGGCTGGGAGGTGATCTAAGTATATATCTTCTTGTTTCATCAATTATAAGAATAAAAAGACTGAAAGGAAGTGCAGGAATCCACCATGTTGGATTCAAAGGATACAGTCCAACATACTGAGGTACAACAGGAGTATAGATCAGGATTATAGCTAGTACTGTTTCAAACACAATAGAAGAGTTGAGAATCCAGTTATTCATTTTTTGTGTCAAAATAGAAACCTTCCTGGTCTTACTGATAATCAAATCAGTCCATTGAACCTGTAAATATATCCTTTAATACTTATTTAAATACAGTTGAACTTAGTTCGAAAAATGAACAAATATTTAAAAGCCTTGTTTAAATATTTTAGAATATAAAAGGATTCCTGAACAATTGCAAGGAAGAATGCTGTTTGAGAAGTACTTTCTAGAGTTTTTCTTTGTCCATAGCTCCACTCCTGTCCGAAACTGTCAGCAAGCCCATTGATATCAGGGTTATCCCATTCAGCTCGAATATAAAGAAGGCGAGACGGTAACCAACCGTGCTCTGCCATGACGACAAAATAGATAAATAATCCTGCTGCAGCTTGAATAAATCCGATAATACCATATGCCAAGAATATTAGTCGTCCATTCACCAATCTGTCAGTGTTAGCATTTCTTGGTTTTCTTTGCATTATATCACTTTCTGCTTTCTCGTAGGCTAAGGATATAGCTGGAAACATATCTGTACCAAGATCAATAAGAAGTATGCAAACCGTAGATAGAGGGAGGGGGATACTAAATATGACCCAGCACAAGAATGGAAGAATCTCCGGTATATTGCTTGTAAGTGTGTACACAATAGATTTCTTGAGATTATCGAATATCAATCTTCCTTCCTCTACACCAGTCACAATAGTTGCAAAGTTATCGTCCAATAGTATCATATCTGCTGCTTCCTTTGATACTTCAGAACCTGATATTCCCATTGCCACGCCAATATCTCCTTTTTTCAATGCAGGGGAATCATTCACTCCATCCCCAGTTACAGCAACAATGGCTCCTGTTGTTTGGAAAGCTGAAACTATTCTAAGTTTCTGCTCTGGACTGGTTCTAGCAAACACAATCTCCCAATGGTGTTCAATCAATGAGAGAAGGGTAGACTCTTCCATATCTAGCAACACACCTCCAGGAACAACTGCTGCAACATTCTTCTCAACAACATCATTTGGATCTGTTTTGTCTGTGTAAATCAAGTTAGTGGATTCTTCAGAGATAATTCCAACCTGTCTAGCAATAGCTGCTGCAGTAATAGGATGGTCTCCTGTAACCATGATAACCTTGATCCCTGCTGATCTACATTTGGCCACTGCATCAGGAACACTGCTCTTAGGAGGATCAATCATGCTCATCAAACCAACAAATCTAAACCAAAAATGATATATTTACTCACTAAAAGCCATTTAGGGCGCTTTGAGCCCATCTTCTATTGCAACTTTTAATTATAGCTTTATCTTGAGCATCTTCTCTTTGTACAGCATAAAAAAAGAATTTTAAAAATTGTGGATTTCATAAATAAAATCACTAAATAGTGTGTAACAATAATTTATTCTCTTGTTCAAAAAGTAGATAATTCAACGGGTTAAAAAGTTTACCTTAAATCAGAAAGTGGAAAGTTTGGTTCATCTTCTACGTCAAACTCGAAGCCGGAAGGAAATTCTTGTGGGTTCAGGGTTAGATCACAAAACCCAAGAACACGTTCTCCCTGCTCTCCTAGGTCCATATAGGCTTTCTGGAAGTCATTAGAAATCTTTTCATCTATTTCCAAATCTTCTCCGTTAATCAGAATTGTTTTACATTTTTTGAAAATTATTTCTGGAGCTCCTTTCATAACAAGAAGATATTTTCCACTTCTATCCACATCGTGAACTGAAACCTGATATTTATTGCTGGAATTGAATGGAATCTCAACAACTTTTGGATTAGCTTCTCTAACAGCAGAGGAGTTACTCATAATAGACTCATAACACCTCAAAATTCCTTGCTCAGAAGCATCTCCCTTCATTTTTTGGAGAAGTGGATTTTCTTGATCAGATTCAAGAAATTCTGCTGCAGAGCAAAGACATGCAATTCGTGAAAGCTCCGCCCAACCATCAGTCTGTTTATTGAAGCTTGTACCGTAACTATTCTCTCCCGTGTCTAACAAAGAATTCAGTTCCAACATGCTTCATTAGAATGTTTTTAATAGATAAATGAAGTTTTAATTAGTTGTAAATATTCATTGGTTTCACTGAATTATTCCTAAAGCTATTGTTTTGTTACTAATCCAGAAATGTGCCACTGTCATCTTATTCTGGGTCAAGGTTCCTGTTTTATCAGTACATATCACACTGGTGGAACCAAGTGTCTCAACAGCTTCCAAGTTTTTGACCAAACAGTTTTTTGTAGCCATACGCTTAGCAGTGAGTGTTAGGGTTACAGTTACTGTAACTAGGAGACCTTCAGGGACATTGGCAACTATTATACCAATAAGAAATATAACAGCTTTGATTAGTTCTGTACCTAGACACACTGCTACTATAAAGAATACAACACCTAAAATGACAGCTATGCTTGTAATAGTCTTGATAAAACTATCCAACTCTCTGCTGATTGGGGTTTTACGTTGGCCTAGACCAGACACCATTTTCGCTATTGATCCTATAGCAGTGTTGTCTCCAGTTTCGATGACAATTCCTTTACCAGAACCTTCCATTACATTGGTAGAGAAAAAGGCTACATTTCTGGATTCCATACGGTTCTTTTCTGAAAGGTCCGGTTTCAGACTAACTGCAATACTTTCTCCAGTCAGACTTGAGTTATCAACCTGAAATATTCGCTGTTTTATTTTTAATCCATTATGTTTTGATTATTTTTTCAGATTCAAATATGCGATAATGAAAATTCAGAACTTTTTAACTTAGAATATCTTGACGCATTATTGAACTAATCTTTTTTTAAAGAATTCAAGTTTGAAATAAAAGGCAAATACGTGCAATTCAAAACAGACTTTTTTCAAATAAAATATTCTTGAAAAACAGTTATAAGTTCGGTATTTCCAACTAAAGAACTTCATGAATATCAGTATCATATATGTTTGTCTTTAAATGTCGATTATGTTTAATGAGACACACTGTACTCAAATATATCCCTTTATTTGGTCAATTTAACGAATTTATTGTTTTAGGTTATTATCAAATTGTCGAGTGTATATATCTTAGTTTGAACAGACTTTAGACGTAATTTCCAGTTACTCTCCAGTTGTTGAGTTCGATTCACAACACCCTTTAAACCTTTGCCGGATCAAGAGGATAGTTTTTATCTACAGAAACGCATGAACACTTAAGTTGCTGTTTCATATTTAAAGAATTAAAATATTTACTTTCTAGAAGTAAAAGAAATAGGAATGTTCGAATGCTGTGGTGAGGTCACTAACACCATTTTAGAGAAAAACACATGCATTCTCTACTCCCGATGATCAGTCAAAGACTCAAAGAGTACCATTGTGAATCCCCTTTTTCATGAAGGGTCGATTGAAATTATGCTTACAGTCAGTGTCTTTAAATAATGATTACTGATTTCAATATGGTCAAAGTACAGTTAAACCTTAAATAAGCCAAACATCGAAAGAATTTATCAAATTCGTCTGGACAATTTTTCAATGGGTTTTATACTATTTTACTTAAATCTCAGTATTTGCGAAAATAAATAAATAGCCATGAATATGCGGTAACAAAGCAAAAGTTGTTCCTCTGATGACGACCCCTCCCTTTGTTCTTCATAACTCTGTATTTTTCCCCAAAACTTCTAAAAAAATTTATTATTTTTTTTTACCTTCACAGCATTAGATTCAAAAATTCTCAGGTCAGCAGGAACCTTATCCCCTCCACGAATTTCCACTACATCTCCAAGTACAATGTCACAAGCTTCTATAGCTGTTACTTTGCCATCCCTAAGAACATTGGCCAACGGAGGAACCATTTTACTAAAACTTTCCATGATCTTTCCAGATTGCCTTTCTTGCATGTAAGTGAAAATTCCTGAAATTGCAACAACAACAACCAAGGCACATCCGATGTATAAATTGTCAGGGCTTACATCATCCGGGTTCTCACTACTCTCCACGATATAGGCAATAAAGCATAGAATCCCTGCAATCCAGAGCAAGGCTGCAAATCCCGTGAACATAGTTTTCATGAACTTAACCCATTCCGGTGTCTTCTTTGGTGGCGTCAGAACGTTTTTTCCGTTGGTTTTCAATTTTTCCAAGGCATCAGCAGTACTTAGTCCGGTTTTGGTGTTTGTCTTCAGTAGTTTTTCCAGATCCTCAAGAGGAATAATGTGGAGATCAGAGAACTCTTTTTTTGTGGACATGTTGTATGGCAACCTCCACGGTGGATGTGATGATTGCGAATTTTCGGTGAATAAATTCGCGGATTTTCGAACTGCAGCAAATTTTATTTGTTTCGAGAGTGAGCTAGATTCGCTAGATTTGTGTAAAATGTAAAACCATATTTCAAATATTTGATTTTTTGTTTCTATTAAAAGATTTAAATCAAATGAATGTAACACACGTGACGATGTTTGCACAAAAATACTTGTTTCAAATATCTAATTCTTTTACCTTCTATGGTTCTGCAATTTATCAATATAATAAAACAAGACATTCGTATATATGTTCCCTCTGGCCGACCAAACGGCTGGACCGAATGGGCGGACATTTTTTTTGTGGACACTCTTGGGTAGCCCGGGGAGACATAGGGTAAAAAAATGAAATTTTATTTTCTAAAAAATTCGATTTTTTATTTATTCATTTTTTTCAACATTTTTTTCCCACGGGCAACGCCGGGCCCTTCAGCTATTTCTATATAGCTTTAGTTTGATTTACATACAGTGATAACCAGAAAACTTGAGAATAGGAAGACGACATTAAAGCAATATGGAAGTGCATTTGATGTAAAGCAAAGCTTTACTATAGTAAGTTATGAAATCCCTTATTAAGTGAAATGGGTCTGTTTACACTGCGCAGTTGTGTGCCTCGTGTTCATTGGACTATTTTAAAATCATATCTTTAGTCTAGATGTTTGCACAGTTTAGATTTTAATACGTTGCAATCGGAACATATCACATTTTTGATTTTTTTTTTCAGAACTATTGATTTAAAGGTTTTTATCAAAAATACTTACAAGAATTAACTTCAGCCCCCCCCCCCCTGAAATATTCCCTTGGCTGTTTTCCATACGTCTAAACATGTAATGCAGTTGGTATCCATGGAAACCGGACTGTTTGTTCCAGTATCCTACCTGGAGGTTCAAGGAAACCCGTTGGGAAAATTACAAAATATATATCAAGACATTTCATTTTTTACATTTTAAACTAAACAATTTAAAGGAATAACTGATTTGATTCGGAATTTTGTACAATGTTTTTTCACTTTTAGATTTACAGAATTAAATATAGATTAAAGAATTCTTTTTTGTGGGAGAAACAAATTATCTTATCTCATTCTCTAAGTTTATAAGTTCTCAGTTCTGGATTCTAAACAATTCTAATTGCAATCATTTTATCCAGGTTCCTAGAGTCTTCAAAAGTTCATATTTATTAATGCTTTCGCTAATTGCAGTTTCCATCCATTCAAAGATATATATACTTCCTTGATTTTATAGAAATCAAAGTATCTGGATTCTTTTTAAATTTTATCTATTCTACAGAATACATGGCTCATTGGTTCAAAAAAATCATTATTTTTAACTTCAACAGCATATCCGAATTCTGGATGAGCTGTGAAAATTAAGTTAGTCTAAAAATGGATCGACCCGGATTCAGTAGACTGGATCGAATCATTGGAGATGATCCAAGAATGGATACCGCTAGAAATCATACACTCTACAGGTACCAACTGAAATATTTTTGATTTTCTGATCTTAACCCAATGCTTATAGACCCCTTAAGTTTAAAACTCTCTAGATCAAATAATCTCAGTTTAAAATATTAAAGGTTTACACAATTAGGTTGCAAAGATGTATGAATTATAAAATTTTAGTTTGTGGCAAAGATTAAATTTCATTGCCTTATTTAAAATATTTTTAATACTTTTTTAGCATCATATAAATTAATGAAAATAGTTATGGATAAAAACACGGTTAAAAATGTACATTTTATAGGACCTTCTTAGTGAATACACAATAAACTTAACAACTTAACAACTCATTTGAAAAAATTTGAAATTATATTGATTGTGATAGGGATGATAAGAGGCGGAAGGCAATTAGACGGGACGGAAATGTAAAACCTAAGGAACCGCCGCAGTATGAGAAAGATTTGTTGCAAACCTTCCACACTGAAACCAAGAAGAGGTTTGCAGATTCAGAACTAAAGGAACTATATCCGTCCGAGGTCAGATTGATGAAATGAATAAATTGTTTAGGTTTAGAACTTTTTACATCGTTCATTAATTAGAAAACAAAATAATAATTCCTCAGACGGATTTGTTTAGAATCTAGGATTTAGTATGCCGAAGATACAGTGTCAGCTGATGAAGGAATACGACAAATATGATTCAAGAATAATATTGGAGGATATTTGTCCTGGACTGGAGTATAAACCTCGCGGACCTCCGGAGGTGGAGAAGAACCGGAAGAAACCCTGGAGGATCGGAATGTGTGAAAAATATCACAGGATTGGGATTAAAACACGTGAAATTTGTTTTTGTCGTATTGATAGAAATCTATATATCTGATTAATTTATTAAAAAATATTTTTGAAAAACCCGGATTTAACCTATAGGAAAAAGAGCACAGGGAAAACGAGTCAAAAACCCAAACCATTTAAGAGCTATGCCGAGGCGAGGAAGGATAGGGAGAAGTTCAGGAAGAAATTGGTGGAGCTTATCATGCACAGGTGATAAAGAAAATCTTTTTGTTTTAAACTCGACATAATCAAATGCATGACAAATAAGAAATACTGGATTTATTAGGTTCAACCTAATGAAGTTTTTAACTTGATAATCTATCGATCATGAAAAAGGTTTGTTATTTGTGAAGGTTTGACCTTAAAGAATATTTGATTTTGATGAATGTTTAATATTGGATAAGGTCGGATCTTGATGATGGTTTGAATTATTGAAGGGTTGATTTTATTTTCATGAAGGTTTGATTTTGGTAAAGGGTTAATCTTGATTAAAGTTTGCTATTGATTGGATTGGTTGAATCTTGATGAAGGTCTTAACTTGATGAAGGCTTGATTTTGATGAAGGTTTTATCTTAATGAAGGTTTGATCTTAATGAAGGGTTAATCTTGATGAAGATTTAAACTAATGAAGGTTTGATCTTCACAAATATTTGATCTTGATGAAGGCTTGATCTTAATGAAGGCTTGATCTTAATGAAGCTTTGATCTTGAGGATGGCTTTTCCTTAATGAAGGTCTGAATTAATGAATGTTGATTTTAACGAAGATTTGATCTTAATGAAGGTTTTATCTTGATAAAGGGTAGATCTTGCCCACGCGATGGCTTGATCTTTCTGATGGCTTGATCTTAATGAAGGTCGGAATTGATGAATGTTTGATCTTAGTGGAGGTTTGATCTTGATGAAGGCTAGATCTTGATGGCGGTTTGATCTTGATGAAGGCTAGATCTTGATGGCGGTTTGATCTTGATGAAGGCTAGATCTTGATGACGGTTTGATCTTGATGAAGGCTAGATCTTGATGACGGTTTGATCTTGATGACGGTTTGATCTTGATGAACGGTTTGATCTTGATGACGGTTTGATCTTGATGAACGGTTTGATCTTGATGACGGTTTGATCTTGATGAACGGTTTGATCTTGATAACGGTTTGATCTTGATGCATGAACGGTTTTATCTTGTTGAAAGCTTGATCTTAATGAAGGCTTGATTTTATTGAATGCTTGATCTTAATGAAGGCTTTAATTGAAAAAGGTTTGATAAAGACACGGTTGGATTACAGTCTAATTCTGATTAAAGTTAGATCTCACATTAGCAAAAGTTTTATCTCGATAAAAGTTTAGTATTGATGACATTATCACGTAGGGGAATGAAAGACTAGCTAAAGTGCCCGGCGTTACCCGTGAAAGTTTTTAAAAAAAATTTTGGCAAAAAAATCAAATTTTGAAAATAAAATGTCGATTTTTGAGCTTATGTTACCCCTAGGGTATCCAAGGGTTTCTGAAAATTTCAGCTAATTTGGTCCAGCAGTTTTGCCAGCTATAGCTAACATATATATAAATATATTTATACGAGTGAAAAATTTTATAATATAGATTGATTAAAATTTTGATTGATTGAATTCATGTTTAGATGGGGTTGAATCGCAAGCTTTTTTTATGAAAAATATGTATTTTTAATAAACTCTTTAGTTTAGTCGAAACCTTTGAAAGAACAAGGTTCTATAATAGTATTGAATCTAGATCAGGAGACGAGGATGAGGATGAAGAGCCAGCAAACTGCGCGGCTCCGCTAACCTGTAAAGAAAAAGATCTACTCCGATATTATTATTATATACACAATGGGATCGCTACTAAATATGTTGCAGGTATTGACTTCAAAGTAATTTTCAATTTATTTTTTCGAAATAAAATTTTTGAAATAAAAATTCAAAAATTCGTGTAGCTTTTAAATATTCATTAGGAAACTTTACATACTTAAAATTTGATCCTAAAGAAGATGCTCCCTCCATTTTTTTGTTACATCCCTCTTCTTTTTTTTCTTGAAAGATTTTGGTTCACGCTAATCTCGATTTTTTCTGTCTAAAAGCTTGATAGATTAAAGAACTGTGAGAAGGGTGGTTTGGAAAATTAACAATAGTTATCTGAGAGATTAAACTATGGGTCAACATTTACAAAATCATAAATGCTAACAAGGAATTTGAAAATTGAACATGCATTTTACAAACATTTCTTGACAATATAGAATTTTTATTGATGGGGGGGGGAGGAGGGAAGCCCCCTTCACCAGGCTATACTTCTCTTCCCAATCTTGTCAAGTTTGTTCAAACAATATTTTGTACTTTGTGTTTCAGGAATGAGTCAGGAGTGGTTTCATAGAATCATGAACCTTGTTCCTAAAAAGATGCAAAAGAATCAGCGGGAAATAAAGAAAATAAACGAAGAGATCAAAGAAGATTATGCGTTTGCTGTGAAGAAATCAGTTGTGGACTTTGTTCTCAAGGAACCAGAAATAGATGAAGACGAACGTTTTCTTGATGAAGATGATGAGACTCCGATGACTATTGAGTTGGCAGGCGTATCTGAAGCCTGGAAGAAACTGTATCGACAGTCCAAGAGATATCTTTCTCACAACCTTCATCTAATCAATCTCTGCATGCTCCAGGCACAAGCTCTCTGGGAATCAAATTTCGTCAATCTCCGACTAATTGATATTTCAAAATTAAAATCAAAACCAAAAATGGAAATGTTACCATTCCAAGATATTATTTATCAAGAAATAGAAAGAAGCAAGAAAGTATTAAAAGAGGAATGGTGCCCTGCAATTATTGAAGTCTACAAACAATGTCAGAAGAATAAAAGAAAAAAGATTCTTCCTCCTGACTCGCGTATCCCTGCCTTCTTGAACTGTCTGGGGAACCTGATGACAGCTCATCTGCAGGAGCTGGCTCTCGCCAGTATCCGAGATTTCAGGGAGTATGTCGATATTCTTCACCGAGAATCACAAGGTTCACACAAACCTGGATTTATTCTGCATCTCAAGGTTAATGGGAACCGGATCAGTTTCACCCCAACCTTTTCAGATATTGAGGCCAGTATTACAGAAGTATACACAATGATGAAAAATGCGGTTTATGATATTCCACGGTTGGATTCAGCTCTGATAGATGATGAAGGAACAGGCAAGAAGAAGAACATGAAACCTATTCTTCTACCAGAGATAATAGACACTGCTAGGGAGGAAGTGAACAAGATGGTCACGGAGCAGAACCTTTTGCCTGAGGAGTACGTAAAGAAGTTTGAAGAGTATATGCACCTTATCAATGGAATCTCTGAGAAAGAAACGGATGCTTATGTTTCGGAAGAACATACTTTTGATGAGTTCAAAGAAAAGGTAATTTACTTTGACACTCTTGGTAAAACCATCAACAATGATATAAGTAAGGTAGTAGAGTTGGGCATGTATGAGTTACATTGTGATGATCTGATATTAAACCTATATAGAAAAACCGATGGGTTAAGGGAACGAGTGTTGCAAAAGATGTCTCTGGATCATCAAGCAATAAATAACAAGCTTTGTGACAGGTATAAGGATATATCTTCTGTGGCACTTACTAGTCCTAACAGTACTTCAGAGCTTGTGGAACTCAGGGATAAAGTTGTAGAGATTGAAACAGTTGTCATGAAGGAGATGGAGAATGAACTGAATAAAGCTGCGCGAAGAATAGTTTTTCTTTCTGATTTTTGCCAGTTTACTACGACGGAAATGAAACTTAATACTAAAACCTTCCAATGGCACGCTAAAATGCCGTCTATTTTTGACGAACACAAGACGATTATGGACGGAAAGACGAGTGAGTATCAAAAAGCTTTAAAGTTGAAGAGGGAGAGATTTCAGGAGGAGCTTGAGAGCTACAGCAACCAGGTGGAAGAATTCTTCACATATGGCAATGTTGATGACTTGCCAAAATATTTGAAAAAGGCAGAAAGTTTAAAAACCAAGCTTGAGGTTGCAGAGGAAAAGATAAAACATTTCAATATGGAAGAGAAAGCATTTGAGTGGGAACTCACAAGTTATCCAACCTTGAAAGATACACAGGATAAACTTGCTCCGTTTGTTCGACTGTATGAAATATCAATGGATTTTATGGATAAACAAAAGATTTGGTTTGAGAGTCCCATGGGAACCCATCATCCTGCTGATATAGAGAAACAAGTTGAGGATTCTCTCAAAACTGTCACAAAATTAGAAAAAGATTTTAGCGAGATTCCTGCCGCGAAAACCTTGGTGGTTGATGTTAGGAGCAAGATTGAAGATTTTAAAGACAAAATGCCGATCATTAAAACTCTGGGAAATCCATCCTTGCGAGAAAGGCATTGGGAGTTGGTTTCAAATACAGTTGGGTTTCCTGTCAAAGGAGGTTCGGAGACAAATCTTTATAAAATCCTTGACATGGGTCTGGATGAGTATGTTAAAAAGTTCGAGAAAATCAGTGAAACTGCTACTAAGGAACACAACCTGGAGAAGTCCATGCAACATATGGTTGAAGAATGGTCGGATAAAGAATTCAATATAACCTCCTATGGAGAGACAGGAACCTATACTCTCTCAGCTACGGACGATATCCAATCCTTGCTTGATGATCATATTGTTAAAACACAGACTATGCGAGGTTCTCCTTACATCAAACCTTTCGAGGAACAAATTGCCAAGTGGGAAGAGCAACTACTCATGCTTCAGGAGATTATGGATGAATGGTTGAAGGTCCAGGGAACCTGGTTGTATTTCGAGCCTATCTTTAGTTCCCCAGATATCATGTCTCAAATGCCTGAGGAGGGAAGACGGTTTACTACAGTTGACAAAAACTGGAGGGATATCATGAAAGCAGCAATAATCGATAAACATGTTTTAGCAATATTGGATATAGATAGAATACTTGAGAAACTGAAGAAATCAAGCGAACTTTTAGATTTAATAAACAAGGGATTGTATGATTACCTGGAGAAAAAACGGTTATTTTTCCCAAGGTTCTTTTTCGTCTCGAACGCTCAGTTACTTGAAATCCTTTCTGAGACTAAAGATCCCTCCAGGGTTGCAAGATACTTGAATAAGATATTTGAAGGAATTGATTCTCTTGAGTTCAATGAAGACCTTGAGATATCTAAATTTAAGTCTATGGTCGGAGAAGTTATTAACCTGTCCAAAAATGTATCTACAGCCAAGGCTAGAGGGCAAGTTGACCGCTGGCTAGCAGACTTGGATAAACAGATGAAGGAGAGTTTACAGAAAGAATTTAAGTCTGCTTTCACTAACTATATAGATAAGGAGCTAGATGTTTGGATAGAAGATTTACCGAGTCAAATAGTAACTTGTGGACTTCAAACTCTATGGACTGCTCAAATAGAAAAGGTGACAATTTCTATTTAAGATTAATCATAATAAGTCTTGATTTTTATCCTTTATTACCAGGCTATATCAGAAGGGACATCAGCACTGGAGGATTTAAGAATTAAGATCAGACAAGAGAAAGAAAATGCTATTGCTTTATCCAAGTCAAAGAGAAGCAAAGAGAAAGCTAAAGTTATTGCAAACCTTGTCATATCTACAACCTACCTGGAGACCCAGGTTGGGAAATTAATCCAGGATGGAATAAATAGTACTCTCGACTTCTTTTGGAAATCTCATTTCCGTTACTACTGGGAGGAAGAGAACCTAATGGTCCGGATAGTTCTGGCAGAGTTTATGTATGGATATGAATACTTTGGAAGTTATGACAGGTTGGTCATGTCAGAGCTCACGGAGAAATGTTACCAGGTTCTCTCCGTGGCTATTCACAAGGTGAAAGGAGGAAGTGTTGAGGGTCCGACAGGAACTGGTAAGAGTGAAACAGTGAAGGATATATCCAAGGCTTGTGGTAAGCAGTGCATAGTATTTAATTGTTCTGAAGGTTTAGATTACAGACCTCTTGGGAAGTTTATTAAAGGATTAGCGTGCTCAGGAGCTTGGAGTTGTTTTGATGAGTTTCACAGGATTAAACGCAGTGTTCTCTCTATAGTCTCCCATGATATCCTAACTCTGCAAAGAGGTATTCAGTCAGGAATGTCAAATATATTTCTGGGAGACACAGATATTCTCCTGAACCCAACTTGTGCAATTTTCATAACCATGAAATCACAGAATTCATTGAAAGAAAAAATTCCAGATAATTTTAAGGCACTATTCCGGAATATTGCAATGATGAAACCAGATACTAGAAAAATAGCTGAAGTTTGCTTATCAGCCCGTGGTTTCAACTACCCCTCAGTGTGCTCAAGAAAACTAACTTCAATATTCCAGCTTTGTCATGACACACTGTCAAAGCAGCCACACTATGAGTTTGGCCTGAGATCCATTAAAGCTGTGTTAGAACTGGCTGAAACATTAAAACCTGAGATCATGGATGAATCTGAGGTTGAAGCTCAGGAGATTAACTCAATATTTACTGCAATTCATCGGCTCAAGTTCTCTGAACTCCTGCCAGACGATCAGAAGTTATTCTTAAGAATATCTCAGGATATATTCCCTAATGTAGATCTTAACACGACGATATTTGATAAGATAAAGAAAACAACGGAGAAGGTTTGCGAGAAAATGTTCTTAGACTCACACTCCTATTTCCAGGAGAAGGTTCAGCAGCTCTATCAGATGATTAGGAAATCAACACAATTTAGTAGTTAAGATTCAAGTAAATACAATAAAATTCAACATAATACAATTCAGTGCAATACAATCTATATATAAATTTGTCTAGTCTGTCTGTTTGTTTGTCTGTCTGTTTTTTTTGTATCCAATAAGCGTCAAAACGGCTAAACCGATCGAGCCCAATTTTTTTGTGGGACATCACGTGACCACAGGGAAGGTTTATGAATAATAAAAATTTAAAAAAAATGTGTTTTAAAGGTTTTTAATTTTGTAAAAAAAATTTAAAAAGCCTAGAAAGAAGGGCTCGAAGCGCCTTGAATTTCTAGTACAATATAATTCAATACAATACAATACAATGAAATACTATACAATACAATACAATTCAATACAATACAATACAATACAATACAATACAGTACAATACAATACAATACAATACAGTACAATACAATACAATTCAATACAATACAATACAATACAATACAATACAGTACAATACAATACAATACAATACAATAACGTTTAATAAATGTGTTGCTAATTAAAGTTTATATGATGGAATAATGATTGTTGGACAAGCATTCTCTGGGAAAACATGTTTGTCCAAGGTGCTAGCTAAAACCTTGGGACGGATGGATGAGGAATCTAGCAAGGAGGAGAGGTTTGTCAACACTGTTGTCGTGAATCCTAAATCCATGACAATAAATCAATTGTTTGGATATTTTGATGAGTTTCATGAATGGAAAGATGGGATTCTAGCAACATCTCTTAGAACATTCTCAAATATGAACTCTACAGGTTAGTTATGTTGAAACACAACATGGATTTTTAAAATTCTATTCTTAGAATAGTTTATTTGTTTACAATTTTTCTTGTAAAAAATTCTTATTTTTATTTTCAAAGAGAAAATTTGAAATTCGTACTGACCATTTAACTATTTTGGTTGAAAAATTTTCAAGTAAGGAATTAAGTCTTCGCCATAAATTCAAATTTTCTAACCTCTATATCTTTTCAATCCGATGGGAAAAAACTTTGATATTCATAACTTTGGATTTTTTTATCTAATAGAATTCATAGTTTGAGATATTAAAGGTCTACAACATTGCATGGGGTTGCAAAGATATAGGAATTAGAAAATCAGAGTTTGTACAAAGATTCATTAGATTTTTTTACCTAACTTTTTTCGGAATCATATTATGTTTTTTTTTTCTCAGAAAGTTACCAATACTATCGTGAATAATAATTAGCTAAAGTTTTTTATAAGGGGTTAATATTGATAATAATAATAATGATAATGATAATAATACCCGGCCAAGTTAAAAGCTAAACATAATAAAAGTCGAACATGACATCATTTAGGATTAATATTGATATTAAACTAGCTTGGGCACCCAGCGCTGCCCAGGTCACTAAAAGTTACTTCCGCCGTTTACCCGCACTTGAACGATTTTACTAGGAAACTAAATTTTCGCTGACAAAGTCGACCCACTCCACTTAGAATCTCAAAACCTAGCTAAGAACAGTCCCGTGGATGTCCCGAGTTCCCCAATAAAAATTTTAGGCAATTAGGTCCAGGGGTTCCTGAGTTATGATCGGACAAACAAACAGACAGACAGACAGTAAGACAAACAGAGATTACACCTTTATATATATAGATGTTTTAATTTAATTTTAATTTAATTTAATTTTTTGATTCAAACAAACTTTTTGGAAATTCCGGTTTATTTGGTGCAGTAGAATATTCTACTGCAGTATTGAACTTACTATGTAGTACAGGGGTTTAGACAAAGAGAATAGAATATATATTAGAGTGGAATTTAGACAATCCCTCGGTATGAATTTTTTCAGTCCCTTTCAGCCTGAAAGGGAGTTCAAAGTGTACAAATCATGTAAATGTTCACAAATTATATGCAGTAGAGTAGATTAATACAGTATGTTAGAATATCCATTTCAATTTCGAATTTTTTAAATCTATTAAATAAACTTTATAAAATTAATTAGGCGAATAAAAAACATCATTTGATTTATAGTTATAACGGTAAATCATCGTTTGTAAAGTGAAAGGCATAGAGTCTATATGTGAAATAATGTTCTAGGGCCCAAAAGGTTATATAGCGCAAATATGTGAAGTACACCTGCAGTATGGAAACAGTACAACAAATGGCCGTTTTACACTTTTTTCTAGTAAATTCCTCTCTAATATATATTCTATTCTCTTTGGGTTTAGTTTAGGGTACTGTAAGTAACTGTTAAGATTAGGGTAGACTGTAATCAACTATGGATATACTATGCAGTACAATTGTTAAGATTAGGGTAGACTGTAATCAACAATGGATGTACTATGCAGTACAATTGTTAAGATTTGGGTAGACTGTAATCAACTATGGATATACTATGTAGTACAATTGTTAAGATTAGGGTAGACTGTAATCAACTATGGTTGTACTATGCAGTTCAATTGTTAAGATTAGGGTAGACTGTAATCAACTATGGTTGTACTATGCAGTACAATTGTTAAGATTAGGGTAGACTGTAATCAACTATGGATATACTATGCAGTACAATTGTTAAGATTAGGGTAGACTGTAATCAACTATGGATATACTATGTAGTACAATTGTTAAGATTAGGGTAGACTGTAATCAACTATGGATATACTTTGTAGTACAATTGTTAAGATTAGGGTAGACTGTAATCAACTATGGACATACTATGCAGTATGATTGTTAAGATTAGGGTAGGCTGTAATCAACTATGGATATACTATGTAGTACAATTAGGGTAGACTGTTATCATCTATGGATGTAGTATGTAGTATTATGGTAACAATTTCGTGTTTATACAATCTACATATATCTAGAACGGAAATGGTTGATATTTGACGGTCCCGTAGACTCACAGTGGATAGAGAACCTAAACACTGTTCTAGACGAAAATAAAAAGCTTTGTCTCATGTCAGGAGAAATAATTAAAATGCCAGGGAATACAAACCTTCTCTTCGAGAGTCAGGACGTATCCCGGGCTTCTCCAGCAACAATCTCCAGGTGTGGGATTCTATACCTGGATGATACTAAACTCACATGGAAAATGCTTCTCAAAGTTTGGTTACGAACCCTTCCAGATACAATCAACAAATGTCTGAGGTAAAAATGAAGTTAAGATATAGAAATATTGAATTATCAATATATTTATCTCTTTTGAATGCACGAATTTTTTTTTTAATTGGTTCAGAAAAGCAGATTAAATTTCAAATTATTAATTACTGATTATAAATAAAGATAACATTTAAGATGAAGTAAGAATGCGCATGATCTATGTAAGAAAAATAAATTCAACTTGGATGCGTTTCACGTTGGCTCTTCATTTATTTTAGTAAGTTACAATGATTTTGGTAAAAATATAACAAATCTTAGTTTCTTAGCATAAATGTGTTTTTACTCTAGAGAGCATGTTGATGAGATGTTTTACAGATTCTTCCCACCCCTTCTCCAACTCCTTAACAACTTTACCCGGAGCAGGGTTGCAACAACAGATAAGAATATATTCAAGGGATTTATAAACATTTTTGATTGTCATTTACAAATATTTAATGACACCTGGTCCAAGGGAAAGTCAGAGCATGAGATGAAACCTGTTCTAGAAGGAATATTCTTTTATTCCTGTATCTGGTCTCTGGGTGGGATCTGTGATAGGGAGCTCGGGGACAGGTTCAGTAGATTCTTCTACCAGCTCCAGGATGGAACAGTTACTGCTGAGATGCTCTCCGAGACTGGAGTAACTGAAAAGATTCCTGTATTGAAACAAGCCTACTCTCTTCCTGTTCCTAACAATGGAAATGTATTCTCCTATCAACTTGTCATACATAACAAGGCAGAGTGGAGTAGGTGGGAGGATACCCTAGATACGTCAGTCTCCCTTCCTAGAGATATATATGCAGGGAACATGATAATACCAACTCTAGAATCCGTCAGATACCAGCATATTATGGAACTATTTCTACAAAACAACAAACCGTTCCTACTGAGTGGTCCATCAGGAACCGGTAAAACAGTTTATATTCAGGATCTGATCAATACCAAACTAGACAAAGAGAAGTTTGCCTGCGCTTCACTTTTCTTTACTAAGATAACCAGCCCTGTCACAACCCAGGATGTAATAATGAGTAAGCTAGATAAACGAAGGAAAGGGGTATATGGTCCACCTTTAGGGAAGAAGTTTGTTATATTTGTTGACGACATCAACCTTCCGGAGAAAGATGAAGTTAAATCTCAGGTTTAATTAAAATATTTCTTAAAGATTTGTTCTAAACAAGTCTTTATCATCAAACAAAGATTTTATGTTCCCTTAATCTTTCGACCTGATGGTGTAACGTTTTGATAATTCAAACTTAGATTATTTGATCTAACAGAACCCATAGTTTGAAATAACTAAGGTCTACGACATTGGGTTACATAGATACAGGAATCAGAAAATCAGAGTATGTGGCAAGGACTCCATTCCTTTTCTGCACTTTTGAATTGAACAATATTATTTAAAAATTGTTTAGATTATGCTTATATAGTTTTATATTCAGGGCCCTATAGAACTTCTCCGGCAGATGCTAGACCACGGTATTTGGTATGACGGGAAGGAACTATTTAACATGATGATTGTTGATGCTGTGGTTATTGGAGCTCTTAAACCTCCAAGCGATAAACAGAACGAGATGTCTCCAAGGTTTAGAAGACACTTCAACTCTATATACATAGATCACTTCCAGGATAGTACAATCTCCGCTATATTTTCAAGATTGGTTCTCTGGCACCTTGACACCAAAGGATTTCGCAAAGAGTTTGATCCGTGTATTGAACAGGTTGTCAGCTCAACACTAGAAATACATAAGTTTGCCACGTCAACTCTAGTTCCAACACCAGATAAAACACATTATATATTCAACCTGAGAGATTTTTCACGAGTAATCCTTGGAGTTCTTCTCTCAACCCCAGAGAGTATGGAAGACCTACAGGCAATGAAAAGACTCTGGGTTCATGAAACAATGAGAGTATATTATGATAGGTTAGTTATTAACAACGATAAGACTAATCTGTTTCAACAGATTCTTCAAGTTACCCAGAAGTGCATGAAAGAGGAATTGAAAGATCTGTTTCCAACTTTAGTGGAGGAAAATGAAGTGACTGAGGATAGAATGAGATCCTTCCTATTCTGTGACTTCCTTGATCCTACAGTTGACGACAAGTTTTATAGAGAGAATACTGATATGAAGGTTCTTCGGGATTCTGTCAGTTCACAGCTTATCGAGTATAACAAGACAAGTAGGAAACCGTTAGATTTGGTTTTATTCAATTTTGCTCTTGAGCACTTATGTAAAATAAACAGAGTTCTCAAACAACCCCAGAGCAGTTCCCTTCTTATCGGAATAGGGGGTTCAGGGAGACAGAGCCTGACAAGATTAGCTGCTCATATATCAAACTACAGTTTTCATATGATAGAAATGACCAACACGTACAGCTTTAAAGACTGGAGAACTGACATAAAAGCAGTTTTAAGAAAATTTTCTTTGGAAATCAATCCTGGTGTTCTCTTCCTTTATAGCAGTCAGCTCAAGGATCCAAGATCTTTAGAAGATATTAATAACATCTTAAACCTTGGAGAGGTTCCAAATATTTTTAACGTGGAAGAAAAAAACGAAATTCTTGAGAATATGAAAAATCTTGAACCTCAGTTGGATAAATCTCTTCATACAGAGGGAGGAGCACTAGAGCTTTTTAATCTTTTTATTAGGTAAATGGCCATTTTTATTTTTAGCAGATTAGTTCATAAGTTTAAATAACAGATATTAATGATATTTTTAGATTTTTTTAAATTCATGTATGCAGTTTAGCAACCAATTAACTTCTGAGAGTCATTAAAAACAAATATGTGAATGCTTTTGGGTTCAAATATGCAATAAAAGTTCCATAAATAATATCTATGAAAAGCGAAACTTTCTCATCCCTATATCTTTGTAACCCAATGTCGTTGACCTTAGATATTTTAAAGTATGAATTCTGTTTTATCAAAGGTTAAACCATCAGGTTTCAAAGATATGCGGATTAGAACATTTGAGTTTGTGGCAAAGATTCCTTTATTTGACGGAAAAATATAAATCAATTAAAATTTAATTTTAGATTGGTTAAAGAGAGATTACATATTGTTTTTGCGATGAACACAACAACCCAGGATTACAAGAAGACACTAAGAGACTATCCCTGTATCTTAAACTGCTGTACGGTCAACTGGTTTACACACTGGCCATCAGATGCTCTTTACTTTATCTCTGAAACGTTCTTGAAAGATATTGAGTTTACGGATGAGGAACTGCAAGGATGTATCAAGGTTTCTAAATATTTCCATACCTACGCTACAGAGAGAGCAGATGAACTTTATAGAAATGATATTTCTTACAACTGTGTCACTCCAGCCTCATTCCTTGAGCTGAACAGTCTTTTTAAAACCCTTCTGACCAGGAAAAGGGACGAGGTTAACAATATCAAGCAAAGATTTACAACAGGGTTGGATAAGCTAAAGGATGCAGCTGGACAGGTTGGTGTAATGCAAGAAGAACTAGAGGATATTCAACCTCATCTTACTGCTGCATCGAAGGAGGTGGATAAATGTGTTGCGCTTGTGGAAAAAGATCAGAACGAGGTTTCTGAACTGGAGAAGATTGTAAAGAACGTAGACTCATTGGTATCGGAAAAGACAAAGCAGGTGAAAACTATTATTCAAGAATGTGAAGACGACCTCCAGGAGGTGGCCCGAGGGGTTGAGATTGCACTAGAGGAGCTCAGCTCGTTGTCTCAGCAGGAGTTTGCTGCTCTCAGGAGCATGAAGCAACCTACTCCGTCAATCAGACTTGTTATGGAAGCATTCTGCATCCTTACTGGAGTAAAACCAGACAAACTTCCCGATGGAGGATCGGGAGGAAAAATGATTGATGATTACTGGGGTCCTTCAAAACGTTTACTTGGCGAACCAAAGTTTGTGGCTGATATTACTTTATTTGAGAAAGATGATATAAATCCCAAAACAATGAAGCTGATCAGAGAGAAGTATTTATCAAATTCAGAGATAGATCCTGATGAATCCAAGCAAAGTATAGGTCTAGGTGAAGAAGTTATCAAATCCTTGTATAAGTGGTTGACTTTTATTGAAAGCTATGATAAGGCTGCTAAGGTGGTTGCACCAAAGAGAGAAGCTGTAGTAAAGCTGAACCTGGAGCTTGAGGAATCTACCCGTAGTTTAAAGGAGAAACAAGCTGTTTTTGATGAAGCAAATGAGAAGCTGAAAATAATTCAGTCTGAACTTGCTACTAAGAAAACCAAGAAAGCTGAGCTGGAAAATGAAGTTGAAACCTGCAGTAGAAAATTAGAGAGAGCAGAGCAACTTATCGGAGGGCTGGGAGGTGAAAGGGATAAATGGGCAGAGATTGTTGGAAATCTTGGAAATAAATATGTGAAACTAACAGGAGATATTTTGCTTTCCTCTGCACTGATTGCATATCTTGGAGTAGAAGAGCAAGGATCTAGAGAATATATTCTCAAGGATTGGATGGAGAAGTGTCAAGAGTTTAAAGTTCCCTTCTCCGCAGATTTCTCCCTGTATAATGTTCTAGGAGATGAGATAACAAGACAATCCTGGCAGCTATCAGGTCTACCTTCGGATCAGTTCTCAACAGACAACGGTATTATTGCATTCACATCAAAGCGCTGGGTTCTCATGCTTGATCCCCAGGAGATCGGTAAGAAGTGGATCCAGGCTGTTGAGAAGAATAATAATCTCCAGGTACTTAAACAATCTGATTCGGAGTTCCTCCGAAATCTAGAAAGCAGTATTCAGTTCGGACAGCCAGCGCTTCTGGAGAATGTTGGAGAGAGTTTAGATCCAATCCTTGAACCTCTTCTTACAAAGCAAACCTTTAAGCAAGGCGGGTCGGTTTGTCTTAAGCTTGGAGACTCAACTTTAGAATACCACAAAGATTTTAAATTGTACATCACAACAAAACTAAAGAAACCTAAACTAGACCGAGATACAGTTTCTAAAGTTGCTTTAATAAACTTTAGCATTACAAGATTAGGATTAGATGAACAGTTGCTCACTATCACGGTTACAAGAGAGAGACCTGAACTTGAAGAGGAACGAGCTCAGCTTATAGTTCAGGCAAATGACAACAGAAAACAGTTGAGAGATATTGAAAACAAGATTCTTGATGTTCTCTACACTTCAAAAGGAAATATTCTTGAAGATGAAAATGCAATCAAAATTCTTAGTTCATCAAAGATTCTTGCGAATGAAATTTCAGAGAAGCAAAATATTGCTCTGGACTCAAAAAATAAGATTGACGAGAACAGGGAACCTTATCTCCAAGTTGCGGCTTATGTAGGAGTTCTTTTCTTTGCTATTTCAGACCTTAGCCACGTGTGTCATATGTACCAGTACAGTTTAAACTGGTTTATAAACCTGTTCTGTAACTCTGTAGATCTAGCAGATAAGTCTGAAGAGATGGATGAAAGATTAGAAAGCATTAAGGATCATATGACACAGTCTTTATATCAGGCAATCTCCAGAGGCCTCTTCAACGAAGATAAAACCCTTTTTTCCTTTCTACTATGTGTCAGTATCTTAAAGCATAAAGGAGACATATCTGATAAGGACTGGAAGGATTATCTGTCCTGCATATCAGAAGAAAATGTTTCTCTCGAGAATTCGGATCTTAAATACTTTGAAACAAGAATTCATGGACGGTTGAATAACTTGAAAAATAAAAGGAATTCATTTGAGCCTGTTCTTGAATCCATTCTTAGCGATGAAAAGAGCTGGTACGATTTGTTTAATACAGAAACTGGAATATCTCTTTCCCAAGATCTACCGCATAATCTTGAATTGGATATATTTGAAAAACTAATGCTGAATACCTGTATCAATACAAAAGACCTGGTAAGCCTAATCTATGAGTTTGTGGAACTGAATATTGGAAGAGTGTACACCCAGTTCCCTTTGCCTGATTTCCATAAAGCCTACCTTGACTCCAACTCTGTTACTCCGATAGTTCTTATCCTCGGAGATACTGCAGATCCCTGCTCCGAGATCTATAGGCTGGCAGAACGGTTGAATATTGTCGGGAAACGTTTGCAGTTCCTATGCCTAGGATCAGGAAAGGAGAGGCAAGCTGAAGATCTGATTAAAGAAGGAATATATGCTGGTAACTGGGTTATCCTACAGAATTGTCACATGGTTCCCGGATGGTTATCTAAATTAGAGTTTATGTGCGAGGGACTGGATGAAGATTCTGGCAGTCCTGATTTTAGACTTTGGTTGACAACTAAGAACAGCAAAGGGTTTCCGATTCCCATTTTACAGAATTGTATCAAGGTTTCGCTGGAAGAGCAAACTAACCTAAAAAGCAGTGTTCTAAAATCATTCCCCTCGGATATAGATCATCAGAAAGAATATGAAAAAATGTCGGAAAAGATGAAAAGAATGTCTCTTTCTGTTACATTCTTTCACTCGATGATAAATGAGAAAACTCGGTTTAAAACTGTGGGTTGGAACCAACATTATGTTTTCCCTACTCGGGATAAACTTCTGTCTCTGGAGTACCTTCAGACCTACCTAACATCTAATCATTCATTTTCATTGAAATCTATCTCAAGCTTCCTCTGCAACTGTATTGTAGGGAGCGGGATTGAAGATATTGTGGATTCCTTAACTCTTAACACCATATTGAACAGATTCTGCAATACAACGGTAGTACAGGAGGATGTTGTACAATTAGACAAGGATGGGGTTTATAAGGTTTTAAAATATGAATCTTATGATGGTTTTGTCTCTTATCTATCTTCTCTACCACAGAATACAACCCCAGACATGCTCTCTATCAATAGACCGATTTATGACCGGAGAAACATAAGAGAATCGCAGAATTTACTCAACAAAATCCTTATTTCACAGGATAGAAAAGTTCAGAAAGAAGAAAATTTTTCTTTTCATGAAATTAAAGATAAAGTTGAAACAATTCTCAAAAATCTCCCAGGTAAGAAAAAATATTCATGTTTCAAAAAAACATTTTTAAACAGTCAAACATTTTTTAAATTGACAAAGGAATTGAGTCCTTGTCACAAACTCAGATTTTCTAATACCTATATCTTTGCAACCCAATGTCGTAGACCTTAGATATTTTAAACTATGAATTTTTTTAGATCAAATAGCCTAAGTATGAAATATCAAGGTGTCTGCCATCAGGTTGCCAAGATATATGAGTTAGAAAATTTGAGTTTGTGTTAAAAACTCAATTCTTTAAACTGTACAAAATATGATGGAAACAAGCAATTGCATTTACGCAATAGGACTGTATAAAGTGTGTAATAATTATTCTTATTTGCTAATAAAAACAAACCAAAACCAATGACTTGTCTTATTTTTTTAAAATTATTTTTTACATCTCTTTAAATCATGATCACTAAAATACTTTTTATCCTTAGAGCCAATACAACTCATCCAAGACGGATTAGAAGAAGAAAAGAATTGTCTCCGAGTAGTTCTACTCCACGAGGTTGAGCTACTCAACAAGCTCCTGGAGATGTCTAAAGAAACCTTTGAGACCTGCAGGCTTGCCATGCTCGGTATTCAAGTGGTTACGTCCGAAGTGGAGTCAGTGGTTGAGGCCGTGAAAACAAACTCAATTCTTGACAAGTTTAAGGTATACATTTAAAAAAAAAATTACTCTGTGTTTTTTAATTTATTTTTTTCGTTTTAGAAACTGAGTTGTCCAACATCTGTGAGTCTGGCTGAGTTTATTGAAGATATGAGAACTAGAAGAGAGTTTCTAGGATCCTGGGCTGAGACCGGAGTACCCAAACTATTCAATCTTTCCGCCTTACTTCATCCTCACGCTTTCATCACAGCTATTCAACAGGTTAGCTCACTGAAACAAATTTTGAATATTTTCTATTTTTAATATTAAGGAATTGAATCTTTTCCACAAACTCTGATTTTCTAATCCCTGTATCTTTCCAACCCAATGTCGTAGACCTTAGATATAATTCAAACTATAAGCTTCTGTCAGATCAAATAATTTAAGTTTAAAATATTAAAATTCCCACCATCAGAATGCAAAGATAGAGGGATTACAAAATTTGAGTTTGTGGAAAAAGGCTTAATTCCTTTACTTTATTTTTCGCAGTAAATACAAAATGCACGAGTTTATGTTTTCTTATCTCCGGATTGGGGAATTAGAAAATGTACATCAATGAACAAATTCAATAATCGATACTTGAACCTTTATATAATAGATATATCTATATATAAAAAACACTAATCTCTGTTAGTTTGTTTTTTGTCTGATCGTAAGACTCAGTTTCCGTGCAAAGCTGGGTTTCAAATTTATTTTAATTACACTATCTTGTGAACCTAGCTAAGCCTGGAAACACAGGTTTCCCTATAAAAGTCAACATTCTTAATATAGAACTTTAAATCCAGCTAAAAACATGCATATGGTTCAACCGAGATCCCCAATCAAAATCAAACAATTTATAGTTTTCAGTTTTATATTACAATTTTTGCCACCTTAAATGCCATCTTCTTTGTCTTATATCCTTGTTCCACAATCTGAAAATTATCTTAAACAATCTGGTTTCAGGAGTACGCTAGAACGGTTGGACTAGACCTGGATAATGTGAGTCTAGAGACAACAGTTGGTGGTTCAGGAGACCAGGAGAACAGTGTTGTGCTCCAGAACCTTCATATTGTCGGAGCAGAGTGGGATAATGCAACCTCAAGGATAGCTGAGCTTAGCCCTCAATCTGAGACAATAAACAGGTCAAATTCAATATACAATGTTGACTTTCTTTAAACTCAAATATTCTAACCCCTATTATATCTTTGCAACATGACAAAGTAGAACTTTAATATTTCAAACTATAAATCCAACTCGAGCAAATAGCCAATGTTAGAAATATCGAAGGTTTACAACATTAGGTTTGAAAGATATAGGGATTAGAATATTTGAGTTTGTGGCTGTATATTGTCATTGGATTCATTGAATATCAACGATCAAAGACGAGTTTAATGTCGCCCCGTACTTCCCATGATTATTGGAACACCTTGCATTAAAAGTTTATGAAAAGGCATTTTTTTCAAAAGGTAATTAATAACGTTTTAAAACATTAAAATTTACAGAACATTTATAATTCAGGATTCCTAATATCGAAGTGCGTCCTGTGACTGGGAACGGAAACCCTGACATATATAATTGTCCGGTTCTCTGGACTAAAAACAGGACGGAGAAAGGGAATTTAGCTCTCTATCTGCAGATACCAGGGGACCATCAACTCTGCCTAGAGAAGGGAGTTGCAATCATACTTAAAATAAATAAATAAAGAATGTATCTATATTGTTATTTGTAAAATTCTTTTAATAAAAAAGTTTGTTTGTAATCATTCTGCATTCATTTCACAGTTAATTTCTTTCTATACTTAAAAAATCTTGAAAAATTACCTAAAATATCCTTGTTCAAGATAAACAAAATCAAATTATTTAAAAAAAATTTGAAAATAGCAAGCATATATCAGGCTCGTAACTAAACGTTTTACGGGGGGGGGACAATAAAAACACGTATTTAACCTTCTAACAGGGGGTGCATGCGCCCCCTCCCCACATAAAGCCCTGCGTTCCCAATGTTCTGTATAGGGAGACTATGGATGAAGATTTTAGATATTAATAAGGAACAAAAATGTTCCCTTTAGATGATGATAATCTGATTATCTGTATTATCTCTCTTTGTCTCTCTTACTCTTTGGAGTGTGGATCTTGTAGTTTACCAGGTAATGAACCTAGCTATGATTCTACTAATTCTACGGCGCAATCCCACAACACATTTATTTTTACCAAATGGTGCACCACCATGCTGAAACATAAGATAAAACTTGTTATGTTGTTACTTGTTAGTAGTTTTTTGTAACAGACCATGACAATAAGTTTAAAAAAATCATTTCGAATATTTTTACAAGTATTGACTTTGGCCACTGTTCCATATCTAACCTTTTCAATTGTATTGTAATTGTAATCTGTTCGTTACGAGATGATAAAATGCTGTATCATCGATTTACGATCTGAGAAACGATGTAATAGTTTGGTGAGATTGTGATCAGTTTCAAATTCTAAATGAGAATGGAATGTTACCAAGCTTTTTGACTATGTGGCAAGAAAACTTGGGGTTATATTAAAGCATGCATGCCAGACCCGGGGTCTGTCCTCGAGAACGATTTTTGGACCTCCCCCCGGCCCCCTCCTTTGATTTTTATCTATTTTTCATCAAAAGTAGTATATATTTATGATTAGGTTAAAGCACTTTCTGGGCTGAACGCTGCGGCTAAGACAGGCTAGGAGGCTGAGCACCGCGGCTAGGACAGGCTAGGGGGCCTGGCGTTGCGGCCACATGACTAACTTTATGCATGTGTTCAATATGAGATGCACATTTAAAATTGTTAGGATAACATTACATGAGAAGTGTTACTTTTTACAAGGACCTAGTGGTTTATATTTTCTGAGATTTATAGGAGTAAAAATATTAAGACATATACTGCCAAATTTCCCTCCCTCTGATAAACTTCTAAAAAATATTTAGATTTACAGTAAAATGTGTGATGTTGAAAATTTGGATTTATATCTGATTCCCAATCAAAATGAACTCTGTAAAGATATCAGAGATTTTAATTCTGAGATCTTTACTCCTTATGATGTACCCTGAACCCCAGGTCCTGGACGTATGTTTGCGTTATAATTATACATAGTGTGGGGACGCTAGATGATGCCAAAATAATCTTGTTTTATTATGCTTTCCATTTGGTTTAGCCGACTGGAGTGGGTTTCATCGTTCTAAGAACGAACATAGTCGGAGACATCATATGTTAATATACTACGGATTAGAAGATTCTAACTCATCCGTAACTGTTTTGATTACTAGTTCATTTATAATATTTTTCGTTCCAGGTTCGTTGCTCCAGGTTCCTCTACACTCTAAAGATCACAGACAAGGAGAAAGCTGAGAAGCTAAAGCAATCTCTACCTCCAGGCCTCCAGGTCAAGGACATCAAGTAGATGATCGTCCTCCAGGTCAAGGACATCAAGTAGATGATCGTCCTAACTGAAAGCATCCATGAGTCATTTATCCTGGATATATCCTGGCAGTTCTGAACCCTGCAATCTAATTTAAATAACAAATTTTAGAAAGATTGTTTTTTTTTCAGATGAACAAACTATGGCAGCTTGCGATACGGCCGATGGTCAGACAAACTTGGCAAAATGGCCATATTCGGGAACTGAGTTCAGGATTTGATTCAGTCGGAAGTTTTGGTTTCAGAGGTTTTGCCACAAGTTCGTCGTTTAAGACTGAAGATGAGCGGAGTGAAATTGAGCAGTACATGCGAGAACACAGTATAAGGGTAGAGGGAAATGATGCACCCGATCCTATTCTCAGCTTTGATGGGACCTCAATACCAAAGAATATTCTAAATCATGTTATGAAGCAGTTTGATAAACCAACTCCAATTCAATCACAGGTATAGATTTATTTAAATTTGGTATCCAACTCAAACGGTACGCCTCAAATATCTTATTTTGATTGTAGGCTTTACCGATTGCATTGGAGGGACGAAATATGGTTGGTATTGGACAAACAGGTTCGGGGAAAACACTTGCATTTCTCCTTCCTGCTCTAGCACATATTCACAAGGCTCGAGAGACAAGACACAGTTCAGATTACAGAGGTCCTGTAGCTCTAATCCTTACACCAACCAGAGAACTCGCTCAACAGATACAGGAGGTGTCAGAGCTATACAGGAGATCTTCAAATGTCATGAACGTATGCTGTATAGGTGGAGACTCAAGGTAACCGGTTTTACACAGGCTGTGAAAGGGAAGAGGGGTTAATGGTTAATTATATTGATTTTGGATTGTAACCCGTCTTGTTTACAAATGCGAAAAATTTAAAAAGATTTTAAAAAACCCAAAGTTAAAAGCGGCTTAAATTGAAATAATGATGACACTGAATTATTTCAGGTATCGACAGCTAGAGAGATATGATCGAGGTCCTGAGCTGATGATAGCAACACCTGGACGATTAAATGATTTTATACAATCCGGCGACATGAATATCAGGTGAAAATTAACCGAAAATTTATGAAGAGAAAAGAGTTCATTTCATTCTTCCTTCGTGGATTAACTTTTTTCTGATTAGTCGGCTATGACGTTTTAACCATAGAAACATCTTTTATTTTCCCGAGAAAAGAGAATCCGGTCTTCATTTTCCGAGCTGGAAACTTTTGTGTTGGAACCAATTATCCCGTTACCCTCATCTCAATATCCACTGTGGACACTTTTGATTTTCTCTTTTGGATATCCATGCTGGATTCCCACCAGTGAGAGATTGCTCATTGATTGCACGCAAAATTGTAGGCCTCCGATTGGCTTTTCGGTTTCTGCTAACTAAACCCTGATTCGTTGAATATTAGACACTTAACTGGATATAAAATGGAGATTAAATAAATCTGCAGATTAAATAAGGAGATCAAGCATTTAAAGCTCCGGCCATAAAAAAAGTCTTTCTGAATTATTTTACACGTAGTCTCTGAAAAAATTGTGTGTTTAGGCCTTTTAGCCTACAAAATATAGTTCAAATGTGCTAAAAAGGGCTTTTATTAGGTACAATGTCCTCAAATTGGGGGTTGTCGATGAAATATTTTTCTCTATAATGCCGTTTAAACCTTCAAAGATGGGCCTAATATTCGAAAAGTTCTCGGTCTCCTTTTCAAAGTTTGATTTGTTTAAATTCTAATTCTAATTTTATTTTTAAGTTGTATAAGACAGAATAGAATAAATTGTACATCTTCAATGATAGAGTTGAGGATTTCAAAAACTGAAGTACGAAAAAAGATTTCAAAGTTTTTTTTAAAAAAACATTTGGAAAGAGGGTTCACTACATTTCGAGTGAAGCGGCATTTTAGAGCAAAATGTTTCGACGAAGACCCCCCAATTTATCGTCTTTGTACCTACTATGCACACATTGTATAAGAATAATGCCTTTAAAGGTTAAAATGGCGTTTCATAACACAAAACTATGATGGTTATTAGGCTAAAAAGTCTAATCACACTTTTTTCAGAGACACCTTGTAGTTGAATACAATATCCTTTAAAAGTTACATAAATACATATTGGAACATATGATTGCAGTGGTGTTGAGTATGTGGTACTAGACGAGGCTGACCGGATGCTGGATATGGGATTTGAACCTCAGATTAGAAATGTTCTTAAAGCCATTCAAGGAGATAAACAAGTCTTAATGTTCAGTGCTACATGGCCTACAGATGTCAAGGTAGGAACAAAAAATTAACAAAAGTTTCCATAAAAGTTACACTACACTATTTTTTTTTTCTCTAAAAATCCCTTTATTTCCAATTCTGGAGTAAAAACTGTTTTGTTTTTTTTGGGGGGGAGGGGGGTTAGAGGATTTTTCAAGAAAATTTACACCGGGCGGCCCCTGCCTGAGTATTTATTATATATTTATTATTTGGCGGATTTTTACGGAGTCTTATAATTTTTTAGGAGTTGGCCGAAGATTTTCTTGGAACTTACGTGTTCATGAATATCGGGTCTACAGAGCTGAGTGCAAACAAGAATATAACCCAAAAGGTGGTTGTGTGTGACAAGAGCAGTAAACATGGTATATTTCTCGACACACTGCAAGAGATTAAAGATCAGAAAACTTTAATATTTGCCGAGACGAAAGCTACTGTCGACAGATTAGAACATATAATACGGAAAAGGTAGGAGTTAGACAGTTTTTAAAATATAAATCGGAGTTAAATGACCCTTTTACAGAAAATACCATTAATGATTCACATTAGCAGTAGCACCCTGAAAACCTAAATCAACGAAAGCAGAAAGATGGCTAAAATCTTGTCGTTTTTGAATTTGTATTGATTACTTAGATCAGTTCTATACCTTCTTATTTTTTAGTGGTATCCGTGCAATGGGAATACATGGAGACAAAAGCCAGTCTGCACGTTCAAATGTGATAAAAAGGTTCAAGAGCGGTGATTGTAAAATAATGATTGCAACTGATGTTGCTGCTCGAGGACTAGATATCTCAAATGTTGAATATGTCATAAATTATGATTTTCCGAACGATATTGAAAATTATGTTCACAGAATCGGCCGAACAGGACGATCGGATAAAAAGGGAACTTCCATAACATTTATGGGTGATGATGATGCTAATCAGGCGAAGAAACTAGTCAATATTCTGAAAGAAGCAAACCAAATAGTTCCTGAGGAACTAGAGGAGCTAGTCCACCAGGCTAGAGGGAATAAGATACAGAAACGTAGATACGGAGCTCCTGGAGGAGGATTTCAAGGATATAAATCTTACAAGAATAGAGATGATTCTTACAGACGGAAACCTCAGTATAATAACAGGAGAGATGACTGGAATGATGATTCAACACAGTACAGGTCATCAAGAAATCGACGCGACGACTCCGATCCTTTCTATTAAAAAAATAAATTTGCTATTAAAAGTTTCTTGCATTTATAAAATGTATATATATCCATAATGTTTATGTTATTCTCATTTGTTTTTATTTGAGACATTCCAGATGAGTATAATGATGCCGGGGCGATTGGGAGCTCTGCTCACTAGCTCCTGTAAAATCAGCAGCAGAAACTGTAGTAGCTTGGGAGCTCTGCAGACGCTTAAAGTTCGTCAGAAGATAGAAGAGAAGAGAGCCGCTGCTCTGTTGGGCGGTAAGTCTGAGGTTTATTTTACAAGTTTTAGATTTAAAACATACAATATTGTGCGAATAGATAAAGATGAACACGCTTACCTGGGAGAAGCCTCTGTAGTAAGTAGAAGAGACCAAGAGGGAAGGAAGAAAGGAAGGAGGTAGGTGGACGATAACCTAGACCATAGCAGTATATAATTGGGAGCAGAGGCTAGTCCAGAAGTCGTCTTCAACTTGTTTATCCTATCTAGACAATTCTTGTCAGTAGCCTAAACAACGAGCAGTGTTAAATATTTCTAGTTTTAGTCTTAATTTCTCACTAAATAGTTATTCTTTTGTCAAGGGTTTCAGCATGGGCCCTTTTTTAGTCGTATAAATTAATATCCTACTAGTTTCATTTTATTGCTGTCCATTGAGGACTAAAACTAAACGTTTATGGGACAACATTATTTCACCTTCCTGGCTCGCTTGCATGATTTTATAAAAAAAAACGCCTTGGCGCCACAGGGAATTTTTTTATCTCTTCTCGGAACTCAAAATTAAATGGTCAGAAGGTGCCTGCTCACTCTACTTCCGCTCTTTTTTTCATAATAGAACCCCCCCCCCTCTCTCAAGCCGCAGCTTCACTTTTGCACAAAGGAACAAGTGATATGAGGAAAAAATGGTCCCTTTTCTAAATTAATATTCCCAAAAAAATTTAAAAAAATTCCAAACCGTTATCTTTCAAAATGATGTAAATATTGAGTCTTAAATTTTCGCTCCAATTTTTATACTGGGGGGAACTCTAGATAATGCTTCTTGAGCCATGTATCTAAATTGAGGAAATTTTTAAATTTTTTAATGAATTCATTGAAAGTTCAAGAAGATAAGTTCTTACGCTTCCAGGAGATAAGTTCTTACTCAAGGGAATTGCATTATTCTGCAGGTTTTTGGTTACTTTTAGAAAAATGAACACGATACTTTTTACCCAAAAATTCATTTATTCTCTCAATTTCAGCGAAGAAAACCTTTAAAATTTGTTTGCACTCCGCGCGAACATAGTAAACTTCAGGAGTAAAAAAATATATCCTAGAATGAGGGAGGAGGGGAAATGATTTTTTGAGAAAAAATAAACTCGAGTAGTATTGCTACACTTGTAAGCGGTGTGGGTTGGCCATGATGGGACTTTTTTCAGATTTCATCTCGTATTCTCCTATACTCATTTGATTTTGTATTCTATGTTAAGGTGGTCAAGGAAGGATTGATGCACAGCATAAAAAGGGTAAACTAACCGCTAGAGAGCGTATATCCGTCTTACTGGATCCAGGAACATTCGTAGAGTACGATATGTTCATGGAGCACACCTGCACCGATTTCGGGATGGAGAAGGAGAAAATTCCCGGGGATTCGGTAGTTACCGGCCACGGACTTGTTAATGGCCGCCGAACCTATGTGTTCAGCCAGGACTTCACGGTGTTTGGTGGGTCTCTATCCATGGCACACGCTAAGAAAATTTGCAAGATAATGGACCAAGCAGTTCTGGTCGGAGCACCTTTAATCGGACTCAACGACTCCGGTGGAGCCAGAATACAGGTGAAGTAAAACGCGAACACTCTATACATTTCAATGCTTTTATTTTAGAATTAAGTGGAAGAAAGTGAAATATTTTAATTTGGTTTCATGTTAAGTTTTGTTGTAGGAAGGAGTTGAATCTTTGGCAGGATATGCAGATATCTTCCAACGGAACGTTTCCGCTAGCGGAGTAATCCCTCAAATATCCCTGGTTATGGGACCCTGTGCCGGTGGAGCAGTTTACTCTCCTGCACTCACAGACTGGACCTTTATGGTTAAGGTAATCGATGACAAATATAACCAAGATTGGTTTTGTTTATAAATGACTTTTTTATAGGACACTTCATACCTTTTTATCACTGGACCTGACGTAGTTAAAACAGTGACTGGTGAGGAGGTAACTCAGGAGGAACTAGGAGGGGCTAAAACCCACACAACCGTATCTGGAGTAGCGCACAGATCTTTCGAGAATGATATTGATGCTCTTCTCCAGTTGAGGACTTTTATGGGATTCTTACCTCAGTCCAACAGGGATCCTGCACCTGTTCGGTCCTCAGATGATCCCTGGGATAGATATGTTCCTGGTTAGTTATCTAAAATCATTTTAATGAAATATAATTTTCTTTTTTTTACATCACTATTTTATTTGTCATCTTCAATATTTTAAATTTTAGGTTTAAACACTGTTGTCCCTCTTGAGTCTACTACTGCCTATGACATGATGGATGTTATTCTTGGTGTGGTCGACGAGAGAGATTTCTACGAGATGATGCCGCTCTACGCCAAAAATATTATCACTGGGTTTGCCCGAATGGCCGGTCGAACTGTCGGCGTAGTTGCAAACAATCCTAAACATGCGGCAGGATGTCTAGATATTAATGCCAGTGTGAAGGGAGCACGATTTATCAGATTCTGTGATGCGTTTAATATTCCCATTTTAACATTTGAAGATGTTCCTGGTTTCCTACCTGGAACTGCTCAGGAGTACGGAGGAATTATTAGACATGGAGCTAAACTTCTCTACGCTTACGCCGAGGCTACTGTTCCAAAAATTACTGTTATTACAAGGAAAGCATATGGAGGTGCTTATGATGTTATGTCATCTAAACATTTACGAGGAGACACTAACTACGCTTGGCCGACTGCCGAGGTAAAAATTAACTATTTATAAACAAAATATAACATTTTAATTTGCATAAAAATCAACCTTCTTTAGGTTTTAAAAACTGTCAAATCTATTTAGTTTTGTAACACATAGTTTTTTAGTTCAGAAATCAAATCTAATGAACTAGGCTGCGCTTATCTTCTATTTCAACTTTTAATTGTGGCTTTATCTGTGAGCATCTTCTCTATGTACAGTATAAAACAAAAACAAAAAAAGTTTGCGGATTTCATAATATTTTTTCGCGCATTTTCAAAATTTTTCAAAAATAAAAAACTTTTAAACAAAAATGTTTAAAATTTTGATCATTTATAAACCTTCCCTGGGGTCACGTGATGTCCCACACATAATTTGGCCCAATCGGTTCAGCCGTTTTGACGTTTATTGGATACAAACAAACAGACAGACTCGACAGACAAGCCAAATATATAGATAGATGTTTTCGAAGTTGTAAATCGGCAAATTCTTGGCAGAAAATTTCGCAATTAATTAGATTGCATCCCTAGGGTTGCAATATTACATTGGATCCCTAAGGTTGGAATATTACATTGCATCCCTAACGTTTTAATATTACATTGCATTCCTGAGGTTGCAATTTTACATAAAATCTTTAAGGTTCAAATGTAAAGACTCCAGTGTAATAATTTTGTTTAAAAGTGAGGGGAAAAATTATTATTATATGGATCTTTAATTGAATGATTTTTGTTAAGGTTGCTGTGATGGGAAGCAAGGGAGCAGTTTCAATTATTTTCCGGGGTAAAGGATCAGAGAAGAACGAGCAGGAGTACATTGATAAATTTGGAAACCCCTTTCCAGCTGCTGTACGAGGATACGTTGATGATATAATTGAACCTGCTACTACAAGGAAACGTATTTGTGAGGTAATTATCTTGTTGAACATATCTTAAAGGTTGAAATTAAAGATTATTATTCTGTTAATCAAGTGGTATGTATATATTTGGTATTCTTATTTCAGGATTTAGAACTACTTTCAACCAAGCAAGCAGAGCATCCTTGGAAAAAACACTCCAACATGCCGCTATAATTCTCATTTCAGTAAAACCATGTGAAAACTCTTGTCAATTATGTAAGATATAGAAACGAATATTTTTAAATAGATAATTTATGAAATTTTGAACGTGAAATTCAAATATTTGGAATCAAGTGCAGATAATTTAGAATATTTGGAGTCATATCCTAGTAATGTTGCTTATGAGAAATGCATAAAACATACAATGGCATGACTGTTAATATGATAAAACATACAATGGCATGTCTGTTATTTAGTCGTTTTCTTGGATTCCTTATAAAAGATTTATATTGGTAAATTATAAAGATTTTTAAAAAATGTTATAGAAGATGTTGATAGTAGAATTTACAACGTGTTTTAAATATGAAAAATGTAATTGGTATCCTTGGCTTCCTTTTTATGATCTTGTCAATCCAGAAATGTGAAAGGTACCATAGGTGCTAGATAATTTGTTAACTAGGGATTCAGGGAATTAGCATTTAGAAATACATTTTCAGATAAAAAATGGGATTTGACTCAGGAAAAAGAATGTGTCCGGATGGATTCTCAGATTCTGATTCAGACTCCGATATATGTTTTAGTACGGACGGAGCAGAGAAACTAGTGAAGGTATAAAACCTGGAACCAAATTTACAAATTATATTAATAAAAGAGTTGCAGGTCGTCGTTACAGTCTCATTCTTTGAAAGTAACCCTTGGCTAAGATTGTTCCAATTGTTTTACAGAAATTGGTGAAAATTAGCGTGGCTAAAATTAAAAACCTTAGATATCTTGTCAATTGATTTCGTTAGAATTTACTTAGTATTTTTAAGCGACCATTTTTCTTTGCAATACGCAACTATCTGATCACAAATTCAGGTTAAGAAGTTTTATCTAATATAATAAATAATTCTAACAAATGGGCGTAGATATGTAATTGTAATCTAAAAATTGACGACTTGTTCATGTGTAAGGCCTGGTGAATAATGTATACTAGCTGAAGTGCCCGGCGTTGCCCGTAGACTTTTAAAAAAATCGATTTTTAAGCATTTGTTGAACCGATCGGGGTCACGTGAGGTCCTACAAAAATTTGGGCCCGATCGGTTCAGCCGTTTTTACGTTTATTGGATACAATCAAACAGACAAACAAACAAGCAGACACCCAGACAGACTAGCTAAATTTATATATAGACTAGCGTTTTTGGAGTTAAGCTTCAAAAGATACCCAGTCGGCTCTAATCTGAATTAGAAATTACTTATTGTTATTGCTTTTATATTGGTAATTTCTTCATTTTTTTACCGTGCCCAAAAATACCGAAATGTTGCTGTATGATCATGACAATCCAAATCCTATCTCGAACACAAAACAAAAATGAAGAATTTAAAAGATATTAATATTCTGTAAGAAACAAAACATTTTATTGGGCACATAGGAAATTAATCAAAAATAGTTGAACTATAAATAAAACAGATTAACGATTATTTGTTCATATTATTAATAATTATTGTATCCATTTTCAGAGTAACCCCTCAGTTATTTTCTCTAATTATACGATAAAAACCATTAAAAAAAAACATTCCTATTCCCCTAAACAGCAGTGCCTAGGATCCATTTAATTTTGATGAGGATCCGGATCCCGAACCCGCATTGGAAAAAATTGATCAGGATCCAGATTATTTCTTAATTTACTGAATTTTTTCGCTTATTTTTATGCTTAACTTATGCTAACTTAATGATCCATTCAGAAATCAGGAAATTTTTATAATCTCTCTGTTTTTAATAGTTCCGATTTGGGTTTTGAGAGTATTTTTTTTTTCAGTTTTTGGTTGATATTTTGCCCCTTTGATCCGGATCCGTGCATTCGGATCCAGGAAGCCAAAATCTTGCGGATCCAACGGATCCGGATCCTAAGCACTGCTAAAAAGAATACCCTGTATAATGTATACTCAGTCCACTTTATCAAGTATAAACCATTGGAATCGTGTCTGTTCAGGGTCTTGATAAGGAGTCTGATCCTACTCCTCTAGCAGCGGCCAGCAAGAAAATAGATGATGATTTCGACAGTGATATTCGTCTGGTTCTAGACAGTGGTGATCTGGAGCTGGTATCCCAGCTGGTAAATCAGGCTGGAGTTGATATAAACTTTTCTCTGAGTTCAGCCTTCAACTGGTCTCTAGCTCTATACTCTGTTAGCAGAGCAGATTATAAACTTCTCAAGTAAGTCTCTGTAGAATTAAGATTTATTGCAAACATTTTTTAAATACAAAGTAGAATAGAAAAATAACTTACATCAATTAAAAGATGGATTCTGGAGGCAGGAGGAAGGATTCAGTCTGGAGGATCGGAGAAAGTATCCGGGTTCCTCGTCCTAGCCACTGTTGATCCTAGTTCGGTTCCGGAAAATAACATTATTAAGACTGCTGAACTTCTCATCTCCATAGGTACCAGATACCAAGTCAAACCGATTATTAATAAATTTGATTAATAAATAGTTTAATTATTTAATAACAGTGTAAACGAATCTTTCAGTTAGATCAAATATTTCAATAAACAACTTTCTTTAAGATCACCCTTACCTTCGAACTTGATATAAACCTTAAGAAATTATTCGTTAAGATGAGAAAGTTGACGCTGTACAGAATCAACGGAAAACTCCATTAATCCTCTCAGCCAGGTGTTAATTTTTAAGTTTTAAATTTATATGGTTGATGATAGATATTATTATAAAATATATTTTTATAACGTTTCCTATTTGCCTAATCAGCTATGGACATCTAGCATTGGTACAGTTTCTGTGTCAGCATGGAGCAAATATCGACCGGACGGATACTCAGGTTTTGCATTTGATTTTTCAATTAATAACTGATCTAGAGTAGAAGTTCTAGGTTTATGAGCATATTATTCAGGGTTGGACTGCCCTTATGTACGCAGTAGACGGAGGACACGGAGCAGTGGCTCGAACCTTGCTGGAGTTGGGAGCTGACCCGGATATTATCAGTGAAGATGGACTGAGAGCTGCAGATCTTGCTGCTCAACACTCAAAGCCTGTTCTAGAGGAGATTCTGGAGAAATACAGCTCTATGAAAGGGCTCAAGCTAGGAAGAGAGACCTTCTTGGAAAATTTTGAGAAACCTCGCGAGATTGACAGTATACTTCTTGGCCTTGGATTAGAAGAGTATAAGGTTGTTAAATTCAATTTTTAACTTTAAAACAATATTTTTTTTTCGCAAGCCCTTAAGAAATAATTAATTTTTGTATGATGTTTTAATTAATACATTTTTTATTGTTTTCGTAGGGGTCATTTTACCAACACAAGATAGGAATTGCAGAGTTTTTAACCCTCAGGTAATCCTCTCAATATTTAACAAAAGATTTAACAATTTCTGAAGTAAATCTTAATTTTCTTTTTTTTGAATTTTTGTTTCACTGATGAGATAAAACAGGACAAGAGTTTAAAGAATAAAGTATTAATATGGAAAATACTAAAAATTATAAATTAATGCATATATTCCCTCAAAAACTGTTAAATTATAATCCTATGGTATATTATAGTGAGACGGATCTGATAGAGCTTGGAATTGACAGTATAGGAGTGAGGAAGAGAATCCTGGAGGGACAGGTGGAAACTCATAAGAGGATCTGGGAGAAACAATCCTTACATTCTGTCAGCTTCATGGATAAACTTGCAGGACTAAGGTTGGACAGAATTGATCTCTGAACATGAATTAATGTTTAACACTTACGGAATAGATATTTAAAATGCTCGCCTTTAGATGAAAATATAAATAAACGTCAATCAGTCAATCAATTAATCTTACAGAATAAAAAATTTTGTTCTTTCTTTTAATAATATTTTTTAATCCAAAAATAAAATCTTCTCGTTATGAAGGTTGACCTGCCCTGAAGCAGCTGGAGTGCTAGGAAACCTCTCCATTCATGCAACCTTCATGAAGGCTAGTGTTGCATATGTAAGGTTACAGGCTAGAGATCACACAAATAGATTTCTCAAGGTAGGAAGTTTAATTCAAATATGCTCTCAGGGCGTCTCAATCCCCTTGCTTAAATTGTCTCTGAACGTCGCCATTTTTGTCATTCTCAAATTTTCGCGGATTTTCTTTTAAATTGACGTATTTTCAAAAAAAAAAATAATGTAAAAAATTTAAAGGGGTAAAATCGGTAAATTTTAACGGTCCATAAAAAATAAAGCCCTTAAGAACGGTTTTTTATACAAATAGACAGACAAATCAGTAAAGGTTATTTATAGATTTAACAAATCTCCACTGTAAACATGTTTACAAACTGTTTTTAATGTATGCACGAATAAATATGGTTAATTGAAAAATAAATAAAAAACTTTTCCCCTAATTTGTTAGGAATTTATTAAGGATTATTTTATCACTGACTTAGTGATTTTAATGAATGAAATTGTTATTTTCGGCAAAAAGTATAAAAGAGAAATACTAAGCAAGATTTAGTCAATTCCTACCCCCACCCCCACCATTGTTTTGAAAAACAATCTATCCCTGGTGTACATATGTTGTACTTTTCAGGAAAATATCTATATTTAAACCTGAATATTCTGTTTTAGGCCGGAAGTGATGTCGTGTCTCCATCAGAACTTCTGAAAATGTTGAACAATTGCTCAGACCGAGTTCAAGGTTTACAAAGAGAGATTATACTCCTCACACGAGAGCTTGAAAACCAGGGAGCAGAATGTTTTCCTCTTCCAGTAGATTCTTTACAGAGAGAATGCAAACCACGCTGGTTCTCACACCTCACTCTTCTCTCAGCAATTTCAGTTGGAGTTCTTGTATACAGATTCTTCAGAGGAAATCCTGTTGCTACATAGACAATCCTGATTCTATCTAGACAATCCTGATTCTACCTAGACAATCCTGATTCTTTCTAGACAATCCTGCTTTTTTCTAAACTATTTAGATTTTCTGGATAATTTAGATTCTTTCTAGACTATCCAGATCCTTTCTAGACAGACCAGATCCTTTCTAGACAATCAAAATTCTTTCTAGGCAATCCAGATTCTTTTTAGACAATTTAGATCCTTTCAAGACAATTTAGATCCATCCTAGACAATTTAGATCCTTTCTACACAATCCAGATCCTTTTTAGACAATCCTGATTCTATCTAGACAATCCTGATTCTATCTAGACAATCTTGATTCTATCTAGACAATCCTGATTCTATCTAGACAATCCTGATTCTATCTAGACAATCCAGCTGTTTTCTTAACTATTTAGATTTTCTGGATAATTTAGATTCTTTTTAGACTATCCAGATCCTTTCTAGAAAGTCCATATTCTTTCTAGTCAATCCAGATCATTTCTAGAGAATCCAGATCCTTTCGAGACAGTCAAAATTCTTTCTAGGCAATCCAGATTCTTTCTAGAAATCCTGATCCTTTCTAGACAATCCTGATCCTTTCTAGACAATATTGATTTTGTCTAGACAATCCAGTTTCTATCTAGACAATCAAGATTCTTTCTAAACAATCAGGATTCTTCCTAGACAATTTAGAGCCTTTCTAGTTAAGTTGAGGCTATCCAGTTCCTTTAGGAATGCAGTTTCTTTCTAGAGAATAAAGAACTTCCTTTCTAGATAACCCAATTCCTTTCAAATTCCTGTCTAAATAATCCTGTCCCTTCTCAACAATTCTAGTCTTGGTCAAATATTCCTAGTTATTCGTTTTTTTTGTTTTTTGTTTTTGTTTTTTTCATTAAATACCAGTGACTGATTAAGATTTGGTTCCATTTCTGTATTATAAAATTGTTCTTTATTTGAAAATTTTTATTTGTATTTTTTCCAGATGGTTAAACTTAGTGAAAAATGAATAAGGAAGAAATATTGAGGTGGGATGGATTGCCTCTAAAGGAAAATTTCATTCATCTAAAATATTTCATGAAGTTTATTAATAAATTTACTTGTAAAAATCCTGGAATCCTTTAGTGATTGGAGCAAGGTTGTTTATTAAGGTTGCTTAGTTTCAATGGACAGTGAAATTCGTAAATGTGACGTCACTGATTATAGAGGCGAGTATAGTGAATAGTGACGTCATTTACGGATTTTACTGTCCATTACTTAGAAGGCGACATTTTCCGTACTTTAGAGCGCATTTAGAGTAAGCAACCTGAATAAACAACTTTGGATTGACGTTTGGTAATATAGCGTTCCTACAATTACGTCAATAAATTTTAAATTGAATGAATTGTTTAACAGGTGATGAATTGTGAAGCAAGGGTTCTCTTTGTAAAAGATTTCCTGCAGCTAGGTCTAGCTCTCATAGAGGGATCTAAGGCGGCGGTTTGTTTGTTCAGAGGTTGTCAGTTCATCCGCCCTAGAGGAAATATAGACTCCATGTCTCAGTGGTTATCAGAGGGAACCAAACTCCGGGTTCATGCAAAGAAAGAGAGCAACTCTAAGATGGTTGCGTACCTAGCTACCTCGGTTTGGTTCGAGGATGAGGATTATGAACATGAGAATGTGAATTTATTGTACTATCCGACAGACCCTGAGAACCTGGAAACCTACAATAGAGTAGCAGATGATTTGACCTGGGGAATCAAGGCAACGGTCAGTGCAATGCATAAATATTTAAATATTTTAGGCGGTGGTGGTGGGGGTGTATTGGGTATAATGCACCAATCTGATGACCATATTCTTTTTTTAAAATTGTATTACTTTTTTTCCTACAATTTTTTTTTTTATTTCAGGATAAAGAATTGATAGCACATTCTTGGTCAGATAATACCAGTAGAGACAGGTATATTGATAACACAGTCTTAGTTAGATGATACCAGCAGAGACAGGTATATTGATAATACAGTCTTGGTCAGATAATACCAGCAGAGACAGGTATATCGATAATACAGTCTTGGTCAGATAATAAATACCAGCAGAGACAGGTATATCGATAATACAGTCTTGGTCAGATAATACCAGCAGAGACAGGTATATCGATAATAACACTTTTGTTTGAATTGATTTTTATCTTGATATTTTAGAAGAAGTTCTGTAGAGGACAGGAAGGATAGATCGGACAGACATTCCAGAGAAACATCAACGGGTCGAGACAGAAACGGGAGTTCTTATGATGATCGACATAAAACTGAAAGAAATTCAGAGAGCAGATATTCCAGAGAAAGATCAGCAGAGCGAGATAGAGACAGGAGTTCATATTATGACCGGCATAGAGATAAATCTAGTAGAGGGTCCGATGATAGAGACAGAAGTAGTTACAGTTCGGAGAGGGATTATCGGAGACAGGGTAAAGAAAGGCGGGAATCCTCGGATAGAGATCACAGGCATTCATCTCGAGGATCAGAAAGATCAAATAGACCAGACAGATCCAATAGATCAGACAGATACTCCAGGGAGTCTGAACCCCGTGTTTCTGGAGGCCGAAGAACCCCGGATACAAGAAGAGACCTGAAGGATGAAATTAGAGAAGAACAGACCAGATATCGCAGAACTGAAAGGGAAAGGTATATTTCCTTAATAAATTTTGAAAGGTATATCTTTTTATGAATTTCATTTTAAGGTCTCGAGGTGATGAGCGATATGATTCAGAGATAAAAAAGAAGAAAAAGAACGCACCTGATGATTTTCGCAGGTTGATTCAACCTGAACTGCCAGGCTTTGACCAAGACCAGGGAGAAGAAAGTTGGAACAATGAACCTCTACCCGAAGATCTGACATCGGTTGATTCTGTAGAATTAATCAAACCTCAACCTAAACGAGAACGCTCCGGGAGTCCTGATAAACCTGAAGCTTCTCTACCCGAAGCTAAGAGACCTCGGTATGTTAGTCCGGAGAGAGATAACCTTGGTGTCTCATTTATCACCAAATACCCGGAGGTTCCTCCACACACACGCTGGAAATTCAAAGATCTTGTGGACATAGGACCCCGGCCCTTCAACGAGATTCCGGCAGACGACTCTGGGATCCCTGTAACCATAGATTCCTGGTTGGATGAAGAAAGTGGGATTCTCTGTTCTCGAGACGGAGCTCTAATATCCTTCCACTTTAACCAGATGTGGGAAAATGTGAGCAAGTCCTCCTGGACACAAATGCGGGAAATATACTCCTCAGTAGAAGTTAGAATGAAATTTCCAATTGGAGCAAAACTTCGTTGCTTTTACAGCAAGCGAGATCTTGGCAGCTATCAAAATCAAGCCACAATGATTTGGAAGGAAGGACCCTCTCCTAAAAACTGTCGAACCCAAGAGTATTTTGAAGACCTGCAGAGGATCGCTAAGAATATAAAAGGAAACCAGAACGTCACAAACAGCTTGTTTTCTACCTGCAGAGACGCAGTTGTACAAGAATATGTCAGCTATGAAACTGGACTCGTCAGGAACGATTTAATTTTATTATGTGTTCTTAATATGCAAAGACTGAAGATGGTGTACAGAAAATTCATTATCTTTTCCCTCTGGTTTATTTCATTATTGGATTTAAAATTACAAGTCGTATTTCTCAGGATGTTGGACGATGATATGGGAGTTGCCTTATTTTCTTTAGATCAGGTTTGGGACGGAAAAGGAAATTATCTTCTGAATACAGTCTCTCAATCCCTTCACAATTATCTACCAATAGGCTCTACCGTCAAGGTTCTGGTCAGGTAAAAAAGGATATTTTAATTGTGTTGAAAATTTTACCTTTAACTTACTAAATCTAATTTAACTTATTAGAAAACTTATCTAGAACAATTCCATATGAGAGATCCTCCCAACTCCGATACCAGGCAACTCTAATCTGGAAACCTGAATTTGGATCTAGTTCGCCAGATACTTTTACAACAATGATGTCTGTTCGACAGAAGAGGGTTGAGATGAGTAGAAAGATGGATATCCTTCATGACAGATTCAAGCAAAATGCTCTACTCTCCGTCACAAGAACTAGTCAGGTTTGGTCAGACGATCTTTTAAAACCTTAATTGAGATTATATTAGTTTTATTTTTAGTATTGTTATATATATTTTATATAGCTGAAAAACATTCCGGAGAAGATTTTAAATTTCGTTTCATTACATAACAAAATTGCTTCAAACCGAAAAACCATTTTTCAATGCTGAAATAGTTTTGTCACTTAAAATGGAAGGTAGAAAGTCTTTTACACTTTCCTGTTATCATTCGTGTATATGGGAAATAAACAAAGAAACGACGTTTATGGAAATAAACGGAACAAACACTTCAGACACTGTATAGATTAATAGATTTGGCACTGATTTATGTTAAAATGAGTAAGTTTAAAAAACGGCCTTGCTCTTTCTGTGAGCTCATGTGGGATGCTGTCCAGACAGTTTAGAAGCATGCTTATTCCTTGTTAAAAAAAAAACAAAATCAACTGACAAGATTTTAAACAATATTTGATTAGAATTCCGAGCCTGTGGTTGTGCCTGTATCTCTAAATATGCTCCCCTCTGATGGTAAAGCAGTAGTTCTCACTCCGCTCTCTAGCGAGTCTACTCACCTCGGTCTCATCCAGGTTTCTATACCGGAGTACAAGAACCCAAACAAGATAATGACGATGTATGCTATATTCCATATTGACGATGTATATGATGAGCATGGGAAACAATTAATAAAGGTATTCATTTCATCAGATTTTGCATTTTTAATTCAAAAGATAGTTTTCAAATTTAGACAAGTTATCTTTGTCCAGTCTAAAATTTCTACATTAAAAGTTATTTATAAAAAATATTTCCCCACTCTAAATATTAGGAATTAACGAAAAGAAAGCTTTTTGACAGAAAGTAGTACAGTTTTAGAGTATTTCAACTATGAAACTACTTGGAACAACTAATTTAGTAGAATATAATGAAACAACTAATTTAGTAGAATATAATAAGATGAATTGTTTGGAACAGGTTCGATCTGATATTCAGATTTCCCATCTCAAGAATACCCAAGTAAATCTGATTGCTCGAAGCATCGCGAATACTGAATCCTACTCTGGACTGAAGAGTTTACTTGAGAAACACATCTCGGAATACAAAGATCTACAGATTCCTTTGCTCCAAGCTGTTGTTGTGTTTATAAACCCTGTATCCGGAAAGACTAAAACAGGAGGTGCTCCGATCCCGACATTTTTCAGAAGAGATCCTTCCAGTTTTAACAGGTTAATATAAGTTGGATTATTTCGTTGGGCAATTCAAGTTGTTTATATTTTTTTTCACTAAGACCATTGTTTAAAAAAATAACCGGAAAACCTATAAATACGTATGACATTCGTACATATACGTATTTTTAGGTTTGGAATACGTGAAAATACGTATTTTCAATGCGTTTTCCATACGTATTTTCGTAACCATTTCATTGGTAAAAATACGTATTTATATCTGTAAAAATACGTATATGACATACGTAAAAATGCGTATGTAAAAACCTAAAAAATCCAATGAATATTTATTTTTAGATTTGCATCAAACTTTTAAATTCTAAAAAAATACAATTTTTAAAGAAAGAAAAAATTCGTAAAAATACGTAAGATAAAAACCTAATAACTTTACAAAAATTACTTGGTAAAAAGTATACGCATTATTCGTAAAATACGTTTACAATTTTTAAAGAAAGAAAAAAACGAAAAAATGTCTAAAAATTCGTAAGATAAAAACCTAAAACTTCACAAAAATTACTTGGTAAAAAGTATACGCAATTATTTGTAAAATACGTTTCTGGAAAACTTAAGCACTTATAAAAAAAAAACTCGTTTGGTATGATAAATAAGTAAAAATACGTAAATATACTCAAGTCCTTTACCAAAAAGCCGAGCATACGAATTTTTACGTAAATATACCTAAAAATACGTATACCTTAGCAATTAAAGCATTGGATGGTTATTAGTAATATGGGAAAGGAACCTTTTATGCAGATTTGTATTAAATTTTATTTAAGTAATGCTAATTTTACATATGCTTATATTATATGATAAAGAGAATATTTTCAACTTTTTAGTTTAGATATACAATTTAGATGTTTAAATAAATATTTTTTTCCTAGACAAAATGTTTCATTGGTCTCTTTACATATGATATACATATATTTTAGGAAACAGTTTGGAACAGCGTACTATTTTAACCTGACCCTGAGATGTAGACTAGATCTAAAGGTTCATGAATTCCTGGAGTGTTGCAGTAACAACGTGAGCAATGCATCCAAACATTTCCTGGATGTAAGGTTCACGGACCAAAAGATATTGGCTCAAAACAGAAGGGTAGGACCGAGGTTTGCTATACAAAGATTGGCAGGTATAGATGTTCACGGGGATATCAAGAACGATTTCGGTACTTTCAATCCTTTGAAGGTTGAAGTTGCATCAGGAGAGCTCCCAGAATTATTCAAGGATAAAGACGTAAAGATCAAGGTTATCTGGTTGGATAGACCCAACCCTAAATACGGTTTGGCGAAGATCAGCTTCGGAACTTCGTCTGCGTTAGCATTTTTCAGCCTTAACGCACTAAATTCAAAGAGATATGTTTCTGATCTTTCTTCCATACTCTGGAGAAATATGAAGTATGTTCTCTCCAATGCTATTCTTATGGACGCTAGTAATAAAATTCCTTATCTCATTACAGAGCTCTGGATTATCGGAGACAAGAACCCGACTTGGAGCTGCCAGTTAAATGTTCTCAAGGACGAGTGGATGAAGGTGGTAAGTTTAATAAATGATGACAAACAGTCCTTGAACTTCAGATGCTGGGATTCCGTTGAAAGATGGAACATGGACAACTTTGAGGCAAGTTTGCTGAAGCTGGAGAGTTCCATGGAGCCTTCAGGATTAGTTGTTGCACGAAGTTCTGGTTGGAGAACAAGTCTGAAGAATGTAGAGGCAAAGGTCGAGCTTATATTGAGAAACTTTGGTTGTGCTTGTGGTTACCAGGAACTTCCTGGAATAGGATCTAAGAGGTTCTTTGTTCTTTTTGATTCCTGTGATCTATATATTAACAACGCTCCTCCAGACCCTGCTGCCGGTCCACCCGTCCTCACCGATCATATGAAAGTAGGAGACAAAATCCGTCTAAACGCTGTTCATGTAGAAGTTGAGAATTCGTGGAACCTTGTTTATCTTGCATCTGCTGTATCTGTTCTCAAGGGAAGAGATCCGCCTAAACTCCCTGACTCAGCAATATTTTTTGAAGATTCAACCAAGATAAAACCAGATAAGATTAATAACTTTAAGCTTGTCATGACCAAGATTGTTAAGAAAACTCCACCTCCTGAGATTATTCCTCCCAAAGTGAATGAAAACGTGAATGTACAAGGTTCAAGGTATAAAAACCATGACCATTCTCTTCAACGATCTAATATTCATCAGGGGCAGAAATCTACCCAAAACCGAGCAGCACTAGACAATGCATCTAAAGCATCAGCTGCCCGGAGAACATACCTTGCGACGTCAAACCCCGAAATTTTTAAGGAACTGAGAAGCATGGAGATTCAAAGATTCGGTAAGTTTTCCTATGACTGTAAGTTCTGTGGTATCCAGGGTATGAGCGTTGAAGATGCTGAAGATCATATCAGTTTAGAAAATCATTCGTTGGCCAAGAACAAACAAACCCAGGCGACTGAAGGAACAAAGAGTCGGTTCCAGGACCGAGGAGAAGCTGAGGAGGCACTGTTTCTTAATGCAAATAAATCTGTCAAGGTTTCTGAGAGGAACGGGAGAAGAATATTCTCCTGTGTAGACTGTAAAGCAAACAATATGCCGTTTGAAAGCGCTAAAAGACATATTGTATCCCAAGCACACAAGAAGAAATCTGTTAACCTCGACAGCGCAATTTTGGATCAGGAATGTAAAGAGATGCGGAAGAGGTTGGAGAGAAGTGGAGTTGTTTATCACTGCACACCCTGTTCATTTCAGACTGAAAACATCACACAAAACAAAGAGCACATTTTATCGGAGGATCACAAGAGATTAACCACCCTTTATTGTCATGTGTGTAAAGAGTTTAGTCGTAATAAATCCCATCTTCAAGATCACAGGTTCTCGATAAAGCATAAGAAGAATGTTCACAATCTAGAATTTGAATGTGAGAAGAAAACTGATAAACCGAAGCGACCTCTACTCCCCACAGTTCCAACCTCGGATTCAACCACACAGGAATCTGAACCCAAGGACGGAGAAAGTTTTCAATGTAAATATTGTAATTTCAAGGGAAGTAATTCGGATGAATTTAAAGATCATGAGAACACGGCATCTCACAAGAGAAGAGTTTTCATCCAGACCCAACAGATGCCTTTGGACGGAATCAACGGGTTTGAGTCTTCAGGAGAACGCTGTACAACAATTGAAGAAATGTGTTTAGTGAGGGAGGGGAAAGATTTGAATGAGCGTAGCTCCAGGGATAAAAGTTTACGAGATTCTGATGAAATGAAGGAAGCTAAAGAACGTTTATTGAATAATCTATTTGATGGTGGTGTGTTTACACAAATGGAAATCAAGACCAAGGTTAAATGTAACACCTGTAATGTTCTTCTCAACGGAAAGGAAAAGCAATTAACTATGCAACTTTTAGCTCATCTTACAGGTGATAAGCATAGTAACAATCTCAGGGTACAAATCAAGGCAGAGGATAAATCTGGGTTGGATAGAAACACTCTGGTGAGAGAGGAAGAGGAAAGGGAGAGAGCCGCTAAATCTCCGACACCTGAACCTGAACCAGAAGCTTGTATTCCCAGTTCAACGGCCGGAAATGATGAGATTTTGGATTGGTTAAAGACGAAAACTGACGAGGTGGAGTGTATAATGTCGGATAGACTCTTCTACTGTAAACGGTGTAGCACTGGGTTGAAAACACTCCGCGAGTTCTTTAAACATATGCTCTCGGAGATCCACAAGGTCGGGATGTGTCCCAGTAGAGAATGGAGATTATACATGGATATGGTAGATATCTACGAACATGGAGACGGATACTTTAAAGTGAGTATTTACTTTTTTCCATATATCAACATAATTTGAAGACTTCTTAAATGTTCAAACTCAAGCAAAGGGACACGTCACTTTTTTCATTTCCATCTTTTTCTCTACCTCTAATCAAATGTTGCAATTTACAAGCAAACTTTTTGGGGATTTTTTTTATTATTTTTGTTCTCATTAAGATTATACCTTCCCACAGTGCTTAGGATCCGGATCCAAGGGGCAAAATATCAACCAAAAAATGCAACAAAAAAATATCTTTTTTACTCCAAACCCCCAAATCTGAACTTTTGAAAAAAGAGAGATTATAAAAATTTCATCATTTCTGAATGGTTCATCAAGTTTTAGGATAAAAAATAAGCGAAAAAAACAAAACCAAAAATTTGAAGAAAAAAAATTTGTTAAAAAAATTCAGTAAATCTTAAATAAATGACCTGGATCCGGATCCATTTTTTCCAGTGCGGATCCAGGATCCGGATCCGCATCAAAATTGAATGGATCCTAAGCACTGCCTTCCCAGCCTTTATACTAAAACCCTTTTCTGGGATTCATTCGTTGGGTTCTGTTCGTTCTTCAGCGTTAATAAATTTTAAAAGCTTATTCTAATCCATGATTTCAGGTTTTTTTTAGAATAAGTTCAGGATAACTTCTAAATTATCTTAATCATATTTCAGTGTCTGCCGTGTAATACCGAGTACATGAGGAAACGTGAACTAGAGTTACATCTCGGTGTGATGGAGCACATGCAGAGGTTTGTAGACGAAAACAAAGATAAGCTCGTGGAGGACGCTATCCCGGTAAAGAGTCCGATGTGTTCTCCTTGCAATCAATATTTCCGTTGTGAGCAAGATCAAAAGATTCACGAGAAGTTAAAACACAAGAAGGATAACGGGTTTACCAGTGATCAGATTGAAAACTTGAAAACTCTTTCTCAATCCCGGAATATGAGCTCCAAACCTGATCTCAACAGAGCAGAGGGCAGAATTCTCCAGGTCTTACCGGAGCAGGAGTTTGCTTTGCTTCAGATTTCTCCTAAAGTAAATCAATATATCAACGTACTCTTTGATATATCTAGACTCGAGATAAAGGATAAACAGGAGAATATATCCGACACTGTAGTTCCTGGTTACCCAGTTATCCTTACAGCTGTTGAGATGGAACCTGAGGTGCCAGGATATTCGGAAAACATTCCTTATTACGCTACCGCGGTAACTATAGGAGACGAGGATGATCATAATTCTAGTCCAGTTCTCTTTTCAACTCTGCGAAGCGAGATTGGTTCTACAATCCTCGAAGGTCAGAAACTAAGCAAGGCGGCCCTTCATGTCCAACTTGAAGAATGTGCGAATGGTAAACCAACCCAAATTTTCCATACATTCCCTAATGTAGTAGAGATTGGAACAGGAATAGTGATTATGAAAAACCAAAGTGTTCTTCTAATTAAAATGCAGGAGGAAGGTTGCTACGCTCTGCAAATACTTGAGAGTGTTTATTTAACGGAGAACGAATATGAATCATCCGCAGAAACTTTTGAAGTTGGCGATACTCTACACTTTAACGCGGTCCTGCTTAATCCTTGTAATGCAACTCAGTACCTTGTAACTGGATGTTGGAGCATGCTACAACGTCCTACAATTTCTCCGTTAAAACTGAGTCTGAAAGCAGTGGATATGTACCATACACTAGCACTATCCTACTGTTCTGATCCGTCCTCTTGTTCAGTCCTGGATATATCGAGCGTTCTTGTCCCCTCAGAGTTCGGAGTTGGGTTCGATGATATTGCTGAAGATATTGGAGAAAAGAGTCAAGATGAAAACGGATTAGCTGAACCAGAGGGATCTTCTCCGGCTCCTTTCTTCCGGATAAAGATTCCGAGCTTTGCAAACAAAGCAGTTTAAAACTTTGTGATTCTACGCATAATGTAAAAAATTTTATATTACAAATTGTTTATTTCCTTTATCAATATAATTCAAATGATTTCAACCAACTAATTTGTGAATATTGTGATGAGCAAAAACGGTCACTAATCAAAACGTTTTATACAGAGCGTTCATTACTCTAAAAACCTAGTGTTTTCTGAATGAAAATTAAAAATTGGGTATTCACTATCCAGCTATTTTATTTGCTTTAAGCCAGGTTTTAATTTGAAGTTGCTTAGTCGAAAGATGAATATTTAATGTAAAAAAATATAATAATATAAATCTTTATTCGTTCCAAATAATACAACGAAAAATTGACGGTAAAATAAAATCATAGGGTTTTGCTTAAATTATTTATATAGCTTATATTTTGTTGATGATTAAAAAAGACACATTTTAAAAATTTTTGACTTATTAAATTCGGTAAAAAAACGAAAAACAGAAAAGGACATTTAAACCAATTAAAATGATCAGCGTAAGTTGTAAGTGTGGTAGTTTAAAATTCTGAGATAAAATGTGAAAGATATTACGTACATTCAAGTAAGACTTTTTCATGTATAATTGAAAACAACAAGCGGCAAAATAAACAGAAAAGTATATAAGGGCGTTTCACCAGAAATTGATAAGTGTAAGCTCACAAAGAAGAGAAATGTAAGCGAAGTAATTTATATTTATGAGATCTAAAGATAAACTGTGAAAAATGGACATTTTTACTTATATTTAAATAAGTTTTTTTCACGTATCATTGAAAAAGAAAAAGCAACAAAAAACATGAAAAATTATAAGGGTGTTTCACCAGAATTAATTGATTAGCGTAGGCTGGTTTGTAAGACTGATAGGAAGCAGTGGCTTAACTAGGGGAGGCACCACCCCCCCTCACTTGACTCCAGCATGATCATGATTGTGGACCATCTTACTATTTTCTCATTTTCGACTAAAAGAAAGTCAGTCATTCTTAATTTACTCTCTCTAAAAACATGCAAATTTGAGTTAACACATATACCATTTAAGTTTACACAAAACCTAACAACCTAAGAAGAATAACAAGAAATATAATAAGGATTATAATAGACTATTAGGACCTTTGGAGATTATATGAGGAAAACAGGGTAAGCCCCTTACAGGCATGGCTTTGATCAGAACGACTATTATGGACTATGTACAGACGAAATATAGTCAAGTACTACCAGGAACTACTTACTACTTGACTGCACAGACCTACGGTTAAGGGACTAAATAGTGGACAATTATGACAAGTGAATGAATTACAAAACAATTGCTGTAGACTGTAATAGGGGACTTTGTATAGGGAATATGACTAAGCCAGGGACTAGCTGCGGACACTAAGAAATACACGGAAAAGACACAAGGAGAATAGAAGTTTGTTGCCGCTTCGCGCACATGTTTAATTTAATAATATCGTTCATTTTAAATCTGTTGGAAGTGTATTTTTTTTAACACAGAACAAGCCATGGATATTAAAGATAAAGAACTTGGTTTATTATTGAGCACTGAGCCAACCATTCAACAAATGAAAAATGCAGTTTTTTTACTTCAAATCCTAAAATTGCAGCTGTTTTTTTTTTGATAAATTGTACATCCCAATTCTCCTAGCCCTGGCATTTCCAAAAGTGGTCTGCTTTTTTGTGCTTTCAATATTGCCGGAGCTATTAAGAATTTTGTTCAGATTCAATTTTGTCAAAAAAAAGCAAAATTGTCGAAATCTAAACGAATTAATTAAAATTAAATTAAAAAAATGTTTATTATTCACTTGGGCTATACTTTTAGATATCATTATTTTTTTTAAACCTGATTTTCGCGTTTTTGGGATTGAATTCTTATTCAAAATTAACGAAATCAGCAGCATATCGACTGAACCAAGATATTCTCTTACGCTCAATTGGCCTTAAATATAAATGCAAAAATGTTTTATTTCACCACCACTCCCAAGAATTTTTTTGAAGTTCTTGCTAAACCCTAGCAAGACTGGCAAGACACAAATGTGCAAGCCACATTGAAATAGACATCTAGGGTGATCATTACAAAGTTGAAGATACAGAGCGTCCCATATATATATATATCTCCAATCATTATAACGCCAATATAAACCCAAAATACTCGAAAAACCTAACATTTTCTAAAAGAAAAAATTTATATAAGCCTTATTAAATTTTACGAAATGGTATATTCTTCTCAAAATTTCTTATCAGTCCCAAAAAACATAATTTAGACTGACATGACTATTGACTAAGTTGTTCCATGGATTTTTTATAATTTGTCCAAATTTGTTAAACCGTTTGAGGCGTAAATGTACTTTGCATCTTTTGAGTCAAAATAAGGCTCAAAAATATTTTTAAATTACTCTGCGCGTTTAAAACTAACTGAACTAAATAAACCTAATGTGAGGAGGACTGATGACTGATGAAGACGATATTTTGCTATCCGAGTGTGGAACTTGCACACAACCATTTAAAACTCAGCTGCATCGACAGGAAGAATTTTCTCGGTTTCTGTCAGCTTTCAATTCCGTTGGCATTGTTCTCGAAACAAATTCTGATTTATCTTGAAATTTTTTTTGTTTAGTCAGGTTAATAATTTATTTAATCTAAAGATTTGCTATTTTTAGACTAGATATTGATATTTTAATAAAGAAACATGTAGGATTAAGTCTGATGCAAGGATTTCTCAAGTCTTGCGGTTGTATGACGTGGCAAACTGTACACTTGCTGAATATCTTATTTACCAAATTAATTCTTCATTTTTTTCAGAAAATTGGATCACAATGGTCTTGATTGCTGCCGCCGTGTGTTCCAAGTCTGGGAAGGCCGTGATTTCTCGTCAATTTGTTGAAATGTCAAAATCAAGAATTGAAGGACTACTTGCTGCTTTCCCCAAACTTATGACCGGAGGCAAACAACACACCTTCGTTGAGACTGAAAGCGTAAGGTATGTTTATCAACCTCTAGACGCTCTCTTCATGCTTCTAATCACCACCAAGGCCAGTAATATATTGGAGGACTTGGAAACTCTGCGCCTCTTTGCACGGGTGGTTCCAGAGTACTGTAGAAACATGGACGAAGCCGAAATTTTAGAAAATTCGTTCAATCTCATCTTTGCCTTCGATGAAATCGTTGCTTTAGGATACAGAGAGTCCGTGAACCTAGCTCAGATTAGAACCTTCGTAGAGATGGATTCTCACGAGGAGAAGGTCTACAATGCTGTACGTGAGACCCAGATGAGGGAGGCTAAAAACAAGATGAGGGAGAAAGCTAAAGAATTGCAGCGCCAGAAACTGGAATCGAACAAGCGTGGTGGGAAACCGATGTCATCTATGACCGGTATTAGTGGTGGGTACGGGGGCCAGGGTGGCTTTAACTCCGGACCTATGGTTGGAGAAAGTACTCCTGCTGAACCACCCAAACCTGCGTACAATCCTCCAGTTAGGAAAGAGAACAAAGCAATGAAGCTTGGTGGAAAATCCCGTGACGTGGATAGTTTTGTTGATCAGTTGGTGAGTGAAGGAGAGAGGGTTGTAACTGCTCCGACATCGGTTAATGGTGGCGGGGTTTCTAAACCCCGAGCTCCTCAGATAAGCACGGAACCTGTTCATGTCACGGTGGAGGAGAAGATAATTTTGAGTGCTGGAAGAGATGGAGGACTCCAGAACATGGAGGTCCAAGGTCTCATGACACTTAGAGTCTCGGACGAGAACTTTGCCAAGATAAAACTGAACTTGGAGAACACGACCAACAAAAGTATCCAGCTTCAAACCCATCCTAACATTGACAAAGAGTTGTTCCGTAGTAGATCCGTTATCGGACTTAAAAATCCAGCCAAACCTTTCCCCCTGAACTCCGGAGTAGGAGTTCTTAAGTGGCGGTTTCAAACTCAAGATGATTCGGAAATCCCGCTCTCCATTAATTGCTGGCCTAGTGAAAATGGTTCCGGGGGTTGCGATGTAAACATCGAGTTTGAGTTGGAGAACACGGATCTCGAGCTTCAGGATGTTGTGATCAGTATTCCGATCCCCCACGGAGTTGGAGCTCCTAATGTATCTGAGTGCGAGGGTGATTACACCCATGATACCCGCAGAGGTGCTTTGCTCTGGCAGCACCCTGTTATAGACGCCCAGAACAAGAGTGGCAGCATGGAGTTCTCCGTTCCTGGAAACCCTGACGATTTCTTCCCTGTAACGATGAGTTTCACGAGCAGCAAACCCTTCTCCGGGATCAAGATACTTGAATGTCTTGACACTGATTCAGACGCTCCCGTCAAATATTCATCAGAAATTTCTTTTATTGCTGAGAAATATGAAATTGTCTAATCTTAATTTGGATTTTATTTCAAACCTTGCTTTATTGCATTTCGTATTTAGATATTTATTCCACTGTATGAACAAACACTGTTTTATTACGTTTAAGTGTAAACAATTAGACCCGGTTTTTAAGCACTGTAAATATATTTTCTAACCTTATGGGTCTTACTTTATCAAATTATATTGAAGTATTTAATTTATCTGTTGCAATTTCAATATTTATTGTACCTCTGATGTATAATGGAAATAGTACTTTTATATTTCTACATTTTTGGTGAGTTTTTATAAATCTGAGACGTTTCAGATTCAGAATGGTTTTAATGACGATGATTGCCAGGGTGTATGATGGTCTGCCTCTTGCAGCTTCGGTCCAAGAGGACGAACAAACGGGAAAGTAAGTTGAAGATTTTTATCATTTTTTAAATCACAATTTTGTGACTTTGTTGGGTCGGTGACTTCTTCTTTTGTATCTAATGTGCAGTTTTCTTTTGTATCTAATGTGCAGTTTTCTTTTGTATATAATGTGCAGTTTTCTTTTGTAT